>NC_052355.1:1610681-1617307 GCF_009727055.1 Benincasa hispida
AGAAAAGAAAATTAACACGTTTCTGTACAAAGGTGTGATTTATTAATTGTTTCTTAATGCATGTCCTTTATAAAAAAATCAACAAAAACAAGACTAGTCTCTGTCTTGTTGAG
This sequence comes from Benincasa hispida, assembly GCF_009727055.1. NCBI lineage: Eukaryota > Viridiplantae > Streptophyta > Magnoliopsida > Cucurbitales > Cucurbitaceae > Benincasa > Benincasa hispida. Next base: position 1,610,795 of record NC_052355.1, read on the forward strand.
GTAATTCAATTGTTTCTTAACTCCTCATTTTTTATCTGTTTACGTTTTCAGAATTGGATTTTCTATTTATTTTTTAACTACTAACAAAACTTACTGCAATTCAGTTGTTTTCTCCTTTTTTGGCACAATAGTACAAACAATTGAAAGACCTTATATTTGGTGTAATATATAAAATCTTGGTAATAAGAGGAATATATGGCAAAAATTTACTTCTTTAAAAAGCATAATTCTAAATTTGGTGCAAAAGTTCTTGAGATACATTATTCCTAGAGAATTACCAAAAGCTTTTTCTTATTTCAAAAAACATTGGTTAAGTCTTTATTAATTCTTTTCAAATATTTAGGTTTCTATTTTTGCACTCTTTCATTTATATCTTTTATCTTTTCCTTTTTGTTTATGTAATATAATGTATGATTTCTTTAACTTCTCCTCGGTCCTCTAAAACTTAGTTTTAGAAAATTTCAGACTTTTATTTTGGTATTGTATATAAATAAAACCTGCACAGGCAAATCACACTCTACTATTCATTTTCTCACAAAAATGATCGACTAAACGAAATAAAATAAATATTATCTACTCAATACAGGTTAAAAAAAATATATGAGGAAAAGTGTAGGCTCTAACTTTAAAATTCCTATAATGTAGGCTCCTCCTGTGACCCAGTCATATTCCTCAGTATACTCTTGCCAATAGTTATTGAAGTCACCCTGAACTGAGAATCTACTCCGAAAGGTTATTTAGCACTTTATTGCTGTATTTTCCTTTCACTATTCAGCTTGGACTTTTGTCTTCAGTTATAGGCATGACATCAAACTTTCATATAGGAATAGAACTTGAGGGTCAGGGCCTCAGGAAGAGTATTATTGGTTTTGTTATAAACTATGAAGTATCACCTTCGGGAACTTATAATTTCAAATTCGAGTTTAAGGGGGTCGAATTACATATATCTTTAAAGCTCTATTATGACAAATTTAAGCCTGTAAGAACAAACTAGAAAACTAAGATGATCAATTTGGTAGAACAAGGATCTTATAAATATAAACTGATTACCAAAAATGATCAATATTTCATTTTCGTGACTTGAGAATTATTGTGTCTCGTTATCTTAACATTCATATAAGAATTAGGTTACTATTAAATTTTTACCTCTTCTTTAAAGTCATCCAGGAGACAAATAAGTGATTGGAATGTATGCAAAGAAAGTAAAAACATTTTGACCATACTATATTGTCTCCCATCATCTCTATTAATCACACACATGTATTGGTAATATCGAGCACAATGAAATATTAATCCACATTATTGTCATGCTTGATTTAAAACTACTTAAATGAGTTTATTGTTTACATTATCTCGACAATTAGATTCATGAAAAGTAAAAACATTATAGTGTGATACCTCACAGTCGAGTTTAACGTCACGCTATGATGGGTGAACGTCAAAAACATTTAAAGAAGTAGTTCCAAAACAGTTTAACATCATAGGGGTTGTGCGAAAAAAAAATACTAGTAGCTAAATTTGACCGGTTTACTCTTATATCTCTATTAATTACATTGGACTAACGTAGTATAGGTGGCCTACAGACTATTAGGTGTTTGCCTCCGCTGTCTTAAAATTATAGTTCTAAATTATGCGTCAAATTCAACTGGTATCACACGAATGCGGATTATTGGTTTTCTATCAGAAAGACAATAAAAGATTGGGAACAAATGATATTTTAAAAAGAAACGGTTGGATTCTATGGTTGTTGGGTATATTTATAGGTTTACTTTGTTAGGTCAAAATTATAGTTAATTTATTATTATAATGTAGGGCGTTCCTCAAAAAATGAAATGGAAATGTTGGGTCATGGTTGGGCACTATTTCACGCTGAGGGTCAGGAGACTATGTGAGGGATATAAAACTTAGTAGACAATTATTTAAAGGACACAAATTCATTTTATATTGTTTGTTTCTTGTTATTCTCTCTTTTTGTCTCCTTTATTCTTCTCTTCTTTTTCTTTATTATTGTTTCATCTTTCCCTCAATTAAGAATAAAATGAGGGAGGATCACGGGAAAACGTTTTTTCTCGAGAAAAACATGAAATAATGCAATCTTTTAAAACTATTCGAAACGCTCTGCTCCATCGAGGTAAAAAGATGGATTATCTTGATGTTTTTTAATATCCATACTACCTTGTAACATTTTCTTATATAGAGTTCAAGATTTTGATATGATTTTTTTATTTGCTCGAGTAATAGTGTGACATTCTAACTTATACTTTTTTTCTCCTCTTTTCTTTATTGTTTTCGTATTTTTTACACCTAGATCTCAAGCTCAGTCTTATATATTTTCAAAACATGATCTTAATTATTTTCATTGGGTTTACCTATGGCGAAGGATACGTTATGTGGAATTAACGCACGCTGGTATTGGTTCTATGGATAGCGAAGATTGGAATTACGTTAAACATGAATCAGCGTTAAAAAAAAATAATAGGACCTTTTGCGATCTAGAAATTCCTTTTTTTTTTATTTTGTATTTTTATTTTACATAGTTTAAATTTTTCAAACTGCTTCATAAAGAGTCATAAAATCTATTAAGAGGCTCGAAGTATGACATGGTGCGGCTTATATAAGTGACCAGAAAGATGGGTTTTAACTTGATATTCGCAATTTCATACTAAAGGTATTGTGTTTTTAAGAATTATTAATTAAATTATTAAATATTATCCATATGAGTATGTTTACATAAAAACTGAAACAACAGATGAAATAAAAATATATATATAATATAATAATAAATTGTTATTTGAACTAATGTTATGTATCGAAGACATTCGTAAATTATATTTATGGGTAAATAACAAAAATCTAAAAGCTTGTTATATTTTATTTTAATAATTAATTTCAATATTTTAAAATAATAATTTATTAAGCATTTTCTATTTATTATAATTATAAAATTTTAAATTTTTATTAATATACTATACTGATATAGCATCATGTAAGAGAGTGATTTGTTTTTTTTTTTTTTTTTTTTAAGAAATGAATCTTGATGCAGAAGCATACTTTAAAAGTATTGTCGTAATACTACTATAGTATAGCGATTTGATATTTTTCTTTTGATCTATGTCGTAATACTACTATAGTATAGCGATTTGATATTTTTCTTTTGCTCTATACCATAATGTTGCTATAATTGGGCAATCAATTACTTTCCTCATCTTTACTCATATGTTTGGATGACTTTAAAAGTAATTTATAGTATTTATATGTTACAGACACTATCTCAAGTCACGAAAAGATTTTGAATTTGGACAGTTTATTTTATAAGTTCCTTAATGACATATCCAGTTCTTAGGCTTTTGTCATGACTTTAAAATTTACATCCAATTTATTTGAATATACTTCATATTCAAATATCTCTCCTGGATCAATCTATTCTCTTAAATAAAGTGAGTCATTTTCTGAAGACAATAACTTTAAGGATAAGATGTGCTAATAACCTCGGAGTAGATCTCAGTTCAACTTCAAACTATTGGCAGATTATGAATGACTTCACAAGGAGCTACATTTGGGAACGTAGCATTTTGATTTTTGAGATATAAAGTAGCATCAAGTAATGAGGCGTATTTACAATAGAGTTGTCTTCAATGTGGCAAAAAAAAAAAAGATAAAAAAAAAGATAAAGATAAAAAAAAGGAAAAAGGAAAAAGGAAAAGAAAAGATAAAAAGATAAAAACAATTTGATGATCTTTTGAGCTTTGAATGCTTTAAAAGAATTTGATTTCCACATTACCGAAAACAAATTTTCAATTTTGACTTTGGGAAAAAGGAAGAATGGAGTAGTGTTTGGTTAGAGTTTGAAAATTAGAAACTACAGATGACATGGAGTCATATCAAGACGAGCTAGTTTTGTTCCTATCTGGATGCATGCTTAAGCATTTACATGTGGTGTTTTTCTCTTTGATGAAGTATGTGCATTTCACTTGGCTATTGCATATCAAAGCAAGTGTGTGAGAAAATGCTCTTGTAAAAAAAAACAAAAAAATAAGAAAAAAAGAAAGAAAAAAGAAAGAAAAAAGAAAAAGAAAGAAAAAGAAAAGGAAAATCATGGACTAGCAAGAAAAAGAAAACATTTAGGATCCTTCAATGTTGAAATAGGAAAAAAGATGATATATGTAAAGTTTGGACACTTTAACTTAACATATATTCTGAAACAACAACATTCAGATAAAGGCATGAAGTGAGACAAAATCACCATGTTGTATATCGTTTGCTCAATTTTGGCAACACGAAAAACTCTACTATTCAAGGGTGCAGGGATGTTGCATAGCCTAAAAATATGGGAAGTCTCTCGAAGCTACCGAACTTACCACTTGGGACATTTAAAAACTAAGGACACAAAATATCTTTAAAGTCACATGATCAATTGTGATGGTAGTTATCTAATCACTTTCAAGGTGTCAATTGGGACAACCAATGTGTCAAGTGAAAAGAAATTTTCTCGATGAGAGTCAAAACTAAGTGATTATTGACATTTTCATAGGAGCATCATTTTTATCAGCTAATTGAGAAACTATTTAGAAAGGAAGAAGCTTGCAGAAGAAATCTGATTCTATAGAGTTAGAGCATTATATTTGGTCGAAAAGTCTATTGCATGAAGAGACTATTTGTTGGGCAATACCCAACCTATTATGCCATATGAGTGAAATCTTGGAAAGTTACACCATAAAGTCTAAAGAGGAGTTGTTTAAGGAATGATTCACTTTCATTGTCTTCTTAGTCCTCATGTGTGGATATCTTTGATTTTTTCATACCTCTTGTTTCTCATCTATGTTGTCCATGTATGCTTTCGTGTCTCATCTTTAATCTCCCATGCATATACTTGTTCTTCATTTATATGTACATTCTTTTCTTCAAGTGTCACCTTTTATTACTTTTCTTCATTTCCCTTTATTTTAATGTCACTTGGTAGTCTATAGGGGAGTTAGAGGCTAGGTGTATATTATCTTTTTCTATTAAAAAAACACAAAAAATCTCTTTTTTGCTATACAGTTTTTTTTTTATTTTTTTTTTATTTTGGTCTCAAAATATGATCAGACAAATTCTTGCATAAATAGTGGGGCAAAGTTTGGTTTAGGGTTTTTATTTAAAAAAAAAAGAGTTTCATGAAAATTTTTATGTTCATAGCAATTTATTTCTTTGAAGAATGAAAAAAAAAACTTTTTGAATGTTATTCCCTTTTGAAGCAATAATTCAAAAAATCAAGCACAAATAGTGGGGAAAATTTTTGTTAAGGGTTTTATTTTTTCTTAAAAAAACAACAAAAAGTTTTAAGAATTCATTTCATAATCTCTTTTTTTCTTTGGAGATTTTTTTTTATTTAGAAAAAAAAACTGAAAGTTGTTCTCTTTGATACAATGCCTTGAAAAAATTCATAATTGAATACTAGGCAATTTGAAATTGAGATTTCCAAACAAAAGCTTTCTTAAAAAACAATGAGTTAAAAAATAGTTATGACCAATTTTCCTTTTGTAGCCAAGTAGATCACCTCGTCTTAAGTGTTAAATTCATTGTTTTAAAACATAAAGAAACACAAACCATTCAATTCTCACAAAATAAAAAGGGAAAAAAATTCACAAAAGTTAAAAAATTGAAGGTTAGCATTTTTCCCATCCTGTCTCACAATTTAGTGTTTACTCCTGACTGTTGCAAAACTAAAAAACGGCAGTTTTGTGTTTACTCCAGACTATATCACAGTTTAGCATCTATCCCTAGCTATGTCAAAACTAGAAAATGGCATTTTAATGTTTATTCCTAACTATCTCAGAGTTTAGTATTTACCCTTGATTGTGTCAAAACTAAACATGACAATTTAGCGTTCACTCCTAGTTGTCACAGTTCAGCGTTTACCTTTGACTATGTCAAAACTAAAAAAATGATGGTTTGGCATTTACCATTACTATGTCAAAACTAAAAATGGCAGCGTTTACCCCTAGGTGTATCAAAATTAAAAAGGGTAGTTCAACGTTTACTCATGGTTGTCTCACAGTATAACGTTTACTCTTGATTGTGTCAAAACTAAAATATGTCAGCTTAGTGTTTACCCCTGGCTGTCTCAAAATTTAATGTTTACCCCAATCGTGTCAAAAAAATAAAAAATTTAAAAAACGTTCTTTTGGTTTATAGTTTACTTGTTAGTCATTTGTAATTTATGTTATTATTGTCTCAATTGTTTGCACGTGTATAATGGAGAAAAAAAATATTAAATAAATTAAGGTGTACGCCTTTGTCCACCTTCTAATTCTATAAGAATGAGCGAAGGAAAGCAGACTGTAGACCCCTAAATTTGTCTGAAATTTTATTTCATTGTTTTTATATTGTGTAATTTTGTACTTTTCACTATTTTAAAATCCACCAACTTCAATGATGGAATCTTGAATACTCGAGATGCTAATGCTTGAATTCTTTCAACAGAAAATTAATGTGTTGGGATGTCAAGACTTGATGTCAATGTTTTATTTTAAA
>NC_052355.1:1618568-1625113 GCF_009727055.1 Benincasa hispida
CTAGATAAACTAGTTAACAAGTAACCTAGAGGGTTTTAGGGTCTTAGACTTATTCATGAACTCCCCCTCTCATTCCCAAAATCTTATGCTCTAATACCAACTTGTCACACCCCCTTCTAGATTACCCTCTTAATCTAAAAGAGGATATGACCGCGGTAGTTACTAGCCCTGCTGCCAGCACCCACCACCTTAGCCCTCTAATTTAAATGCCAATTTGCTAAACATTAATAATGTATGAATATGGTACGCCTCCCTAAAAGTTCAACAAAATATTATATAAACACATGCATATAGCTATGATATAACGTCTAAGGGGAGAAACATTCACAGATGGGCCCAAACATCTCTAACAGAACCCTAGTCTCTCTCAAACATGTGTACATAAACAGATCAACAACCTAAATCCTCTTAATAAGCCGAGTCTTTCAGTGGCAAGCAGCAGCAGGATCAACTCTGAGAAATCTGACCCCCTACCTGAGAAGGGAAAACACAGAAATTCTGTGAGCTAAATGCCCAGTGAGCGACCATAAAATCGTATAATATCATGCATTACAACACTATGAACATGTAAATATACTAATGAGTATCACGAGCAATTGTCTCTAAATGTAGCTTTAAACCATTCTTAGATATCATCAAACATCATTATTTTCTAGTTGAGAACGAGCCTAAATGCTCTAGCTCCCAACGTTTATTACCGACCAAGAGACTCATACTTCGGCCTCTCATTCAAAACTACCTACGTGCATGTGGCCAGACTAAGTATTGTCATAACTTATGTACTTCCGCTCAGATACCTTCTCAAACATGTTCTTCAGTATCGAGCTACTAAGATACCTTCTCAAATTTCCTTTGGTATCAAATTGGTCAGGTACCTTCTCAAATATCCTTCGGTACCGGGGTATTTTATAGCATCAAGTTAAGTTCCATTGCCTACCATCTACACAAGAACTCATTTTCTTATAGCCTTCCTCTAGGAAGCATATTTCAACATTAGAACTTACCTATTGTAATGACTACATGACATACCTTGGCCTGTGCTACATATATACAAGCCGGGAACATGCGTTAAGTTATTCTCCAACCATTTGTTGCTTGAAGGAGTATAAATTCATCATTCATGTCACTGTAACTTACTTGATCTTATATGCATAAGTACTGGAGACATTAATTCACTTAGTCACTCACCGCTAGTCAAGCTCTTAATGGTTTATACGCTCCTCCTAACTATTCTTGGCCTAAAAGGACATAATTCTCGGTTAAACTACTTGGAATTCTTAGTAAAATACCTCAATTAATTCATTTATTAAAGAAAATTTCATCAACAAAGATAGCTTTACTGGTGAGATCCCCACGAGCAAGGTCAGCGAGATCAGCGAGATCCTCTAGAGCGAGATCAAGCTTTTCCTGGCTAACTTTCATCTTAGTGATACTTTTCTTACCAGCGATACTCAACCTAATTCCTAGAGAGATTTCCTTCTAGAGTGAGATCAGCGAGATCCTCATCCCTATATCTCGCTATAACTCCCACAGTGAACTATTTGTTTGTTCTTCTCAAGCAACTATCTGCTTATGCACCGATTCCCTATTATAAATTCAAAAATTTATAAGTCAAAATCCAGAGCTCTTTTCAAGAAACATCCTTCTAAAAACTTGTTTAGAATTGAGTTAAATTTCTTACCTTAAAATTTCAGCCAAGAATTCCTCATAGTTTTTCTTGGAACTTCTAATTTTCACCTCGAGCCATGATTAACCTAAGATTCTGCCTTCTCTGTACTTTCTTCACTTCTTGTTTTTCTCCTTGTGCAATCTTCCACCGGTAAGACAACCTCGCAAACTAGAATCTCTCAGTTTTTGAATGGCACCAATTTCACTAAATGCTCATGTCAATTACCAAAACCATGCTTTTGAAATTCTTCTTCCAAAAACTTCTCGCCGCCTCCAGAGTTCAACGGTTAACTGCCACGTTACTCATCATTTAATATGTTTTTCCTTCTCTTCCATCATAATTCCTATAAATAAACATGAATTACTACTTAATAAATATATAATATAACATTTCTTTGGCTAAACATGCTTATCTAGGAAACCTAAAGTTTGGGGTTTACATAATGACTGGAACAGGTGAGTGAGTAACAAATAGGGCCTGTGACAAAGCCATATGAGAACAAAGAAATCACTTCCACTCAGTCTATGTCTCTAGTATTTAAATGTTTTGAAATTAGGTTTTATTTTCAGATAGAAAATTTTATTGTTTTGAATGTTTTCCTTATAAAAGTTTTAGGAGACCCCGATTAAATGCTTTATCTATTTGTTCATTTATTGATTTAATAAATTGATTCGAAATAGTAATTTCTAGTTTAATAAATTCTACTTTATTGGTAAAAATGGTTTGAATGTAAATGTAGAGTAATAATCCTTGTCAGAGTACTCGAAATATCGGGTCGTCACACAATATACCCACCAAGGTGAAAATCTTTAAGTGGAAAACCTTCCACAAGTGTCTCCCTCTAGTGGCAGTTACTACAATTTGGGTCCCAGCCTTGTATTCTCCATTGTTTGCGGAATCCATGTCTTTGTGTGAAGGGTTTCATTTTCTCTGAGGTTGCATCATGAGTCCATGACTTTTGGTTCTGATTGCCTCTCACTGCTATGGCTTGTTCATGGGCATCTATTTCGATTGCACACATGAATGTCTGGATTTATTTACGTTATGGGATATCTTAATTAATGCATTAATTATGTCAACTAATATGCAAAATATAAATTATATCAACTAATTTGTTATATCTTAAAAAATTTGATATAATTTTCATGACATGCAATTTACATCTAGCCTACGTTTATAATAAATCAATAGTAATCTGAAAAGTGGACCCCATTTACTGTTACCGTTACTATTGTTGTTTGATTCTAAATGGTAACAGTAATAGTAATAGTAAATGTGACAGATTTGTAATTCTAAGTAAATGTGATTAAAAGCAATCCAATTACATTATAATTGTGGCTCATTACGATTGATCTATCAATAAAATCTCATTACGATTACACCAATTTTTATTATCGATTGATAAATGTGGCCATATTTCAATCATAGTGAGTTACAGGCCTCAATCACGAAGGAAATTTGATTTATTTTATTTTGTTTACATAAAAATTCAATTTATGTTGAGCCCATTTACACTAACACTGCTAATGGAATGAAAAATGTTGAGCCCGTTTTGCACATTTTACCCATTTGTCTTCTCTTCATGCTCATCCCTCAAACGCTTTTCGTGGTAATCTTTAAGCTTAGTATTTGGCTTTGGATTATCTGTTCCATTTTTTCTTTCATTCGGTTGATCTTCGTAATGACTCTCTATGGGTTTGCTTTTATGTTCATTGCTCGATTGTAGATTTGTTCATGCGTGTAGTTGATTGTACATTCATTTGCAATTTCAAACCACGTTTAGTGGGTAAATGGTTCTTGTAGGCCCATGCTTCATTCAAATTATAAAATACTAATAAACACTACCAATCGTAATCAAGTGGATCCAACTTTTCATATTCTCATCGATTATTTTTATTTATACATGCATAAACGCGACGTTAGTCACTCATGTAACTTAAATTATTTCACGTTGAATTAGTCCATGTATTAAGACATAGACTTATTATAATTAAAATAAAATAGTAGACAAATATAATTGAAGCTTTTAAAAAAATTATGATAAATATAAGACAAACTATCAAGATTTATGTGGGTGAATATGTATATATTGAAAGAGTAGTTTCGAATCGAGATTAGCTTTTCTTTAAATATATTTCTTTAAAAAACCAAATAATGGTTTTTTGAAACTTTTAAGGACAAACATAGTTTTTAAACTTTTAAGTTTGTGTCTAATTTTTTTTGTACTTTAAAAATTGTTAATAACCCAAGTTTCTCAACTTTTGATTTTGTTTCTAGATCCATAAATTAAATAATTTTTAATAAGTTTGAACTTTCAATTTTGTATTGTGTTTCTAAGATATTAACAAAATGTAAAAATAAACTGATATGTTGAATATAAAATTAAATTGTAAAGATATATCCTAAACATATAATTGTTTGTCTTGTATAGATCCATGAATTTTAAAAAATGTTGAACAATTCAAATACTTATTTGACAAAATATTAAAAATTTGAGGACCTAGTAAATTAAAATTGTTTGTTTAAGAAACTATATTAAACATATTTTAAGGTTCAGAGATATATTGTGTTGGGTTTTATGTCCTAAAACTCGCAATTTATAAAATGATAAACATTTTCTATAATCAATAAACTTATTATTGATTTTATAAATTGTATGAAAGTCTAAATCCAATAAACTAAGACACATGACTATTACATGAGTACTTGATCTTTACGTGGAGACATAAGAGTGGATGAGGTTCGAGTAAATAGTCAAAATGATCTATAGTACATGAATAAGGTTGGGTACCTTATTCTGGTAACACCATTGGATGCAGCCTACTCTGTAGTTGTTACAAAGAGTTGTAAAGTGCTACATAAGATGTGATTCTAATTCTTACATATTATGGCATGAGGAGTGGTGGCGTCTTATGTAATGAGTTTGCATAAGATCGGACCAAGAAATAAGTCACTCTTACTTTATAACGTTGTTTAATCCTGAGCTAACTATGAACCCTTGTCTATTCCGGATTATGATTAGATTTGCATAGGTAAGGGTTGGCTCAACAATGCCGGCTCAATAAGACTCCCATTTCAGGGGTAAGACCTAATAGATAGTTGGGGATGTAGGGTGCAAGACAGAGTTCACGCCTATTTGATTTAAGGATAGAAGAAAGGTTGTTCTCTCAAGTACTGAATCCAAGTCTTGAACAAGGGGCCCCACCCTCTCACTGGGCTGAGAGAGTTTGGTTTAGTGATTGGATCACAAACCAGTTGTTCATTAGAGGATCAGTAGGAACTTGAGGAATAAGACGTAATCTCGGGGGTAAAATAGATATTTGACCCAGCAACGAAGAACCTGGGAAGGGTCAACTTGCTGATTATGGTTAAATCATGTGGACATAATATATCTACAGTGAGGGGAGTGCAACTATGAGCTTTAGTGGAGTGACCCATTAGAATGAGAATTAATCTGGTCTAATGAGTTTAGCCAATTAATCTTGAATCGTTGGAACACATGATCTGTAGGTCCGCGAGGTCCCCCTACCTCGTAAATGGATTAGCTCTAGAATAACGTGATAAATTAATTTAAAATGTTCAAATTAGAATTAAGAGAATTAGTAATTATATGAGATATAATAACATGTTTAATTTGAGAATTAAACGAAATAGAAGAATTTATATTTTTAATATGATTTAAATATATATAGATGGATGTGTGTAAAAATTAATTTAATATTTGATATTAAATTAATTAAGTTTTATTTAAAAATTAATTTTATAAAATTAAAATTTTCAGTTTTAAAATAAAAAATGGATTTTAAAAAATCAAGTTTTTTTTATTTTTTATTTTGAGATAAAATTGGAAAATAGGAAAAACAATACAAAAAAATGGAAAAACATGTTTTTCCATTATCCATCTTCCTCATGCTCACACACTTTCCATTTGCTCTTCTTCATTTATTTCAAGCATGAGCTGCAACTCATGCAAATTTCTCCCTTACATGATGGTTTGTTGCAACTCATGCAACTTTCTCCCTTACATGATAGTCTTAGTATATTGAAGAGTTTGGAGTCAATTTCAGGGGTTCCATTCAAGAGAGAATTACTTTATATTTTGCCAAAATTAATGAATTAGTGTGCTTAAATGATTATTTTTGCTTTCGCTGTTACTCATACAATCCTACATATTGAATATAAAATTGAAAGTTTAAGTTTTAAATACTATTGTTATTACATCCATTTTTTGAGAGACAATACTTGAAATAAATAAATTATAATTAAGGCATCTAAATAAAACAGATAATTTAAAATTAAAATTGTGGCTGCTGGGATTCGAGCCCAGGTCTCCACGGCCACAACGTGGAATTCTCACCACTAAACTACAGCCACTTTTATATTTTTGAAGTCAAAATTTAAATCTCATTACGTTTTTCTAAATCTATTAAATACTTAGCGTGAATTAATCGTAATGTTTGTTTATTTGTTCTGTTTTATTTTAAAATTTTGAAATACATTATTAACACCAAAATCAATAAATAATAGGATAACATTTTAAATAGTAAAACTGCTTAAAATATTTTCAAGCATAACAAAATGTTTCTATCTACAGTGATAGACTACAATGGGCATCTATTAGTAGGTGATAGACGATAATCTTAACATTGTGTGATGCTAATATTTTTTAAGTGTTATAGATATTAAAGTTTATTCAATTACTCATGTTTATGTATCGATGAAAAATCACAAGTTCTCAATCAATGCTCTGTTATCACATGCAAGTTTTTAACTTCATAATTATACAATAACCTTAACATTATCTAAAACAATAAAAGTCATGATCTTTAAACGAGATGATTTTCACAATAACATTAATTAGAATAACATGTGTAGA
>NC_052355.1:1627173-1632572 GCF_009727055.1 Benincasa hispida
TTGCGCATATTTGATTTATGTATTGTTTGTATATTAAACCTTCAGAATATTTTGTTTTCTTATTTCTCTTTTAATTAATGTTATTTTCATATTATTATTGTTTGGTTTTTAGAAATATCTAAGATTGATTATTTGAAAACCTTCTTATTAATGATATTCAATCTATGATATGTACTTAAATTTAATTTTTTAATTTAATTCTAGATTCCCAAAAGCAAACTTTTCTAATGATGGAATCTTGAATACTCGCGATGCCGATGTTTGGATTTTTTAGGAAGAAAGTCAATATCTTGAGATGCCAAGACTTGATGTCAATATTTTATTTTAAACCAAGTTTTAATTAAAAATAATAATTTTTACATATGTATTTTATTCTCTATTTTTGTGTAATAAAAATATATTTGTTAAAAATATACATTATTAACAAAATCTTTTCATAAAAGGCATTTTTTTAAAAAAAAATTTAAAGTCATCCATAATTTTTTTTTTTTTTGAATAATAACAAACATAAAACGAATTTGGATTCCATAAACTTTCCTTTTCCTTAAAAAAAAAAGGTTTTTTTAAAAAGTGTTTCTTTCCCTAATTATTTAAAAATAAATAAACCAAATTAAAATTGATTTCATAAATAATCATCTCCTTAAAATAAAAAATTGCATAAGATTTATTTTCGCCGGTTTTTAAATAAAAAAAACTAAAATCATCTTCCAAAATTATTTTTCAAAAAAATAAAACTTTTCTATGATGGAAATTAAAAGGTTAAGATGGTGACTTTCCTAATTTTCATAAGAAGATGATATATAAAGAAATATTTTTAAAAACTTTTCTATGATAGAGATTAGGAAGTCAATGTGTTGATTTTTCTAATATTTTCGAGGTGAGATGAATTTATTTTTCGATGCTAAATTAAATTCAAAATACAATTTTTTTTTTTTTTTTTTTAAGAATAGGTAATATTACTATACAACAACAAGGGGGATTCCACAGCCCGGGATCAAGGCATTAAAGCAACAAAGCACATGTAAAGACAGGGCAACGAAACCAAAACAAAGCCAACAGGATAAGACCAGAACAAAACCAACACAAAAATGCAAACACGCAAACCACCCGGGAGAAAGGTAGAGAAAAGAACCCAAAACCTACAAACTAGGGGCTACAGCAAAATAGAGAATATCATGAAGTTCAAAAAGAAAAAACATCCGTACACACACTAGATAAGACCAAGAAGGTCAACCCGCCAGGAAGTAGCACAAGCACGAATAGTAGAGACCATAAGGTGAACTAGAGCAGACACCAACCTCGGTCGATCTTCATGCAGCCGTCGATTATGCTCCTGCCAGATGTAGTATATGGAAGCACACCAGAAAACACGGAACAACTTACTACGCACCCCCTTACCCGACCCCACTCGGCACAACCAACTCAACTCTACATCCCAACCAGCCACCCGATGCGTCGAACCCAACTGACGCAACACACTAGATCACACCTCTCTCCCAAACCCACACTCAAAAAATAAATGATCCCGCGACCTGTCTCTTATACACATCTAGATGTGTATAAGAGACAGATGTAATATATGGAAGCACACCAGAAAACATGGAACAACTTACTACGTACCCCTTTACCCGACCCCACTCGGCACAACCAACTTAACTCCTGTCTCTTATACACATCTAGATGTGTATAAGAGACAGGCTCCACACGCAGGCAACACGAAGATGCTAGACCAAAAAACCTGAAAGGATTGTAAAACAGACCTAACAAGCTGCAACCTCCCAGTAAAGGAGAGGGGCCGTGCTGTCCAGCTTCTAATACGAGCTGTAATCCTCTGTATCAAAGGCGCACAATCCATAGCCCTCAATCGACCCGCTAATAAAGGTAAACTCAGATAGATAGCAGGCAACGAACCAAGAGATACACCCATATACGCATCTAGTTCCTTTGCCTCCCTTGACTCTACACCCACAACAAACATGGAGCTCTTCCCAACATTTGCAACTAACCCAAATAGCCCTACAAAATCTGCCAAGACCTGCCTCACAAACTCCAAAGAATCTCTCTCAGCTGCACAGAAAATCATCAGATCATCTGCAAAAACCAAATGAGTTAGGCCTAAACGCTCACACTGATCATGGAACCTAAACCACACAGGAGGTTTATTCAATAACCTAGACAAGACCTTTATCACCATCATAAATAAAAAAGAAGACAGTGGATCCCCTGGCCTCAAACCTTTCCTACCACAAAAAAACCCTTCAAGATCATCACAGAGAACTTCGGTGATGTAACACAAGCCCTCACCCAACTAATAAAATGAAGGGGTGTACCTATAGCCAAAAACACACCAAATAGAAAATCCCAATTTACTGAATCGTACATCTTCTGAAGATCTACCTTTAACACACAACGCGACATCCTTCTGCCCTCCTTATAGCTCCCCATGAGCTCTTGACACAATAAAATGTTATCGAAAATTGACTTACGCAGAACAAACGCAGATTGATTACCACTAATGAAATCAGGCAACCACAACCGCAATCTCTCGGCTAAGATCCTTGAGATACACTTATATACAACATTGCAACATGAAATAGGATGAAACTTCTCCATATGTTCAACTCCCTACCTCTTTGGGATGAGAGTAATAGCAGTAGAATTAACTCCACCAGGTAGGTAACATGTCTAAAAAAATTCAGCACAGCATCACAAAAATCATCCCCAACCAGACTCCAAGCAGCTCTGTAAAAATCCACCGAAAACCCATCAAACCCAGGAGCCTTCCCAGACTTTATCGAGAATAAAGCCTTTTGAATCTCCTCCCGACTCACTAGCTGACCAAGAGCCTCCACCCCCTCCTCGAACCAGCTGAATTGTACAATATCCCCAATTATGGCAGTAAGATCCCAATACCCCACATGCTGAGCCCCTAAGCAACCCTGAAGGAAATCTATCGCCACCCCTACCATCCTTTCATGCATCGTCTGGTGAGTCCCCCCCAGCAAAAATCAAAATAAAAATCAAAACAAAAAGATTCCTTTTTTTAAAAAAAAAAAAAAAAGGTCTTTCATTAATAACATGGAAAAAAACAGTAATTTTCCAGACCATTTAGCATATTTTGGTGTACCCAATCACACCTGTTGAATCAAGACTGGTGGATGACTCCATTTCCTCCTCTTGGGAAATTAATGTCGGCCGCTCTTATTGGTGCAACCTGATAGCGACAGCTTGGCGACTCCTACTGGGGTCATACTTTAAGTGGGTTCATGTTTTGTTGTTTTCTGTTTTTATATATGCCGTTCATTGTTCTTTATGTATATATATTTTATTGCAATGCACACCACACTGGTACACCAAGCCCCACAGGCTATACCCGTGAAGTTCAGAATGAGGATTAGTAGAGTGGCGATGCTTGTGCAGGAGCTACTGTCTCCCATTGCATTACATGAAATACCCTCAACTCAGTCAAACTTATTCAGGGTGGCTAATACAGGTGACTCTATTTTTCCCCAAATATGACCAAAAAAAAAAAAAAAGTCATTATAAAAGAAAAAAGAGTTTGTAGTACAGGTATTTATTCCCCTAATATGACATATTGCATATCTTAAAAAAAAAAAAAAAAAAAAACAAAGAATGAAAATAAAAAAAATCACACAAAATCTTTCACTTATACATATTTGTAAACTATGACTTTCATGTTTATAACAAAATCTTTTACTCTTTATTCTTTAAAAAAAAAAAATTTCAAATAATGTTATTCCAAAATCTTATTTTCTTAAAAAAGAAAAAAGATTAGGTAACATTCAATTGTACATATTTACCATTCTCGTTATCTTTGATTTGGTAAAAAGAGTATTTCAAAGTAAGGTTCTCCCTTTTTATTATTACTATTTATTTATTTTTTTGAAAAAGTTGTTTCATCACTCTTTTGTACTTATTTTCTAACATATTTTCATTTTTTGTTTTTTTTTTATTTCATAAAAGGAGTATTTCGAAGTCATATCACCCTTTGTATTATTTTTTTTGAAAAATCATGCATCGTTTAATAGTACATATTTTCAAGTCTATTTTTCTAAAAAGGGCAAATTCTTTGATTTTTTTAAAAGGACATTTTATAGCTAGATTTTCAATGTTCATTGTTCATTTAAAAAAAGAATATTCATACATTGTTCACTTATACATATTTTACAGCATATTTTCCATTCCTTGAAAATAAATTCTTAGATTCTTTTTAAAAGTTTATCAAAATATTGTTCTTCATTTGAATTAATTAATTTGAAAAAAAAAACTTTCATTTTGTTGTACATATTTTGATATTTCAAATAAAATCTTGGAGGCTTTTCTTTTTTTTTTTTTTTTCAAAAAAACGCCTTTCCAACATTTTCAATTCTTAAAAGAAAATAAAAAGATCACACATCATTTACTCGTACATATTTTAATTTATATTTTTCATATTTCTAACAAAATCTATTTTTTTTCTAACCTAAAAAAAACTTTAGTAATATTATTGTTTCACATTTTTTTTCCTTAAAAAAAAAATCATGCATCATCTTGTACATATTTTACCATGTTTTTCTAACAATTGTTTTTCGAACAAAAAAATTATATTTTCAAAGTAATGTTATTGCACTTTTTTTAATTAAAAAAAGATCATACATCATCTTTTTATACATATTTCACCATCTATTTTTCATATTTTTAGCAAAATCTTTTTTCAAGAAAAAAAAAAACTTTTCAAAGTAATTTTATTGATCATATTTTTTTTCTTTTAAAAAAATCATGCATCATCTATTTTCACATATTTTACCAAGTATTTTCATATATAAAAAATCTAATTTTTTTTTTAATTCTTAAATAAACTCTTAAAGTGTGTCATTGCATCATATTCATTTCTTAAAAAATAAAAAAAAAAAAGCAATCACTCTTATATGTTTATGGTATATATATACATATCTCACAAGTTTTATTTTTTTCATTGTAGCATTCTTCTGCATATTCAATCATTAAAAAAAAAAAACAAAACGAAAAGATCACGTGTCATTATTTTGTACATACTTTTTAGATAATTTTAAATAATTTCTAACACATCTTTGACTTTTGAACAAAAAAAACTTCTTCTTAAAAGCAATGTTCTTGTTTGTACATATTCATTTTTTAAAAAAAGCATCATGCATTTTTTACTTGTTACTACTTTGAGTCATAATTTCCATCTTTGATACAAATTTCTTGCTAAAAAAAAAAAAAGAAAGAAAAAGAAAAAGAAAAAAAAATCAAAATACTATTTTTCAACCTAATCATTTCCTTTCTTTTATTTTCTTATGAAAAATGGCACTTGTCATTTGACTTGAACATATTCTTACAACAATTGTCTTTTTTAAGTTTTTGAAAAATGTTTGTTT
>NC_052355.1:1635202-1644375 GCF_009727055.1 Benincasa hispida
TAAAGAAAAGGGTGATCTAACGTAATCCTATCTAGAAAAAAAAAATCAGTTCCATCTTCCTCGATAGGAAATCTTGAAAGTTTAAATCATGTTTGAATAAAAGTTGAGTCTTTATTTAGGAAAAGATGACAAAAAAAAAAAGGGGAAAAAATAGTGAATGTCCTCATTGCACAAGCTTTATATCAAACTCTGTTTAAAACATTGTTCCATCTTCCTCGGTGGACAACTTTGAAAGTTTAAATCATGTTTGAAAAAAGTTGTATATTTATCATGGGGAGAGATGACAAAAAAAAAAAAAAAGAAAAAAAAGAAAAAAGAAAAAAAAGGAAAAAAATAGTGAATGTCCAAATTGCATGAGTTTTATATCAAACTCTCTTTTGCCTACGAGAATGCCATCTTGACTACATTTTTTTCTGAACCTCATTAAATAATTACTATACCACCCAATCCAATTCCTAATATCCTTAATCTACATTGCCTATTAGACCCATAATCCCATTTCGTTGTCCTGTTGATTTGAGCTATTTGAACTAAATAAGAAGCTTATTGGCCTATACTATAATGTTATAGTGAGGCAATTGACTATTTTCTATTGACCTATGTCGTAATACTACTATAGTATAGCGATTTGGTATTTTTCTTATGGCCTATACCATAATGTTGCTATAATTGGGCAATCAAGTACTTTCCTCATCTTTACTCATATGTTTAGATGTCTTTAAAAGTAATTTATAGTATTTATATCTTACAGACACTATCTCAAGTCACAAAAAGATTTTGAATTTGGTCGGTTTATTTTATAAGTTCATTAATGACATATCCAATTCTTAGGCTTTTGTCATGCCTTTAAAATTTACATCCAATTTATTTGAATATCTTTCATATTCAAATATCTCTCCTGGATCAATTCTATTCTCTTAAATAAAGTGAGTCATTTTCTGAAGACAATAACTTTAAGGATAAGATGTGCTAGCAACTTCCGAGTAGATCTCAGTTCAAGTTCAAACTGTTTGCAGATTATCAATGACTTCACAAGGAGCTACATTTGGGACCGTAGCATTATGGTTTTTGAGATATAAAGTAGCATCAAGTAATGAGGCATATTTACAATAGAGTTGTCTTCAACGAGGCAAAAAAAAAAAAAAAAAAAAAAAAAAAAAAAAGAAAGAAAAAGAAAAAGAAAAGAAAAATCACGGAATAGCCAGTAAAAGAATAAGAAATGAAGCTCTGAAAATGTGACATTTTTTCTAAAGAATTTATAAAGTAATCACAATATGTAATCATACATCTCCAATGGTTGATCTATCTAAATTTTGAGCTAATGTCATATTTTAATGCAGAACGCCCACTGATGCGATCAAACAAGAAATATCATAAACTATAGCTCAATCGTATAACCAGTTAATGCGACAACCTTAGGCGATGAAGCATGATATGATATTGCTGGTGGAAGTCAAATATTAGATTGAGTTGGTAGGTGATTAGAAAACTTCATTGAAGATTGAACAAACTTTTGATGCATTGCAGGCGGTGCATCAGGGTATGGAATTTAGTGCACCCTATCAGCACAATCATGAATGAGAGAAGAGAAGTCATCATCAGACGCATATAAATACCCATGCAATTACTATGCAAAATATATGAGGGTCATAAAAACACCTCAGTGAGAACCTGGGTCTCTTGTGGAAGAAAAGAAGTTCCTTTGTTCGATATTTAAGTGAAGCAGTCAGCATAAAAGCCGGAGGGAGCAAGACATTGCACACCACAACTTGATTCTCTATCCCTTCCTTTATCTCATAGTGTATTTATGTTGTATCGTTAACTTTGAAGAATTGAAGTCTGCAATATGAATAACTGTTTATCCCTTTCTTTGTTCATTTCTTCTATTACTATCATGAGCAGCTAAATTACCTTATGGGTTGAGGAGCATATAACAAACATAAGTGAGAACTGACGTTCAAATAATTCTTGCAACGAGTCCATGATTTTACATGCAATGACTGTGTTCTTAACCTTTTTGGCCAAAGCATCAGGTATGATAGCCAAAATGTGAAATCGGGTCAACAACTTAGCCTTCATCCATACCTCATATGTATTACGATCATTTCGCGGTGCATCAAGGGTCGGGACTTGAGAACACTCCTCAACCATGACAAAGTCGAGGTCATTTACCACGAAATATGTTTTAACGAACTCTTTCCAATGTATGTAATCGGACAACTTAGAGGCAACTAATGGAAAATTATACATGTTACTGAAAAAGAAACACATTGACCTACGTTAGGTTTTAGCAAATACTCATTGAAAAAACAACATCCAATACGGTTTAGCAAAACTGAAGTGAACCCCGTGTGACATCTAGTTTCACAATGACGCTTCAAAGGTTTAGAACAAAAGCAACCGAAGGGTAGTTAATTTATCCTTCCTCTAAATTGAGACATTCTCAACCAACATTAATTCCAGAACAACTCTTGCTCCTATAACGACTAGCCATCATTGATTTGGTCAAGAGATCATTAACTTGCTTAACAATTTCCCCTAAGTGTGACCCGTCATTTAAAGGCCCTAGAGTTCCACCTCAAGTAGCCAATCCAAAAGAAAAAAAAAAATCTGATTGGGGCAAAAACTAAAGTGATCGTATCCATTTCTAGAGTTCATCTTGATATTCACCAACTGCACAAAACCCATCTGAAGGGAGATGCTCCCAGGGCGCCACAAGGGAGTGCATGAAGATTGAGTAAGTGACTTTTTAGGTTTGCCCAAGAGTAACTTTTACCTTGGAAAGTTGAACAACTTTTGATCATCATTCATTAAACTCTTTAACAAAGTCTTTGATCAACCAGTATGCTTGTAGAAAATCTATCTAATTCACCTTTCTAGGTAGGTTTCTAGGTATGGATGTTTTGTGTCCATCAGCTTAAGTATCCCAGCCTAGACAGAACCTGGCCGCCTTAGACAAAAGGTTCCTTATAGATAGATTTAATACAAATTTAATATTTTATGCCAATCAATTTAATCCTACTAAACCAATTTAAAAGATTAAACTTAGGTATCTAATCGCATTAGAACCTTGAGCTTAGGTCTATCTCAATCCAATTTTAAAACTCTTTTAAAACATGAGTTCGCCTAAGTTTGCATGCAATTCTTTCTTATTGATTTTAGTTTTAATTTCCATTATAACGCTTATAACCAAAAAAAACCAAAACCATCACAATGTGAAGCTACACATACAAGGCATTCATAAATTTTACAAATTTGGCCTAAGTGTCATGCTCCATGTGTGAAACCCAGATTTCCATTTTCCCTTCTTAAGCAGGAAATAAAATAGATTAACTAAGTGAAAGTTAAATCCTATGTTGAAGTGAAGGAATATTCTAAGTGTTTAAATGGATTGCTTAGTAGCTTTGAAATAAGCCTTAACTAGTGAAATTTTGGTTAAGTAAGAATCAAAACAGAACTATGCGTTGGAGGCTAGGAAAAATGGCTAAGTATTAGACAATGCATTGGTGTGTGCCATGCGTTGGCCATTAGACTTTGAGAGGTTATTTGGGAGGTTAGTAGAGCATGCGGTAGCCACAAGTTGTGCGGACATGGGCACAAGGTGCTGGAGACGCGTGCACACATTGATCAAGTATGTGGCCATGGTACGTGCATGCATTGATCGAGTATGCGGTGATGGTACGTGCACGAATTGATCGAGTATACGGCCGATGGTTTGCGGCCAATGGTATGTGGTTGATGTATGCGATAGCACTACGCGTTGATAGTATGCGGCAACACTATGCGTTGATGGTATGCGGCAACACTACGCATTGGTGTCATGCGGCGATACTATGTGTTGGTGTTATGCGATGGTACTATGCGTTGGTGGTATGCAGCAGCCTTGCTAAAGGATGAGCTAGGCGATGAAATAAGCTATGGTAGACGCATGGTGAATTGTCTTTGCGTTGCTAAGGCTTGTAGTAATAAGGATCATGAGGTTGGTTGCGTTGGTTATAAGGAATGCGTTAGCAACCTAGGCGATGGTGAGCTATACCATGAGGTGTTGAGTTGAGAACCAAGTCCACCCAAAGGTCGTTATACTTTGGTAATGAGCTATGTGCCAAGGACATTCGAGGCATGTGGACACATATGAAGTTGGATGGACGGATATGACATTGGATGGACGCATATGAGAGTGAATGGACGCATTGCAGTAGATGGGCGCATAGGAGATTGGATGGATGCATTCACGATCGTCATCCGGACATGTGGCTTATTAGGAAGAAATCTTAAGCCTTAAGCAAATGAGGTGGGTGCCGAAGAAGACATGCAAATTAAGGGCTATGCGTTGGTACAAGGGGAACAAGACACCTTGGATTGCGATGACGCAAGGTTGCATTAATAGTGTAAGGAAAGGACACTTGGACATGCGGCCAAGTAGGAGGTGTCGGCCTTAGAGAGTTCTTGGATGCCTATAAATAGGGCCAAGAACTTTAGATGAGAACTCAAATTCTCTTCAAAGGATATTCAGAAGAGTGTATGAAGGCTGATTGAGAGAAGACTATGCGTTGATGAAAGAACGCATGTGTTGGTAGCAAGACCATGCGTCGGTCATAAAGTTCCAAGAGAAGGAGATGCTGTCGGACAGGAAGGATTGGAAGTAGCATCAACTTGGGATGAGGAGTTCTCCCAGAATACTCGTGCGTTTGGAGTGATTCTAAAGCCACCTGAAATCTATGAGAGTCTAGTTATCATGGTGGGGCTGCCGGAGAAGAATCTCCAAGGAATCGGGTTGGACAATGAGGAAAATATAGAAGGGTCGAGCTGTCGGGTAAGCTGGGCCAGTCTTGATATTTTGATGATTCCGGCCAAACCACGAGGGGTTATGAGCTAAGATTTTGAAGTAAGATTCTTAACCATTTTAGAGTATATTTGTAGAATGATGTATCTCGAGATAAAGTCTAGAACTATAAATAATCTGAGCTTTAATTTGAATTTGGAATTTAGGGTTCAAAAGAGGAGCCCGGGAAGATCAACGACCTTTTAAGAGAAATATTCCTATCCTTACCATGATGAGTTGTAATTTCCTTTAAGTCTTAAAGCATATATTTAAGAGTAAATTGTATATGCTTATGTTACGTATGAGTATTTAGCATGAGAATGAGATTATGTGATCGGGATGGTCAGGGGGTCAATAGACCTAGTTCCTGAGCCCTAGTATTTAGAAAGCAAAACCTCACGGGATGGTCAGGTGACCGAGAGGTCTAGCTCCTGAGCTTATGAGAGGATCCTCGTATGGGATGGAGGGCCGATGGGCCTAGCTTCTGAGGCCATGAGTGGGGAACTATGTGCACATAGGAGACATTGGGAACAAAAGGGAACTCAACTGAGTAAGCGTTCATGATTAGTATTAGTTAACTATCTATCGTGTGTGTAGGTAGAGAATAGACTCATTCTAAGTAGTTATCAGTTTAGCTATCTACCGTGCACATAGATAAAGTTGAGAACAGACTGGTTCAAAGCTTAGGTTTGAATGTAATCTCGTATTTATGATATGCTTGTTATTTATGAGTTGAAATATACTCTAGAAATTGCTTACCACTCACTGAGCTTTATGAAGCTCGTTCTTTTCTTTCATGTTTTTCTTCCCAGGTAGCGAAAGGTGGGGATTCCAGGGTGCTGCTAAGGTCAAGGTCTGCCACAAGCCACAGTCGCACTTCTGGAGGATTTTACAATTGTTGTTGTAAACCTTGTAGTTAAGTCTTGGAGTTGTATAAAGCTTATATTACTGTAATAAAATGGGCCTACTTAATTAGTAGTTGTTATCACCTTGACTTAAAGTTTACTGAGTGTTGTAAAGTGGTTTAGTTGAACAGTAGGTATCACACAAGGGTGGTATCTGTAGTCCCTCACGCCTCTCCTCAGGTTTAGGAGTGTGGGCTCGGGGCGGGGTGTGACACGATGCATTGTTCATTCATTAATATTGGTATATAACACTTATACAACCAAGAAATGAACCAAGCATACATGCTTCCATACACCCTTATACTATAACTCTTATAATATAAAGATGATGCATGAATATGCTTACTACATGCATAAATATATGATGCATGCACATGCTCTCTTGTAATTTCATCATGCAAATTGCTATATTATAACAATTATAATATATGATGCATGAATAAAATGTATAACCAAAGGTGGGGTTTAAATCTATATAAACTACACTATGACATATAAATAACATACATCTCATGTATATTAAATTAAAGTTGATGAACCGGGATAATTAGCCTCAAAATCCTCAAAAAACAAAACTAACTATTATAAAGCACAATGAGCCTCCAGTTCAAATAGGTGAACCAGGTCTTAAACCATCAAGGTGAAGAAACGTGTCTCCTTGATCATGTACCAAATCCTTGTGATCGCCTACACGAGAGAGTAAACTCCTTACTCAATCGTTTACCAGTGCTTCCTGAGCTTAAATGATCGTTTAGCAACGATCGTGTACCTTTAACTATGCGATAAGCATGAAGGCACGCGATAGTGCAGCACACATCGTGCAACGCAAGCCTTAAGCGATCAACTAAATGACAACGATGGGATGAAGCATAATCGTCTAAACGATCGCGGAACAAGCGTCAAAGTATCGTATACCGGGTGATCGTGTAGTCAATGACTATGTGATGAGGCATGTTGAGCTACACAATCATTTAATGCATGCGCCTTTTATTAAACGAAGAGCATCAAATGCTCTATGTGATCGTTTACCTTCAGCGACCACGCAATCGGGCAACCAATGCTACACGATAGAATAAACACTTTACCCTATCGTTTAGCATTAGCTAAATGATCGTTTAGTAAATACTACACGACCAAATAGAATTTTTCTACATGATCGTTTAGCCAAATCCAACATTCGTTTACCTTAGGCTACATGATACGACCAACCTTTGGTCTTCTTCCTCGATGAGAACTGCATCTCCATGCTTTGAAACTTCTTCATAAATGACTCAACAAACATCAAACACTTTGAACACAGACTCGATTGCTTTTTAATTATGCCCAAAAACATAGGGGCCCTTACAAATTAACACTTTGTAAACTTAAAGAAAGCTTTAAATAGNTCCTTGATCGTGTACCAAATCCTTGTGATCACCTACACGAGAGAGTAAACTCTTTACCCAATCGTTTACCAACGCTTCCTGAGCTTAAACGATCGTATACTTTAACTATACGATAAGCATGAAGGCACGCGATCGTGCAACGAAAGCTTTAAGCGATTGACTAAATGACAATGATGGGATGAAGCATAATCGTCTAAATGATCGTGGAGCAAGCGTCAAAGTATCGTATACCGGGTGATCGTGCAGTCAGTGACTATGTGATGAGGCATGCTGAGCTACACGATCATTTAATGCGCGCGCCTTTTATTAAACAATGAGCATCAAATGCTCTACGTGATCATTTACCTCCAGCGTCCACGCAATCGGGCAACCAATGCTACGTGATAGAATAAACACTTTACCCTATTGTTTAGCATTAGCTAAACGATCATTTAGTAAATACTACACGATCAAATAGAATTTTTCTACACGATCATTTAGCCAAATCCCAACATTCGTTCACCTTAGGATACATGATACGACCAACCTTTGGTCTTCTTCCTCGATGAGAACCACATCTCCATGCTTTGAAACTTCTTCATGAATTACTCAACAAACATTAAACACTTTGAACACAGACTCGATTGCTTGTTAATTATGCCCAAAAACGCAAGGGCCCTTACAAATTAACACTTTGTAAACTTAAAGAAAGCTTTAAATAGAGGCTACTATCCCATAAACATTCATCAACACATCCACAACTGCATTTAACTCTTAAGCGCAATGCAGAAACCTTAAAACCCACCACGACTGTAAAAGAAGTTCAAAACATAAATTGTAATTTGGAATATCAAAACAACCTGGCTCTGATACCAATTGAAGGAAATCAAACACAAGGATTTCCATGAGCAACAGAAGGGATCGTTCCAAATTCCACTCGAATGAACACAATCTATTATAGTCTAAACAGAAACTAATAGATCATGCACAATAAGAAATTATAGCATGCTAAACGATGATACAAGGGATGAAGGATGCATACCTTTGAAGAACCATTCTTCACGAATCCCTCAACCAATCTACAAACGTCCAAGAATAGCATACTCGAACGCAACAACTGGTACAACCAACGAACACGAACACAACGAACACATCCTCAACGAACCAATCGAGTCTAACTCGATCCACGAATTGAGTGAGGACACCACCACAATGGTTACCTTGATATTCTCGATATGAGAATTCAAGAGTTGTGGGCTTTGTCTGATCTTGGCTTGCGGAAGAGACTGGAGGACTATGATTGAGTAGATAATCGAGCAAGTGGGAGATAAGATGTTGTCTATCGTATAGACGATGTGCTTGATCGTTTAGTAAATGGCAGTCTAGACTTAGCCACTCGATCGTGTAGCTACGATCAGCTGAATGACTATCGTATAGTCAAAGTTACACAATCGTTTAGTCTCTGCCAGCTATCGCTTAGTGAAACTCTTTCACTTGATAGCTTGTCTCCGTAAGTTCTTTATGAATGAGGAAACTCTCCTAAATCTAGGAAAACAATTTTTTTTTATCTCACGATTAACATAAAACCACCAATAACCTCCCACCCATTCTGTTATTAAAGAAAAAGAAATTAATTATCATAAACTTAATATATTATAAATAAATATGATAACCAACTTATCATATTATATTTATAATCTATAGTTTTAATATTTCATCTCATGAAACATACAAAACATAGTTCTTTTTAGGACAATAACTTTAAGGATTAGATGTGCTAGCAACCTCAGAGTAGATCTCAGTTCAAGTTCAAACTGTTGGCAGATTATCAATGACTTCACAAGGAGCTACATTTTGGAACATACCATTTTGATTTTTGAGATCTAAAGTAGCATCAAGTAATGAGGCGTATTTACCATAGAGTTGTCTTCAACGAGGCAAAAAAAAAAAAAAGAAGAAAGAAAAGAAAAGAAAAGAAAAAAGGAAAAAGAAAAGAAAAAAAGAAAAAAAGAAAAAAAGAAAAAAAAAAAAAGAACTAACACATTGAATGATCTTTTTGACGGCCCTTAAATTGCTTTTATG
>NC_052355.1:1646106-1648912 GCF_009727055.1 Benincasa hispida
ACAAAACTAAAAAATGGTAGTTTAGCGTTTTCCCAGCCTGTCTCACAATTTAGCGTTTACTCCTGACTATTTTAAAACTAAAAAATGACAGTTTTGTGTTTACTTTGGGCTATATCATAGTTTAGCTCTATCTCTAGCTGTGTCAAAACTAGAAAATAACAGTTTAGTGTGTATCCTTAATTGTCTCTGAGTTTAGCATTTACCCTTTGACTGTGTCAAAACTAAAAATGGCAGTTTAGCGTTCACTCCTGACTGTCACTATTCGGCGTTTACTCCTGGCTATGTCAAAACTAAAAAATGGTGGTTTGACGTTTACCATTACTATGTCAAAACTAAAAAAATGGTAGTTTGGCGTTTACCACTACTATGTCAAAACTAAAAATGGCAGCATATACCCTTGGGTGTGTCAAAATTTAAAATGGCAGTTCAACGTTTACTCATGGTTGTCTCACAGTATAACGTTTACTCATGATTGTGTCAAAAACTAAAATATGTCAACTTAGTGTTTACTCCTAGCTGTCTAACAATTTAACGTTTACCCCGATCGTGTCACAAAATAAAAAATTTTAAAAACATTCTTTTGGTTTATAGTTTACTTGTTAGTCATCTTTAATTTATGTTATTATTGTCTCAATTGTTTGCACATGTATAATGAAGAAATAAAATATTAAATAAATGAATGTGTACGCCTTTATCCACCTTTTAATTCTATAAGGACGAGCGAAGGGGAGCAGATTGTAGATCCCTAAATTTGTCTGAAATTTTATTTCATCGTTTTTATATGGTGCAATTTTGTGTTTTTTTTTTGTACCCCTAAATTAGTACGAATAAAATTTGAACTACCAATGTGTCTTTCAAAGGAGCATGGGGGTCTTAACTTCCATGATTTGGAGGATTTCAATCAAGCACTTATGACAAAGTAGGTTTGGCTAGTCTTGGTCTATTCATCTCTCTTATCGCCTATTTTAGACCTCGTGATTTTGAGAGATTTCAAATCATAATGGATTTTAAATGAATTTTGTTGTTTGGTATTGAAAGAAAGCTATTTTAAAATCTTGAATGATTTTAATTCTTGTTTTTACTTTAAAAAATTCCTGACTAGAATGGTCAGATATCGTGGGATGTCACAGGATTTAAAAGCAAATTATTAATTTACGTTTGTCTTATTCTAATTTTCAATTAATACATCATATTTAAAATTTTATATTAGTAAAATCTTAACTTTCTTTTCCTTTCGGTCATCATCCAAACACACTATTTTAAATATATTAATTTTAAATTCTTTTTGGTTCTAAACAAAATGATTAATTGAAAATAGTTTTTCAGATTTAAAATCACAGGATTTAAAATCATTTCTTAAACTTTCTTGAATACAAACGGACGATTAGTTTCTAAGAATCTTAAAGGGTATTGGTTTCCTTAGGCATCAATATTAGATGCTAGAGATTCCCCTCCTCTTCTTTTTTCTGGCAAAGTTTTTCATGGGGTAAAGTTCTTCTTCAAATGTATTTGCAGCACAAAATTTGTAATGGTTTGTTAACTTTTGTTTTTGGAGACACGTGGATTGCACAACCACATACTTTTTAAACCCCTCTATCATCATGTTCCTGATTTTCCTAATATGTTGTTGTTGGTGTGTCATTTTATTATTGTAGATCGTTATTGGGATTAGGTAAGTTTGAGGGTTGTTTTGATATGAATGGTTTTTTTAATGTGCAAAGTGGTCATAAGTTATATGGATAGGTGTACGCATACGACTGTTGTGCTTCTTCGTTTGTAACCTCTTATAACCTTATCTATTACTATGCTTTCACTGCGCTACTCTGATATCAACTTTCTTAGTTTGTCCAACAATACCTCACCTAGCCATCTCTAAGCTAGATGTTGAACCAAACTAACTATAACATAAATATTTCTAGTCTACCCTCTTAGACTAGAGAATGGCGTGACTGCAGCAGTTATCAACCGTTAGGCTGACACTTACTGCCTAAAAACTCCCACGGAATAACTCTGATACCAAATAAAAATTATATGCAATGGGACGGCTGTAGGACCACATGTATTAACTTAGAAACTTAATATGTTTAGAGTATTTACAAGTCCCAAAACCCACAAATCCTAGTCCCTATATGAACAATAGTAACATGTGTACAATATTAACAGTAACCACCTAGCAAACGGTTACAAGTCTTTTCGTCCTTTAGTGGCAGAGCAGATACTGAGCTATTTTCAGAGGATTTGACCGCTACATGGGGGGGGGGGTGGGAGGAGGAAACAAAAACATTTGAAAACAGGGTGAGCTTACGCCCAGTGAGTGACCGAGAAAACATAGTAAATTCTCATGCATAATTTCAGAAAATAGTTTTATCTGAATATAAACTTTTACAGTACTTGTACAGTAGCATAAACGTTTTCCAAGCGTAAATTGTATAAAACTGTTTTAAACATAAAACAGTAAAATTATTTCTCAAATCAAAGTACTGTATAACTGGTAAAATAATCCCAACACCAATACTAGTCCAGAGAGATCCCTTTTGCTCAATCTCTAACTTTATTCACCTGTGGCCACATTAAGTACTACTGCTCAGATACCTTCTCCTTTTACTTCAGTATCGAGCTACTA
The DNA here is from genome assembly GCF_009727055.1 of Benincasa hispida. Taxonomy (NCBI): domain Eukaryota; kingdom Viridiplantae; phylum Streptophyta; class Magnoliopsida; order Cucurbitales; family Cucurbitaceae; genus Benincasa; species Benincasa hispida. The sequence goes on from NC_052355.1 coordinate 1,648,730, forward strand.
GGATACCTTCTCCAACGTACTTCAATATCCCGTTGGCTTGGTACCTTCTCAAACGTACTTCAGTACCAATAGATACCTTCTCCTTGTACTTCAGTATCTAGTTGGGTGGATGCCTTCTCCTTGTACTTCGGCATCCCATTTTACCAAAACTATTTATAAACAGCTTTTCTCTTTAAAGCATAT
>NC_052355.1:1657739-1693619 GCF_009727055.1 Benincasa hispida
ACAGTATAACACATATACAACATGGCTTTAAAGATGATAATGCATGCTGGATAAAATCAACATATGTAAATAGTTTTTCAACAATAGGCATGCGTTCACAACGCAAGTCACACCCTGCCCCAGACTACCCTCCGAGCCTGAGAAAGGACGTGACTGCAGCAGTTATCAACCCTTTTGTTGACACTTACTGCCTAATAACTTTTGCGGAAATAACTATGATACCAATGTATAAACTCAACTACCAACTGATTAAGTCAAGGAGGCAAACAACAACTGATTAAGTATGCCCATTGTATTGCAACAATATAACGTTTATACAACTCTAAGACTTAAATACGAAGTTTACAACAACAACTGTAAAACCCTCCGAAAGTGTAACTATGGCATGTGGCAGACCTTGACCTTAGCATCACCCTGGAACTCCTCACCTTTTGCTACCTAGGAAGAAAAACATGAAATAACAGAATGAGCTTCAGAAAGCTCAATGAGTGGTAAGTAACTTCTAGAGCCTATTTCAACTCATAAATAACAAGCATATCATGAATACGAGGTTACATTCAAACCTCAACTTTGACCGAGTCTGTTCTCAATTTCTATCTATGCACATGGTAGATAGCTAAACTGATAACTAACTAGAATGAGTATGTTGTTTACCTACACACACGGTAGATAGATAACTGCAACTAAATACAATGCTTACTTTTTATGTTCCCTCTGTCTCCTATGTGCACATAGCTCCCCGCTCATGGGCTCAGAAGCTAGACCCGTCGGCCCTCTGACCATCCCATATGAGGATCCTCTCACATGCTCAGGAACTAGACTTCTCGTTTCCCCTTACCATCTCGTCAAGGTTTTCTTACAGGTCAGGCACTAGGTCTATTGAGCCCCTGACCATCCCAATCACATAATCTCATTCTCACACTAGATAATTATTCATAACTTAAGCATTTACAATTTACTCTAAAAGATATGCTTTAAGACTTAAAAGAAAGTACCATCTAGGAACTTTTCTCTCTAGAAGTTCCTTGGTCTTCTCGGGCTCCTCTTTTGAACCCTAAATTCCAGATTCAATTTAATGCTCAAACTACTCATAGTTCTAGGCTTTATCTTGAGTTACATCCTTCTATAAATATGCTCTAAAATTTCTCCGGAAGCACCTCAAAATCTTAGCTCATAACTCCTCGTGGTTTGGCCGGAAACATAAAAAAATCAAGACTGACCCAGCTTACCCGACAACTCGACCCCTCGGTCTTTTCCTTCTTCTCCAGCCCGATTCCTTGGAGCTTCTTCTCCGGCAGCCCCAACATGAAAACTATCTCTTTAGCTTTCAGATGTCTTTGGAATCACATCAAACACAAGGGTATTCTGGGAGAACTCCTCTACCCAAGTTGATGCTACTTTCTGACCTTTCTGTCCGACAACATCTCCGCTCTTGGAATCTCTTGACCAACGCATGGTCTTACCATCAACGCATAGCCTCCTCTCAATACACTCTTCTTTATGTCCTTTGAAGAGAATTGAGTTCTCATCTAAAGTCCTTAGCCCTACTTATAGGCGTCCAAAGGCTCTCCAAGGTTGACACCTTCTCATCCAAGTGTTTCCTTTAGCGATTGCCAACCTCCAGCCCTTTCCACCTCCTGCTTAAGGTGTCTTCACCTCACACTATCAATGCAATGTTTGATCAACGCAATGTTGGGTGTCGTTCTCCTACCTAGCCAACACATGGGACAAAATTTTGTATGTCTCCTTATGCATCTACCTCATATTCTTAAGGCTTAAGATTTCTTCCCAACAAGCCACATGTTAGGATGATGTCCTCCATATGAGCTCATCCTTCTTATGCATCCATTCCACTTAATGCGCGTTCACTAGGGTGATGACCAACACCCTTTCTCAATGCATACCACTAGCTCGAGTATCAATGCATAGCATGAATTCAACGCATAGTAACCCTTGGTTTCCCTTGACTTTCAACACAGCACCATCACAATCCAACTCACTCAGTCATCGTAAACCTTAACCATCACACGGGCCACCCATTATGCGTTCAACCTAGCCCATCGCATGGCATTTATCCAATGCATCCATCATGCAAGCCATCGTCAGCCTCTAATGCATAGCAAGGTCGCACGACCTCGACGTATAGGATGGTTGCTTAGCATCAATCGCATGGCTCACTCGTCATCAACACATCGCTGGCATGAATCGCTTGGCATGGGCGCTTGGCCGGGAGCTTGGCATCGACACATCGTGTCATACCTTCTCTTAGATTACCCTCTCAAACCTAGAAAGGGATATGACCGCGGTAGTTACTAACCCTACTGCCATTACCCATCGCCTTAGCCCTCTAATCTAAATGCCAACTTGTTAAACATTAATAATGTATGAATAAGTTACGCCACCTTAAGGTTCTACAAAATATTATATAACACATGCATGTAACCATAATATCACATCTAAGAGATGAAACGTTCACAGATGGCTCAAACAACTCTAATAGAGCCCTAGTCCCTCTCAAAAAATTTGTGCATAGACAGATCAATAACCTAAAACTTCTTAATAAGCTGAGTCTTTTAGTGGAAAGAAGCAGCAGGATCAACACTGAGAAATCTGACTGCTATCTGAGAAAGGAAAACACAGAAATTCCATGAGCTAAAAGCCTAGTGAGTGACTATAGAATCGTAAAGCAACAAGCATTGCATCACTATAAACATGTAAATATACCAATGAGTAAACTCAAGCAATTGTCTCGAAATGTAGCTTTAAACCATTCTCAGACATCATCAAACATTATTATTCCCTAGTTGAGAACGAGCTAAATGCTCTAGCTCCCAAACGTTTATTACCAGCCAAGAGACCCATACTTCGATCTCTCATTCATAATTACCTACGTGCACGTGGCCATACTAAGTACCATCATATCTTAGGTACTTCTACTCAGATACCTTCTCAAATTTGTCCTTCAGTATCAAGCTACTAAGATACCTTCTCATATGTCCTTCGGTATCAAATTAGTCAGATACCTTCTCAAATGTCCTTCGGTATCAAATTGGCCAGATACCTTCTCAAATGTCCTTCTGTACCAAATTGGTTAGATACCTTCTCAAACGTCCTTCGGTATCAAATGTGTATTTTGTAACATCGAATTAAGTTCCTTTGCCTAGTATTTACACAAGAACTGTTCCATTGCCACTCATTTACATAAGAACTCATTCTCTCATAGCCTTCCTTTAGGAAGCATATATCAAAATCAGAAACTTAGCTTTTTTTAATTGTTACACGACATACCTTGGCCTGTGTTACACACATACAAGCCGGGAATCATGCGTTAAGTTATTCTCTAACCGTTTGTTGCTTGAGGAAGTATAAATTCATCATTAATGTAACTGTGTTTTACTTGATCATATATGCATGAGTATTGGAAACCTTAAGTTTATTTAGTCNCATACTTTTTAAACCCCTCTATCATCATGTTCCTGATTTTCCTAATATGTTGTTGTTGGTGTGTCATTTTATTATTGTAGATCGTTATTGGGATTAGGTAAGTTTGAGGGTTGTTTTGATATGAATGGTTTTTTTAATGTGCAAAGTGGTCATAAGTTATATGGATAGGTGTACGCATACGACTGTTGTGCTTCTTCGGGTCCACATCATAATTATATATGTGCACATTTATGATTGATTTGTAGACTTTCAGGCTATACACTATGATTAATGCACCTTCCTTCTTACGACTGATTTGTGGACTTTCACGTTACAAACTACGACTGATGCATGTCCTTTCGGGTTCATGTTTACGACTAATTTGTGGACCTTCAGGTTACATACTATGATTGATGGGTGTTCTTTCGGAATCACGTTTATGACTGGTAGGTGACCATTCGGGATCACGACAACTGATATGATATGAATGTACACCGATGCCTAGATAAATTAGTCAACAAGTAACCTAAAGGGTCCAGTAACGAGTTATTTACTGAATATTTTTATACTCATAATTTCTTTCCTTATGTTTTTCAAGTAATGACTATGGTGACGGGATCGTCTATTGGGGTTGTGGGTACCTATACTTCTGTAAAGGAAGTTATAAAATGTTTGTGAAATTGATGGAAAAGGCTAGAGATGTCTTAACTATAAAGCTATGTCGAGAATATGAAATGCGCATCTGATTGAACTATTTTGACCATTTTCTTTTTCTATCTATAAACATTTTGTTGGAGGAAACGATGTGAATAAGATATGAATAATACTAGCAAAATAATTACAACTTAATTGGATACAAAGAATTAGAGTGTAAGCATATAAACATTGTATACAACAACAATTTTGAAACTCAGAAAGTAAGATAGATAGACTAACAAAGGCTAAGGTGAAATAACTACAAACTTATTAAATTCTCAAGATCTTGTGGAAATATCAATAGATAGTCAAGGTACACTTTTTATAAGCATGGAACCAAGAAGAAATAAGCTCTTGTATAGCTAAGTAATTATTTTAAGAAAGAGTAAGTAATGAGATGTCTCCTAATGAGTTAAATGAAGCCATATTTTAGGAGGGTTAGAGGATGGAACCAAGAAGAAATAAGCTCTTGTATAGCTAAGTGTAAACCCTGAATTCTAAGTTCTTAAACAAGTATGTTTAGCCAAAGGAATGATATATTAAATATTTAATAAGTGAAAATTCTTGTTATTTTATAGAAGTTGTGGAGAAAGGAAAAGAAAAACACAATAAATAAGGAAACTAACTTATTGGTTTGGCACGTGGCGGTTAATCCTTGAATTCAGGAGGCGGCATGAAGATTAAAAGGAAGAGAAATTTCGAAGGCTTGGTTTCGGCAATCTACATGAGAAAGTTTAGTGAAATCGGTGTCATTTGAAAGCTAGGAGAATCTAGTTTTTAAGGTTATCTTGCCGAAGAAAGATTGCAGGAGAAGAAGAATAGAAAGTGATGAAATTAAAGAAGAGACAAAATCTCGGGTTAATCAGAGCCCGAGGTAAAGATTGGAAGATCTAGGCCAAACTATAAGGAATGTTTGGCTGAAATTTTAAGGTAAGAAATTTAATCAATTCTAAACATGTTTGTAAAAGGAAGTTTCTTCAAAAGAGGTCTGGATTTTGAGTTATGAATTTTTAAAGTTGTAACAGAGAATCTGTGAATAAGCAGACAACTGCTTGGGAAGAACAAACAAACAGTTCACCGTGGAGATTATAGCGAGATTTTGTGATGAGGATCTCGCTAATGAAGAAAATCTCGCTAATTTGTGATGAAGATCTCACTCTAGAAGGGAATCTCGCTAGAAATTGGGCTGAATCTCACTGAAAAGATGATATCGCTAGGATGAAAGGATCTCGCTCATGAGGAGGATCTCGCTCATGATGAGAATCTCGTTGGTAAAGCTGTCTTTGATGATGAAAGTTCTATTTGAGGTATTTTGCTAGGAATTCTAAGTAGTTTAATCGGGAATTATATCCTTTCAGGCCGAGAAGAGCTAGGAAAGGCATATAACCCGTTAAGAGGCCAACGAGCTGTGAGTGACTATGTGATGAATTGATATTTTAATGATTTAGAAACCATGATTTCCTTGAAGTTATTTCTCATGCTAAGTGTTAGAAACTATGATTTCTTTCTGCTCTGTAATTTCATCATGCAAATTCTATATTATAACAATTATAATTATATGCATGAATAAATGCATAACCAAAAGTGGGTTTTAAATCTATATAAACTACACTATGGCATATAAATAACATACATCTTATGTACATTAAATTAAAGTTGACGTACCCGGGATAATTAGCCTCAAAATCCTCAAAAAAACAACAAACTATTATAAAGCACAATGAGCCTCAATTCAAATAGGCGAACCAGGTCTTGAACCATCAAGGTGAAGAAACGTGTCTCCTTGATCGTGTACCAAATCCTTGTGATCGCCTACACGAGAGAGTAAACTCTTACTCAATCGTTTACCAGTCTTCCTGAGCTTACATGATCGTTTAGCAACGATTGTATACCTTTAACTATGCGATAAGCATGAAGGCACGCAATCGTTGCAGCGCACATCGTGCAATGCAAGCCTTAAGCGATCGACTTAATGACAACGATGGGATGAAGCATAATCGTCTAAACGATCGCGGAACAAGCGTCAAAGTATCGTATATCGGGTGATCGTGCAGTCAATGACTATGTGATGAGGCATGCTGAGCTACACAATCATTTAATGCACGCGCCTTTTATTAAACGAAGAGGCATCAAATGCTCTATGTGATCGTTTACCTTCAGCGTCCATGCAATCGGGCAACCAATGCTACGCGATAGAATAAAACACTTTACCTATCGTTTAGCATTAGGTAAACGATCGTTTAGTAAATACTATACGATCAAATAGAATTTTTTCTACACGATCGTTTAGCCAATCCAAACATTCGTTTACCTTAGGCTACATGATACGACCAACCTTTGGTCTTCTACCTCGATGGGAACTGCATCTCCATGCTTTGAAACTTCTTCATGAATGACTCAACTAACATCAAACACTTTGAACATAGATCGATTGCTTGTTAATTATTGCCCAAAAACGCAGGGGCCTTTACAAATTAACACTTTGTAAACTTAAAGAAAGCTTTAAATAGAGGCTACTATCCCGTAAACATTCATCAACACATCCAACACTGCATTTAACTCGTAAGCGCAATGCAGAAACCTTAAAACCCATCATGACTGAAAAGAAGTTCAAAACAGAAATGGTAATTTGGAATATCAAAACAACCTGGCTCTGATACCAATTGAAGGAAATCAAACACGAGGATTTCCATGAACAACAGAAGGGATCATTCCAAATTCCACTCGAATAAACACAATCTTTACTAAGTCTAAACAGAAACTAATGGTCATGCACAATAAGCAATTACAGCATGCTAAACGATGATACAAGGGATGGAGGATGCATACCTTTGAAGAACATTCTCCACGATCCTCAACCAATCTACAAACGTCCAAGAATAGCATACTCGAACGCAACAACTGGTACAACCAACGAACATGAACACAACGAACACATCCTCAACGAACCAATCGAGTCTAACTCGATCCAAGATTTGAGTGAGGACACCACCACAATGGTTATCTTGATATTCTCGGTATAATTAGATTCAGAAGTTGTGGGCTTTGTCTGATCTTGGCTTGCGGAAGAGACTGGAGGACTATGATCGAGTAGATAATCGAGCAGTGGAGATAAGATGTTGTCTATCGTATAGACGATGTGCTTGATTGTTTAGTAAATGGCAGTCTAGACTTAGCCACTCGATCGTGTAGCTACGATAAGCTGAATGACTATCGTATAGTCAAATTTACACAATCGTTTAGTCTCTGTCAGCTATCGCTTAGTGAAACTCTTTCACTTGATAGCTTGTCTCTGTAAGTTCTTTCTGAATGAGGAACTCTTCCTAAATTTAGGAAAACAGTTTTTTTTTTTTTTTTTTTTATTATCTCACGATTAACATAAAACCACCAATAACCTCCCACTCATTCTGTTATTAAAGAAAAAGAAATTAATTATCATATACCTTAATATATTATAATAAATAGATAACCAACTTATCATATTATATTTATTTAATCTATAGTTTTTAATATTTCATCTCATGAAACATACAAACATAGTTCTTTTTAGGACAATAAGTTTAAGGATTAGATGTGCTAGCAACCTCAGAGTAGATCTCAATTCAGTTCAAACTGTTGGCAGATTATCAATGACTTCACAAGGAGCTACATTTTGGAACGTACCATTTTGATTTTTTGAGATATAAAGTAGCATCAAGTAATGAGGCGTATTTACCATAGAGTTGTCTTCAACGAGGAAAAAAAAAAAAGAAAGAAAGAAAGAAAGAAAAAGAAAAAAAAAGGAAAAGAAAAGAAAAAGAAAAAAAGAAAAAAAAGAAAAAAAAGAAACGAACAATTGAATGATCTTTTGAGCCTTGAATGCTTTAAAATTTGATTTCCACATTAAGAAAACAAATTTTCAATTTTGACTTTTGAAAAAAGGAAGAATGGAGTAGTGTTGGGTTAGAGTTTGAAAATTAGAAACTATAGATGACATGAGTCATATCATGACGACTGGTTTTTTGTTCCTATCTAGATGCATGCTAAGCATTTACATATGTGGGATTTTCTTTTGATGAAGTATGTGCATTTCACTTGGCTATTGCATATCAAAGCAAGTGTGGGAGAAAATGGTCCTTGCAAAAAAAAAAAAAAAGTAAAAAAAGAAAGAAGAAAGAAAAAAGAAAAAGAAAAGAAAAAAGAAAGGAAAATCAAGTACTAGCAAGGAAAAGAAAAAACAATTTAGGATCCTTCAATGTTGAAATAGAAAATTCAAGATGATATATGTAAAAGTTGGGACATTTAACTTGACATATATTCTGAGCAATGACATTTCAGATGGGCATGAAGTGAGGCAAAATCACCATGTTTGTATTCGTTTGCTCAATTTTGGCAACAGGATAAACTCTACTATTCAAGGGTGCAGGGAGGTTGCATAGCCTAAAAGTACGGAAGTCTCTCGAAGCTACGAACTTAACCACTTGGGACATTTTAAAAACTAAGGACACACAAAATATCTTCAAAAGTCCCATGATCAATTGTGATGGTAGTTATCTAATCACTTTCAAGGTGTCAATTGGGATACCAATGTGTCAATGAAAAGAATTTTCTCAATGAAAGTCAAAACAAAGTGATTATTGATAATTTTCATAGGAAGCATCATTTTTATCAGCTCATTGAGAAAACCATTTAGAAAGGAAGAAGTTGCAGAAGAAAGCTGATTCTACAGAGTTAGAGCAATATATTTGGTCGAGAAATCTATTGCATGAAGAGACTATTTGCTGGGCAATACTCACTATTACGCCATATATGAGTGAAATCTTGAAAAGTTACTATCAAAGTCTAAAGAAGAAGTTGTTTAAGGAATGATCCTTTCATTGTCTTCTTATCTCGTAGTGTGGATATTCTTTGATTTTTTCATACCTCTTGTTTCCTGTCTATGTTGTCCATGTATGCTTTCGTGTCTCATCTTTAATCTCATGGCATATACTTATTCTTTATTCATATGCACATTCTTTTCTTCAAGTGTCACCTTTCATTTGTGTCTCATATATCTTATTTCATTTAAATATTCCTTTTTGTAAACAACCAATTTCTTTGTTTTCTTTATCCACGTTTTACTAAAAAAATTTAGGAACAGGTTTCTTTTTTTTTTTTTTTTTTGCTCTCTAACTACAAAGTCACTCTTTCACTTATTGTTTCTTTTGGAAGTCATGTCAATTCACTTCATGCTTGAGTTTGTAAGATGATCTTAAAGAGAGTGATGAAAAAATTTATTTTTATTAATGCTGTAAAAATTAATGCTGTAAATTATTTTTATTACATTCTCATTTCCTTGGATTTTATGTCACTTGGTAGTTACAGGGGAGTTGGGAGACTAAATCGGTATATTATCTTAAAGAGTTTGATGAAAAAATTTATGTTCATAGCAATTTATTTCTTTGAGGAATGAAAAAAAAAACTTTTGAAAGTTATTCCCTTTTGAAGCAATAATTCAAAAAATCAAGCATAAATAGTGGGGAAATTTTGGTTAAGGGTTTTATTTTTCTATAAAACAACAAAAAAGTTTTAAGAATTCATTTCATAATCTCTTTATTTCTTTGGAATTTTTTTTTTTAGAAAAAAAACTGAAAGTTGTTCTCTTTGATACAATGCCCTGAAAAAAAATCATAATTGGAATGACCTAGCAATTTGAATTTGAGATTTCCAAACAAAAGCTTTCTTAAAAAAATCAGTTCAGAAAATAGTTATGAGCATTTTTTTTTGTAGCTAAGTAGATCATCTCGTCTTAAGTGTTAAATTCATTGTTTTAAAACATAAACAAACACAAAACAATTCAATTCTCACAAAATAAAAAGGGCAAAAATAAAAAAAAACTAAAAAAAAATGGTAGTTTAGCGTTTTCCGACCTGTCTCACAATTTAGCGTTTACTCCTGACTATTTAAAACTAAAAAATGACAGTTTTGTGTTACTTTGGGCTATATCAAGTTTAGCTCTATCCTAGCTGTGTCAAAACTAGAAAATAACAGTTAAGTGTGTATCCTTAATTGTCTCTGAGTTTAGCATTTACCCTTTGACTGTGTCAAAACTAAAAATGGCAAGTTTAGCGTTCACTTCTGACTGCACAAATTCTGCGTTTACCCTGGCTATGTCAAAAACTAAAAATGGTGGTTGCATTTACCATTACTGATGTAAAACTAAAAAAAATGGTGGTTGCGTTTACCATTACTTTGTCAAAACTAAAAAAATGGTGGTTGGCGTTTACCATACTATGTCAAAACAAAAATGGCAGCATATACCTTGGGTGTGTCAAAATTTAATATTGGCAGTCAACATTTACCCATGGTTGTCTCACAGTATAACGTTTACTCGTGAGTTGTGTCAAAAACTAAAATATGTCAGCTTAGTGTTTCCTCCTGGCTGTCTCAACAATTTAACGTTTACCCACTCAGGTCACAAAATAAAAAATTTTTAAAAACATTCTTTTGGTTTATAGTTTACTTGTTTAGTCATCTTTAATTTATGTTATTATGTCTTCAATTGTTTGCACATGTATAATGAAGAAATAAAATATTAAACAAATGAAGGTGTACGCCTTTATCCACCTTCTAATTCTATAAGGACGAGCGAAGGGAGCACAAATTGTAAGTAAAATTCTTGACTAGAATGGTCAGATAGTCGTGGGATTTCAATAGGATTTAAAAGCAAATTATAATTTACGTTTGTCTTATTCTAATTTTCAACATTAATACACATCATATTTAAAAGTTTTATATTAGTAAAATCTGACTTTCTTTTCCTTTTCGGTCATCATCCAAACAACAATTATTAAATATATTAAGTCAGGCTCTTAATGGTTTATACGCTTCCCCCAGCTCTTCTTGGCCTGAAAAGATATAATTCCCGGTTAAACTACTTAGAATTCTTAGTAAAATACCTCAACTAATTCATTTATTAAAGAAGCTTTCTTTAACACAGACAGCTTAGTGGCAAGATCCCCCTGAGCGAGGTCAGTGAGATCATCTAGAGCGATGCTAGTGAGATCCTCTAGAGAGATACCAGCGAGATCATCTAGAGTGATACTAGTGAGATCCTTTAGAGCGAGATCAAGCTTTTCCTAGCGATACTCACCTTACCAGCGATACTCAGCACAATTCCAAGCGAGATTTCCTTCTAGAGCGAGATCCATGAGATTCTCTAGAGCGATATCAACGAGATGTCCTTTATAAGCGAGATCCTCATCCCCATATCTCGCTATAACTCCCACGGTGAACTAGTTGTTTGTTTATCCCAAGTAGCTGTCTGCTTATGCACCGATTCCCTGTTATAAATTTAAAAATTCATAACTCAAAATCCAGAGCTCTTTTCAAAAAACTTCCTTCTACAAACTTGCTTAGAATTGCGTTAACTTTCTTACCTTAAAATTTTAGCTAAAAAATCTTTGTAGTTTGGCCTGGAGCTTCCAATCTTCAAGATCGTCATCCAGACATGTGGCTTGTTAGGAAGAAATCTTAAGCCTTAAGAAAATGAGGTGGATGCACAAGAAGACATGCAAATTGAGGGCTATGCGTTGGTACAAGGGGAGCAAGACACCTTGGATTGCGATGACACAAAGTTGTGTTAATAGTGTAAGGAAAGGACACTTGGACATGCGGCCGAGTAGGAGGTGTCGTCCTTAGAGAGATCTTGGATGCCTATAAATAGGGCCAAGAACTTTAGATGAGAACTCAAATTCTCTTTAAAGGACATTCAGAAGAGTGTATGAAGGCTGGTTGGGAGAAGACTATGCGTTGATAGAAGAACGCATGTATTGGTAGCAAGACCATGCGTCGGTCATGAAGTTCCAAGAGAAGAAGATGCTGTCGGACAGGAAGGATTGGAAGTAGCATCAACTTGGGATGAGGAGTTCTCCCAGAATACTCGTGCGTTTGGAGTGATTCTAAAGCCACCTGAAATCTATGAGAGTCTAGTTATCATGTTGGGGCTGCTGGAGAAGAATCACCAAGGAATCGGGTTGGTCATTGAGGAAAATAAAGAAGGGTCGAGCTGTCGGGTAAGCTAGGCCAGTCTTGATGTTTTAATGATTCCGGCCAAACCACGGGGGGTTATGAGCTAAGATTTTGAAGTAAGATTCCTGACTATTTTAGAGTATATTTTTAGAAGGATGTATCTCGAGATAAAGTCTAGAACTATAAATAATCTAAGCTTTAAGTTGAATTTGGAATTTAGGGTTCAAAAGAGGATCCCGGGAAGATCAACGACCTTTTAAGAGAAATATTCCTATCCTTACTAAGGTGAGTTGTAATTTCCTTTAAGTCTTAAAGCATATATTTAAGAGTAAATTGTATATGCTTATGTTATGTATGAGTATCTAGCATGAGAATGAGATTATGTGATCGGGATGGTCAGGGGGTCAATAGACCTAGTTCCTGAGCCCGAAAGAAAAACCTCACGGGATGGTCAGGTGACCGAGAGGTCTAGTTCATGAGCCTATGGGAGGATCCACATATGGGATGGTCAGAGGGCCGATGGGCCTAGCCTCTGAGGCCATGAATGGGGAGCTATGTACACATAGGAGACATTGGGAACAAAAGGGAACTCAACTGAGTAAGCGTTCATGATTAGTATTAGTTAACTATCTACCGTGTGCGTAGGTAGAGAATAGACTCATTCTAAGTAGTTATCGGTTTAGCTATCTACCGTGCGCATAGATAGAGTTGAGAATAGACTTGTTCAAAGCTTAGGTTTGAATGTAATCTTGTGTTTATGATATGCTTGTTATTTATTAGTTGAAATATACTCTAGAAATTACTTACCACTCACTGATCTTTGTGAAGCTCGTTCTTTTCTTTCATGTTTTTCTTCCCAGGTAGTGAAAGATGGGCATTCCAGGGTGCTGCTAAGGTCAAGGTCTGCCACAAGCCACAGTCGCACTTCCGGAGGATTTTACAATTGTTGTTGTAAACCTTGTAGTTAAGTCTTGGAGTTGTATAAACCTTATATTACTGTAATAAAATGGGCCTACTTAATTAGTAGTTGTTATCTCCTTGACTTAAAGTTTACTGAGTGTTGTAAAGTTGTTTAGTTGGACAGTAGGTATCACACAAGGGTGGTATCTGCGGTCCCTCACGCCTCTCCTCAGGTTTAGGAGTGCGGGCTCGGGGTGAGGTGTGACACCATGGATTGTTCATTCATTACTATTGGTATATAACACTTATACAACCAAGCAATGAACCAAGCATACATGCTTCCATACACCCTTATACTATAACTCTTATAATATAAAGATGATGCATAAATATGCTTACTACATGCATAAATATATGATGCATGCGCATCCTCTCTTGTAATTTCATCATGCAAATTGCTATATTATAACAATTATAATATATGATGCATGAATAAAATGCATAACCAAAAGTGGGTTTTAAATCTATATAAACTACACTATGGCATATAAATAACATACATCTTATGTACATTAAATTAAAGTTGACGTACCGGGATAATTAGCCTCAAAATCCTCAAAAAACAAAACAAACTATTATAAAGCACAATGAGCCTCCAATTCAAATAGGCGAACCAGGTCTTGAACCATCAAGGTGAAGAAACGTGTCTCCTTGATCGTGTACCAAATCCTTGTGATCGCCTACACGAGAGAGTAAACTCTTTACTCAATCGTTTACCAGTGCTTCCTGAGCTTACATGATCGTTTAGCAACGATTGTATACCTTTAACTATGCGATAAGCATGAAGGCACGCAATCGTGCAGCGCACATCGTGCAATGCAAGCCTTAAGCGATCGACTTAATGACAACGATGGGATGAAGCATAATCGTCTAAACGATCGCGGAACAAGCGTCAAAGTATCGTATATCGGGTGATCGTGCAGTCAATGACTATGTGATGAGGCATGCTGAGCTACACAATCATTTAATGCACGCGCCTTTTATTAAACGAAGAGCATCAAATGCTCTATGTGATCGTTTACCTTCAGCGTCCATGCAATCGGGCAACCAATGCTACGCGATAGAATAAACACTTTACCCTATCGTTTAGCATTAGGTAAACGATCGTTTAGTAAATACTATACGATCAAATAGAATTTTTCTACACGATCGTTTAGCCAAATCCAACATTCGTTTACCTTAGGCTACATGATACGACCAACCTTTGGTCTTCTACCTCGATGGGAACTGCATCTCCATGCTTTGAAACTTCTTCATGAATGACTCAACTAACATCAAACACTTTGAACATAGACTCGATTGCTTGTTAATTATGCCCAAAAACGCAGGGGCCTTTACAAATTAACACTTTGTAAACTTAAAGAAAGCTTTAAATAGAGGCTACTATCCCGTAAACATTCATCAACACATCCACAACTGCATTTAACTCGTAAGCGCAATGCAGAAACCTTAAAACCCATCATGACTGTAAAAGAAGTTCAAAACAGAAATGGTAATTTGGAATATCAAAACAACCTGGCTCTGATACCAATTGAAGGAAATCAAACACGAGGATTTCCATGAACAACAGAAGGGATCATTCCAAATTCCACTCGAATGAACACAATCTATTACAGTCTAAACAGAAACTAATAGGTCATGCACAATAAGCAATTACAGCATGCTAAACGATGATACAAGGGATGGAGGATGCATACCTTTGAAGAACCATTCTCCACGGATCCCTCAACCAATCTACAAACGTCCAAGAATAGCATACTCGAACGCAACAACTGGTACAACCAACGAACATGAACACAACGAACACATCCTCAACGAACCAATCGAGTCTAACTCGATCCAAGATTTGAGTGAGGACACCACCACAATGGTTATCTTGATATTCTCGGTATGAGAATTCAGAAGTTGTGGGCTTTGTCTGATCTTGGCTTGCGGAAGAGACTGGAGGACTATGATCGAGTAGATAATCGAGCAAGTGGGAGATAAGATGTTGTCTATCGTATAGACGATGTGCTTGATTGTTTAGTAAATGGCAGTCTAGACTTAGCCACTCGATCGTGTAGCTACGATCAGCTGAATGACTATCGTATAGTCAAATTTACACAATCGTTTAGTCTCTGTCAGCTATCGCTTAGTGAAACTCTTTCACTTGATAGCTTGTCTCTGTAAGTTCTTTCTGAATGAGGCAACTCTCCTAAATTTAGGAAAACAGTTTTTTTTTTTTTTTTTTTATTATCTCACGATTAACATAAAACCACCAATAACCTCCCACTCATTCTGTTATTAAAGAAAAAGAAATTAATTATCATATACTTAATATATTATAAATAAATATGATAACCAACTTATCATATTATATTTATAATCTATAGTTTTAATATTTCATCTCATGAAACATACAAACCATAGTTCTTTTTAGGACAATAAGTTTAAGGATTAGATGTGCTAGCAACCTCAGAGTAGATCTCAATTCAAGTTCAAACTGTTGGCAGATTATCAATGACTTCACAAGGAGCTACATTTTGGAACGTACCATTTTGATTTTTGAGATATAAAGTAGCATCAAGTAATGAGGCGTATTTACCATAGAGTTGTCTTCAACGAGGAAAAAAAAAAAAGAAAGAAAGAAAGAAAGAAAAAGAAAAAAAGGAAAAGAAAAGAAAAAAGAAAAAAGAAAAAAAGAAAAAAAAAAAGAAACGAACAATTGAATGATCTTTTGAGCCTTGAATGCTTTAAAGGAATTTGATTTCCACATTAAAGAAAACAAATTTTCAATTTTGACTTTTGAAAAAAGGAAGAATGGAGTAGTGTTGGGTTAGAGTTTGAAAATTAGAAACTATAGATGACATGGAGTCATATCATGACGACCTGGTTTTGTTCCTATCTAGATGCATGCCTAAGCATTTACATATGGTGATTTTCTTTTTGATGAAGTATGTGCATTTCACTTGGCTATTGCATATCAAAGCAAGTGTGTGAGAAAATGGTCCTTGCAAAAAAAAAAAAAAAGTAAAAAAAGAAAGAAGAAAGAAAAAAGAAAAAGAAAAGAAAAAGAAAAGGAAAATCAAGTACTAGCAAGAAAAAGAAAACATTTAGGATCCTTCAATGTTGAAATAGGAAAATTCAAGATGATATATGTAAAGTTTGGGACATTTTAACTTGACATATATTCTGAGACAATGACATTCAGATGGAGGCATGAAGTGAGGCAAAATCACCATGTTGTATATCGTTTGCTCAATTTTGGCAACAGGATAAACTCTACTATTCAAGGGTGCAGGGAGGTTGCATAGCCTAAAAGTACGGGAAGTCTCTCGAAGCTACCGAACTTACCACTTGGGACATTTAAAAACTAAGGACACAAAATATCTTCAAAGTCACATGATCAATTGTGATGGTAGTTATCTAATCACTTTCAAGGTGTCAATTGGGATAACCAATGTGTCAAGTGAAAAGAAATTTTCTCGATGAAAGTCAAACCTAAGTGATTATTGATATTTTCATAGGAGCATCATTTTTATCAGCTCATTGAGAAACCATTTAGAAAGGAAGAAGCTTGCAGAAGAAAGCTGATTCTACAGAGTTAGAGCAATATATTTGGTCGAGAAATCTATTGCATGAAGAGACTATTTGCTGGGCAATACTCAACCTATTACGCCATATGAGTGAAATCTTAGAAAGTTACACTATCAAGTCTAAAGAGAAGTTGTTTAAGGAATGATTCACTTTCATTGTCTTCTTAGTCCTCGTGTGTGGATATCTTTGATTTTTTCATACCTCTTGTTTCTCGTCTATGTTGTCCATGTATGCTTTCGTGTCTCATCTTTAATCTCCCATGCATATACTTATTCTTTATTCATATGCACATTCTTTTCTTCAAGTGTCACCTTTCATTTGTGTCTCATATATCTTATTTCATTTAAATATTCCTTTTTGTAAACACCAATTCTTTGTTTTCTTTATCCACGTTTGTACTAAAAAAATTTAGAACAGGTTTCTTTTTTTTTTTTTTTTTTTGCTTCTCTAACTACAAAGTCACTCTTTCAACTTATTGTTTCTTTTGGAAGTCATGTCATTCACTTCATGCTTGAGTTTGTAAGATGATCTTAAAGAGAGTGATGAAAAAATTTATTTTTATTAATGCTGTAAAAATAATGCTGTAAATTATTTTTATTACATTTCTTCATTTCCTTTGATTTTAATGTCACTTGGTAGTCTACAGGGGAGTTGGAGACTAGGTATATATTATTCTAAAGAGTTTGATGAAAAAAATTTATGTTCATAGCAATTTATTTCTTTGAGGAATGAAAAAAAAAACTTTTGAAAGTTATTCCCTTTTGAAGCAATAATTCAAAAAATCAAGCATAAATAGTGGGGCAAATTTTGGTTAAGGGTTTTATTTTTTCTTTAAAAACAACAAAAAGTTTTAAGAATTCATTTCATAATCTCTTTATTTCTTTGGAATTTTTTTTTTTATTTAGAAAAAAAACTGAAAGTTGTTCTCTTTGATACAATGCCCTGAAAAAAAATCATAATTGAATACTAGGCAATTTGAAATTGAGATTTCCAAACAAAGCTTTCTTAAAAAAATCAGTTACAGAAAATAGTTATGAGCATTTTTTCTTTTTGTACTAAGTAGATCATCTCGTCTTAAGTGTTAAATTCATTGTTTTAAAACATAAACAAACACAAACAATTCAATTCTCACAAAATAAAAAGGGCAAAAAAATAAAAAAAACTAAAAAAAGGTGTAGTTTAGCGTTTTCCCAGCCTGTCTACAAATTTAGCGTTTACTCCTGACTATTTTAAAACTAAAAAATGACAGTTTTGTGTTTACTTTGGGCTATATCATAGTTTAGCTCTATCTCTAGCTGTGTCAAAACTAGAAAATAACAGTTTAGTGTGTATCCTTAATTGTCTCTGAGTTTAGCATTTACCCTTGACTGTGTCAAAACTAAAAATGGCAGTTTAGCGTTCACTTCTGACTGTCACAATTCTGCGTTTACCCTGGCTATGTCAAAACTAAAAATGGTGGTTTGGCATTTACCATTACTATGTCAAAACTAAAAAAATGGTGGTTTGGCGTTTACCATTACTATGTCAAACTAAAAAAATGGTGGTTTGGCGTTTACCACTACTATGTCAAAACTAAAAATGGCAGCATATACCCTTGGGTGTGTCAAAAATTTAATATGGCAGTTCAACATTTACCCATGGTTGTCTCACAGTATAACGTTTACTCGTGATTGTGTCAAAAACTAAAATATGTCAGCTTAGTGTTTACCCCTGGCTGTCTCACAATTTAACGTTTACCCCGATCATGTCACAAAATAAAAAATTTTTAAAAACATTCTTTTGGTTTATAGTTTACTTGTTAGTCATCTTTATTTATGTTATTATTGTCTCAATTGTTTGCACATGTATAATGAAGAAATAAAATATTAAACAAATGAAGGTGTACGCCTTTATCCACCTTTCTAATTTATAAGGACGAGCGAAGGGGAGCAAATTGTAGTAAAATTCTTGACTAGAATGGTCAGATATCGTGGGATTTCATAGGATTTAAAAGCAAATTATTAATTTACGTTGGTCTTATTCTAATTTTCAATTAAATACATCATATTTAAAATTTATATTAGTAAAATCTTAACTTTCTTTTCCTTTTCGGTCATCATCCAAACACACAAATTTTAAATATATTAATTTTAAATTCTTGCTGAAGAAAGATTGCAGGAGAAAAAGAAATAGAAAGTGTTGAAATTAAAGAAGAGACAAAATCTCGGGTTAATCAGAGCCCGAGGTAAAGATTGGAAGATCTAGGCCAAACTATAAAGAATGTTTGGCTGAAATTTTAAGGTAAGAAATTTAACTCAATTCTAAACATGTTTGTAGAAGGAATATTTTTTTAAAAGAGGTCTGGATTTTGAGTTATGAATTTTCAAAGTTGTAATAGAGAATCTGTGCATAAGCAGACAACTGCTTGGGAAGAACAAGCAAACAGCTCACCGTGGAGATTATAGTGAGATTTTGTGATGAGGATCTCGCTAATGAAGGAATTCTCGCTAATTTGTGATGAAGATCTCGCTCCAGAAGGGAATCTCGCTAGAAATTGGGCTGAATCTCGCTAGAAATTGGGCTGAATCTCGCTAGAAAGGTGAGTATCGCTAGGATGAAAGGATCTCGCTCATGAGACGAATTCACTCATCATGAGAATCTCGCTGGTAAGCTGTCTTTGATGATGAAAGTTCTATTTGAGGTATTTTGCTAGGAATTCTAAGTAGTTTAATCGGGAATTATGTCCTTTCAGGTCGAGAAGAGCTAGGAAAGGCGTATAAACCGTTAAGAGGCCAACAAGCTGTGAGTGACTATGTGATGAATTGATATTTTAATGATTTAGAAACCATGATTTCCTTGAAGTTATTTCTCATGCTTAAGTGTTAGAAACTATGATTTCTTTTAAAATATTTCCCATGCTAAGTGTTTAAATGAAGTGTCAAGCAACGTATTTGTGAAACTGTTTCTCATGCTAAGTAAAGCATGTTTTCCATGAAATTGACATGATGTAAATATGTTATCTTGTCCAAATACTTTCAGCATATTTAAGTAACTCTATTTTTATGATGAACTAGTATGATGGATGAACTAGTATGATGATTTGAGCACTAAGTCTTAGTGTTCAACTAAATGTTTTACTTAAAACGCGATACCGAAGGACATTTGAGAAGGTATCCGCCCAACCAGATACCGAAAGACATTTGAGAAGGTATCTGACCAACTTGGTACCGAAGGACATTCGAGAAGGTATCAGACCAACTTGATACCGAAGAACATTTGAGAAGGTATTTTAGCAGCTCGATACTGAAGGACATTTGAGAAGGTATCTGAGCAGAAGTATCAAAGGTATGACGGTACTCAGTTATAACCACGTGCACGTAGGTAATACGACGTCGAGGGATTGAGAAAAAGGGTTCTCCCCGGCTAAGGTTGACGTTGACGGTTAGATCTAGTAGTTTCACTTTTAACTAAGGATAACGGCAGTCATATCTTCTCCAAGGCTAGAAGGATAGTTTGGAATTGCTAATGCTTAGGAATGTTTTTCAACACATGATGTTACTAATGTATGAGTTTTCCAAGTATGTTTTCCATATCTAACGTATGCTAATAGTTTTTACAAACTAGTTCAATACGATTCAAGCCAACTTATGTTTGGTGTACCGATTAACTGATATACTTTATATTTGGTATATCAGTCAACTAATATACTTTATATATTTGCAAGATCGTTTGTAATATAATTGATCTACTAAATTTACCATTCATTATACTAAATTTATTAGTCAATAAGTTGTAATGTGTTTTGCTATTATTGGTAGCTTAATTTGAATCTTTGTTCATTTGTTTCATAGTATTACTTTTTAAGTATGTCATCAACTTATAATAGTTTGATTTGTCCTATTGGTAACCTTTTTGAATGCCAATTGATAAACTGTTGATACATTAATTTTTCACGATTGAATTATTTAATACTAATATACCAAAACAATGCCAAGCTGTATTTGAAATGAATTTATGATTAACATCAATATATTACTAATACACCAATTTTATAATTGAAATTTAATTTAGAATGAATATAATCGATATATTATTGATACACCAATGTTAGAGTTGAAATGGATTTAAAATAAATGTTGATATACTTTCAATAACCTGTTTGAGATCTCGTGATTTTGAGAGATTTCAAATCATAACCGCTTTTAAATGAATTTTGTTGTTTGGTATTGCAAGAAAGCGATTTTAAAATCTAGAATGATTTCAATTCTTGTATTTACTTAAAAAAATTCCTGACTAGAATGGTCCGATTTCGGTGGGATTTCACCGGATTTAGAAGTAAATTACTAATTTAAGATGGTCATATTCTAATTTTAAATAAAACATCATATTTAAAAGTGTATATTAGTAAAATCTTGACTTTCTTCTCTTTTTCGGTCATCATCCAAACACACAATTTAAATAAATTCATTTTAAATACTTTCTGGTTCTAAACGAAATTATTACTTTAAAATAATTTTTCAGATTTAACATCACAAGATTTAAAATCATTTAACTATAATGGATGGTTAGTTTCTAAGAAACTTAAAGGGTATTGTTTTCCTTAGGCATAAATGTTAGAGGCTAGAGATTCCCCTCTTCTTTTTTCTAGCAGGACTTTTTATGCGGCAAAGTTCTTCAAATATGTTTTTAGTGCAAAGTTAGGAATGGTTTGTTGACTTCTGTTTTTGTAGACTCGTGGATTGCACAGCCCCATACTTTTTAAACCCCTCTATCATCATGTACTTGATATTCCTAATATGTCGTTGTTGGTGTATCATTTTATTAATGTAGATCGTTATTAGGATTAGGCATGTTTAAGGGTTGTTTTGATATGAATGGTTTTTATAAGGTGCAAAGTGGTTATAAGTTATGTAATAGATGTACGCATACGACTAATTGTGTGCTTCTTCGAGTCCACACCATAACTATATATGTGCACATTTATGATTGATTTGTAGAACTTCGGGTTACACACTATGACTAATGCATGTTCCTTCTTACGACTGATTTGTGGACCTTCGGGTTACACACTATGATTGATGCATTTCTCTTCGGGTTCATGTTTACGACTAAGTTGTGGACCTTCTGTCACACCCCGCCCCAGACTACCCTCCGAGCCTGAGAAAGGGCGTGACTGCAGCAATTATCAACCCTTTTATTGACACTTACTGCCTAATAACTCTTGCGGAAATAACTATAATACCAATGTATAAACTCAACTACCAACTGATTAAGTCAAGGAGGCAAACAACAACTCATTAAGTAAGCCCATTTTATTACAACGATATAACGTTTATACAACTCCAAGACTTAAATATTAAGTTTACAACAAAAACTTTAAAACCCTCCGGAAGTGTAACTATGACAATGTGGTACCTTGACCTTAGCAGCACCTTGGAACTCCTCACCATGGGCCACTTAGAATCGCTTGCAGGGCTCGCTCGACCGCTTGACGCATGGGCGCTGGCATCAAAGTATGCCACCCTTTAGCGCATGTCTTGCCCGCGTCCTCGCCTACCCTTGTGTCTGTATGTCTTCTGCACAAGCTGACCCTCGTGCCATCCAACTTCCAATGCATCACTTCAACTTTCTTCCTTCAGCCGCATACTACTACCAACGCATCCATCACAATCCTTCCAACGCATCCATTGAGCCTAATGTGTTGTCTAACCTCCAAGTGCGTCACTCCCCACTTCAAAATTCTCCTTTTGCCCAAGTAATCTTTCCAAGATCTTATGGCCAATGCATAGCAATGCCTAGTCCAACACTTAGTCAACTTTCATCAATTAAAGCTTAACTCAAAGCTTTCATGGAAAATCTATTCAACACTTAGAAATTTCCTTCACTTCAACATCGGAGTTAACTTTCACCTAGTTGATCCCTTAATCACCTGCTAAAGTAAGGGATAATGGAAATCCGGGTTTCAACTTTACTTCCCCTTAAGAAAATTTCGTCTCGAAATTTACTCAAACTAACTTCGAGGTTAAGGTTTTTCACACTAAATTAGCTCTAACCTTCCGGATTTGTTAAGGGATCACCAGCACAATCACACATCATTGTTTTGACAACCAAAAATACATTTAATCATGTTTACGTGAGTTGTCACAACCTGGTGAACCTCGAAACCTTAATCCAGATATTATATCCAGCTTCCACTCATTAGATAGAACGACTGAATATGTTATCAACTTTCTCTATTTGAGTCCGAACTATATCACACTCACTACCATCTCTAAAGATAGACTTACAACTAGAACAACTATACAAGGACATAATTGTCTACATAATCTGAAGTTGTCACAATCCTTCTCACACCGCAGACGCACGGGTGCAGCGACCTTAATGTATATCCTTAGAGAAGGGCGTTGACTGCAACAGTTATCAATTCACACATATAGTGCGTACACTTATGCCTAAAAACTCCTGCGGAATAACTTCATGATAACACCTAAATAGAAATTTATCATTACAACGGATCGGCTTGTAGACACAATGATCTTTACTAGAAACTAATATGTTTTAGAGTATCATATACAACATTCAGTTACAAGCCTCAAATACAACAAATCCATAGTCTATATGAAAATAGTAACATGTGTACAATATTAACAGTAACCACCTAACAAACGATTACAAGTCTTTTCGTTCTTTAGTGGCAGAGCAGATACTGAACTATTTTCAGAGGATTGACCGCTACCTGGGGGGAGGGTGGGGGGAAAACAAAACCATTTGAAAATGGGTTGAGCTTACGCCCATGGAGTGACCGAGAAAACATAGTAAATTCTCATGCATAATTTCATCAGAAAATAGTTTTATCTGAAATATAAATTTTTAACAGTACTTGTACAGCAGCATAAACGTTTTCCAAGCATAAATTATATAAAACTGTAAAATCATTTCTCAAATCAAAGTACTGTATAAACTGGTAAAATAATCCAACACCAACTACTAGTCCAGAGAGATCCCTTTTGCTCAATCTCTGACTTATTCACCTGTGGCCACATTAGATACTACTACTCAGATACCTTCTCCTTTTACTTCAGTATTGAGCTACTAGGATACCTTCTCCAACGTACATCAGTATCCGTTGTCTTTGTACCTTCTCAAACGTACTTCAGTACAATTAGATACTTCTCCTTGTACTTTGGCACGCATTTTACCAACTATTTATAAACAACTTTTCTCATTAAAGCATGAACAGTATATACACATATACAACATGGCTTTAAAGATGATAATGCATGCTGGATAAAAATCAACATATGTAAATAGTTTTTCCAACAATAGGCATGCGTTCACAAACAAGTCACACCCGCCCCAGACTACCCTCCGAGCTGAGAAAGGGCGTGACTGCAGCAGTTATCAATCCTTTTGTTGACACTTACTGCCTAATAACTCTTGCGAAAATAACTCTGATACCAATATATAAACTCAACTACCAACTGATTAAGTCAAGGAGGCAAACAATAACTATATAAGTATGCCCATTTTATTACAACAATATAACGTCTATACAACTCTAAGACTTAAATACGAAGTTTACAACAACAACTATAAAACCCTCCGAATGTGTAACTATGGCATGTTGCAGACCTTGACCTTAGCATCACCCTGGAACTCCTCACCTTTCGCTACCTAGGAAGAAAAACATGAAATAACAGAATGAGCTTCAGAAAGCTCAATGAGTGGTAAGTAACTTCTAGAGCCTATTTCAACTCATAAATAACAAGCATATCACGAATACGAGGTTACATTCAAACCTCAACTTTGACCGAGTCTGTTCTCAATTTCTATCTATGCACATGGTAGATAGCTAAACTGATAACTAACTAGAATGAGTATGTTGTTTACCTACACACACGGTAGATAGATAACTGCAACTAAATACAATGCTTACTTTTTATGTTCCCTCTGTCTCCTATGTGCACATAGCTCCCCGCTCATGGGCTCAGAAGCTAGACCCGTCGGCCCTCTGACCATCCCATATGAGGATCCTCCCACAGGCTGAGGAACTAGACTTCTCGTTTCCTCTTACCATCCCGTCAAGGTTTGCTTACAGTTCAGGCACTAGGTCTATTGAGCCCCTGACCATCCCAATCACATAATCTCATTCTCACACTAGATAATTATTCATAACTTAAGCATTTACAATTTACTCTAAAAGATATGCTTTAAGACTTAAAGGAAAGTACCATCTAGGAACTTTTCTCTCTAGAAGTTCCTTGGTCTTCTCGGGCTCCTCTTTTGAACCCTAAATTCCAGATTCAATTTAAAGCCCAAAATACTCATAGTTGTAGGCTTTATCTTGAGTTAATTCCTTCTATAAATATGCTCTAAAATTTCTCCGGAAGCTTACCTCAAAATCTTAGCTCATAAATCCTCATGGTTTTGTCGAAAACATAAAAAAATCAAGACTGGCCCAGCTTACCCGACAGCTCAACCCCTCGGTCTTTTCCTCCTTCTCCAGCCCAATTCCTTGGAGCTTCTTCTCTAGCAGCCCCACCATGAAAACTATCTCTTTAGCTTTCAGATGGCTTTGGAATCACATCAAACACAAGAGTATTTTGGGAGAACTCCTCTACCCAAGTTGATGCTACTTTCTGACCTTTCTGTCCAACATCTCCCCTCTTGGAATCTCTTGACCAACGCATGGTCTTACCATCAACGCATAGCCTCCTCCCAATACACTCTTTTCTATGTCATTGGAGATAATTGAGTCCTCATCTGAAGTCCTTAGCCCTATTTATAGGCGTCCAAAGGCTCTCCAAGGTTGACACCTTCTCATCCAAGTGTTTCCTTTAGCGATTGCCAACCTCCAGCCCTTTCCACCTCCTGCTTAAGGTGTCTTCACCTCACACCATCAACGCAATGTTTGATCAACGCAATGTTGGGTGTCGTTCTCCTACCTAGCCAACACATGGGACCAAGTTTTGTATGTCTCCTTATGCATCCACCTCAAATTCTTAAGGCTTAAGATTTCTTCCCAACAAGCCACATGTTAGGATGATATCCTCCATATGAGCTCATCCTCCTTATGCATCCATTCCATTTAATATGCATTCACCAGGGAGATGACCAACACCCCTTCTCAATGCATACCACTAGCTCGGGTATCAATGCATAGCATGAATTCAACGCATAGTAACCCTTGGTTTCCTTTGACTTTCAACACAGCACCATCATAGCCCAACTCACTCAATCATCGTAAGCCTTAACCATCACACGTGCCACCCACTATGCGTCCAACCTAGCACATCGCATGGCATTTGTCCAACGCATCCTTCGTGCAAGCCATCGTCAGCCTCCAACGCATAGCAAGGTCGCACGGCTTCGACGTATAGGATGATTGCTTAGCATCAATCACATGGCTCACTCGTCATCAATACATCGCTGGCATGAATCGCTTGGCATGGGCGCTTGGCCAGGAGCTTGGCATCGACGCATTGTGTCACACTTTCTCCTAGATTACTCTCTCAAAACTAGAAGGGGATATGACCGCGGTAGTTACTAGCCCTATTGCCAGTATCCACCGCCTTAGCCCTCTAATCTAAATGCCAACTTGTTAAACATTAATAATGTATGAATAAGTTACGCCACCTTAAGGTTCTACAAAATATTATATAACACATGCATTCAACAATAATATAACATCTAAGAGATGAAATGTTCACAGATGGCCCAAACAACTCTAATAGAGCCCTAGTCCCTCTCAAAACATTTGTACATAGATAGATCAATAACCTAAAACATCTTAATAAGCTGAGTCTTTTAGTAGAAAGCAGCAGCAAGATCAACCCTGAGGAATCTGACCGCTATCTAAGAAAGGAAAACAGAGAAATTTTGTGAGCTAAAAGCTCAATGAGTGACTATAGAATCGTAAAGCAACAAGCGTAGCATCACTGTAAACATGTAAATATACCAATGATTAAACTTAAGCAATTGTCTCGAAATGTAGCTTTAAACCATTCTCAGACATCATCAAACATTATTATTCCCTAGTTGAGAACGAGCCTAAATGCTCTAGCTCCCAAACTTTTATTATCGGCCAAAAGACCCATACTTCGGTCTCTCATTCATCATTGTCTACGTGCACATGGCCATACTAAGTACCATCATATCTTAGGTACTTCTGCTCAGTTACTTTCTCAAATTTGTCCTTTAGTATCGAGCTACTAAGATACCTTCTCATATGTCCTTCGGTATCAAATTGACCAGATACCTTCTCAAATGTCCTTCAGTATCAAATTGGCCAGGTACCTTCTCAAATGTCCTTCTGTATCAAATTGGCCAGGTACCTTCTCAAATGTCCTTCTGTACCAAATTGGTTAGATACCTTCTCAAACATCCTTCGGTATCAAATGTGTATTTTGTAACATCAAATTAAGTTCCTTTGCCTAGTATTTACACAAGAACTGTTCTATTGCCATTTATTTACATAGGAACTCATTCTCTCATAGTCTTCCTTTAGGAAGCATATATCAAAATCAGAAACCTAGCTTTTTTAATTGTTACACGACATACCTTGGCCTGTGTTACACACATACAAGCCGGGAATCATGCGTTAAGTTATTCTCTAACCGTTTGTTGCTTGAGGAAGTATAAATTCATCATTAATGTAACTGTGTTTTACTTGATCATACATGCATGAGTATTGGAAACCTTAAGTTTATTTAGTCACTCACAGTTTGTCAGGCTCTTAATGGTTTATACGCTTCCCCCATCTCTTCTTGGCCTGAAAAGATATAATTCCCGGTTAAACTACTTAGAATTCTTAGTAAAATACCTCAACTAATTCATTTATTAAAGGAGCTTTCTTCAACACAGACAACTTAGTGGCGGTCAGTGAGATCCTCTAGAGCGATGCCAGCGAGATCTCTAGAGAGATACCAGCGAGATCCTCTAGAATGATACTAGTGAGATCCATTAGAGCGAGATCAAGCTTTTCCTAGCGATACTCACCTTACCAGCGATACTCAGCACAATTCCTAGCAAGATTTCCTTCTAGATCGAGATCCACGAGATTCTCTAGAGCGATATCAGCGAGATTTTCTTTATAAGCGAGATCCTCATGCCCATATCTCGCTATAACTCCCACGGTGAACTAGTTGTTTGTTCATCCCATGTAGCTGTCTGCTTATGTACCGATTCCCTGTTATAAATTTAAAAATTCATAACTCAAAATCCAGAGCTCTTTTCAAGAAACTTCCTTCTACAACTTGCTTAGAATTGCGTTAACTTTCTTACCTTAAAATTTTAGCTAAAAATTCTTTGTAGTTTGGCCTGGAGCTTCCAATGAACCTCAAGCCCTGATTAATCCGAGGTTCTACCTCTTCTGCAAATTCTCCACTTTTGTTCTTCCCCTCTTGCAATCTTTCTCCGGTAGGACAACGTTGAAAACTAGATTCTCCCAGCTTTCAAATGGCACTGAATTTGCTAAATGTGCTCTTTTCAATTGTCGAAACCATGGTTTTGAAGTTTCACTTCCCTTTTAATCTTTCTGCCACTTCCTGAGTTCAAAGAGTAGATTGCCACGTCACCCTACACTTAGTGCCTCCAGCCAGACTAATGATTGAGTTTCTTCATTATATATATTTTCCTTCCCTTCCTTCATAATCCCTATAAACAAACATGAATCTCTACTTAATAAATATGTAATATAATATCCCTTTGGCTAAACATGCTTATCTTGGGAACCTAAGTTCGGGGTTTACAATCATCTCCCCCTTAAACAAAATTTTGTTCTCAAAATTTACCTGATATGTCATTTGAAAAGTTGAGGAATATCTCTTCCTCATTTTCTCTTCAGGTTCCTAGGTAGCTTCCTCAATTCCATGATTACGCCATAGCACCTTCACCAAAGAAATTGTCTTAATTCTGAGTACTTGGTTTTTCCTGTCCACGATCTCGATGGCCTACTCCTCGTAAGATAAATATTCTTTGAGTTGTACAGGTTGTGTTGCTATTATGTGCAAAGTATCAGGCATGTATTTACTTAGCATTGACACATGAAATACGTTGTGAATGCGAGCTACCTCCTTTGGCAACTACAGCCTATAAGCTGCTGGACCAACCCATTCCATAATTTCATATGGTTCGATGTATCGTGGACTTAACTTCCCTTTTCTCCCAAATCGGAGAATTCCTTTCCATGAGGACAGCCGAAGAAATACCTGTTCTCCGACTTCAAATTCTAGTTCTCTTCTTTGCTTATCAGTGTAGCTCTTTTGTCTATCGCGGCCACCTTAAGACTATCCCTAGTAAGTTTCACATTCTTTGTTGTTTGTTGAACTAATTCTGGACCCAGTAATTTCGTTCTTTGACTTCATTCCAGCACACTGGAGTCCTGCAAGGTCGACCATACAATGCTTCATAGGGAGTCATTCCGATACTAGAATTGTAGCTATTGTTGTAGGCAAATTCAATCAACGATAAGTGTGTATCCTAACTTCCTTTGAATTGTAGCACACAAGCTCTTAACATATCTTCCAGTGTTTGTATAGTTCTTTTTGACTGTCCATCTGTTTGCGGATGAAAAGCCATATTGAAATGCAATTTAGTGTCCATAGCCTTCTGTAAACTAGGCCAAAATTTTGAAGTAAACCTCGAGTCCCGATCCAACACTATCGACACTAGGGCTCTATATTGACTAATTATCCTATCCACATAAATCTTAGCTATATGGTCTAGTGTAAAGGTAACTTTTACTGGTATGAACTTGGTAATTTTAGTTAGTCTATCGACTATTACTCAAAAGCCATCAAATTCTGAGGGTGTCTTGGGCAATCTAAATAGAAAGTCCATTGTCACATGCTCCCACTTCCACTCAGGCACTGGAAGTGGATTGAGTAATCCTGCTGGTCTTTGTCTCTTAGGTTTTACTTGCTGACAGATTATACATCGGCCCACATATTCTGTTGTGTCTCTCTTCATCCTAGGCCACCAGTAAGATTTCTTCAAAGTTCTATACATCTTGGTGCTACCTGGATACATAGCATAAGCGAGACTATGTGCTTCCTCTAGAATGGCTTGTTTAAGCTGTAGCTTGTTAGGCACACACATTCTCCCCTCCTTTTTTGGCACATTGTCTGCTCCTAGTTAGAAGTCAACCATGATGCCCTTACTTACATCATTTGCAATCTTCTGAAGATCAGGATCTTCCAACTGATCCCGCTTAAGGTTTTCTACTAAGGTCGGCCTTATCTGAAAAGTAACTATCATTCCTCCTGACGATTCCACTGATAAGGCGGTTATGGAATTCCTGAACTCCTGCAATAGCATTCCTCTTATTGAACCAATAATGGCCTTAGGTCCCGAGGATTTCCTACTTAGTGCATCTGCCACAACATTAGCTTTACCAGGTTGGTACTCAATGGAACAGTCGTAATCTTTAATCAATTCAATCCATCTTCGTTGTCTTAAATTCAACTCTTTTTTATCAAAGAAATATTTCAAGCTTTTTTTATCTGTAAATATTCTGCAGCACTCACCGATCAGGTAATGTCTCCACAACTTCAGAGCCAAAAAAACTACTGCCAACTCCAGATCATGCGTAGGATAGATGCCCTCGTGTTTCTTAAGTTGATGAGAGGCATATGCAATCACCTTCTCATCCTGCATCAACACAAATCCCAATCCTTGTCGGGATGCGTCGCAATAAATCTCAAAACCCACAAACCCTAGTCCCTATATGAACAATACTAACATGTGTACAATATTAATAGTAACCACCTAGCAAACGGTTACAAGTATTTTCATCCTTTAGTGACAGAGCAGATACTGAGCTATCTTTAGAGGATTTGACCGCTACCTGTGTGTGTGTGTGTGTGTGGGGAAACAAAAACATTTGAAAACGGGGTGAGCTTACGCCCAGTGAGTGACCGAGAAAACATAGTAAATTCTCATGCATAATTTCAGAAAATAGTTTTATCTGAAATATAAACTTTTGCAGCATAAATATTTTCCAAGCGTAATGTATATAAAACTGTTTTAAACATAAAACAGTAAAATAATTTCTCAAATCAAAGTACTGTATAACTGGTAAAATAATCCCAACACCAACTACTAGTCCAGAGAGATCCCTTTTGCTCAATCTCTGACTTTATTCACCTGTGGCCACATTAAGTACTACTGCTCAGATACCTTCTCCTTTTACTTCAGTATCGAGCTACTAGGATACCTTCTCCAACGTACTTCAGTATCCTGTTGGCTTGGTACCTTCTCAAACGTACTTCAGTACCAATAGATACCTTCTCCTTGTACTTCAGTATCGAGCTACTAGGATACCTTCTCCAATGAACTTAAGTATCCTGTTGGCTTGGTACCTTCTCAAACGTACTTCAATACCAATAGATACCTTCTCCTTGTACTTCAGTATCTAGTTGGATGGATGCCTTCTCCTTGTACTTCAACATCGCATTTTACCAAAACTATTTATAAACAACTTTTCTCTATAAAGCATGTACAGTATAACGTATATACAACATGGCTTTAAAGATAGTAATGCATGCAGGATAAAATCAATACATATACATATATAAATAGTTTTTCAACAATATGCATGTGTTCAAATCACAATCAAACTTTCTTGGAAACAACTTTATAAAACTAGTAGGCATGAGAATTATTTTCGCAAATATGCTTTCTATAAATGTTGTAATCCAAAACAGCTTAAAAAAATTTTAGTTCGAAAACATTTTAGCCACTCATCTCAAATTCTTAGGAACCTTTCACTCTAGTAGCTCCTCAAGTCCCTTTTTCACCCCTAGAATCAAGATTCAAATTATAACTTAGATTACTCAGGCTTCCAAACCTTATTTGGAACTACTTCCTTCTACAAACTTATTCTAAAATGTCTTAGGAATCTTATCCTAAACTTTCAGCTCATAATTTCTCGTGGTTTGGCTGGAATCTAAAAATATTCAAGACTGGCCTAGACTAATCCGACAGTCTGACCCTTTTGCATTCTTCTCAACCTCCAGCCCAGTTCCTTTGAGCTTTTTACTCTAAAAACTAGACTACCAGAGCTTTCGTATGGCTTTGAAATCACTCCAAACGCACAAGTAGATTGGAAGTCTCCTCGTCCAAATTTGACACATTCCTCTGAACCCTCACTACCCTCTACTTTCTCTATGAAATTTATGATTTTTGTGTTTTTAAAATGAAATCCCAACTCCCTATTTATAGGTATTCAAATGCACGTGGGATTGACAGCACCTACTTGGCTACATGGCAAAATGTTTAATCCTTCCTTTATCAACGTAAGCTGACTTCACCTTGGTTCAATGTGTTCTTCCCAAACGCATCCAACACAGTTTCTTAGGGTTTAAGAATTTTTCTTAATCGGACACCTAAATTTTAATTGATGTTTGCCCTTACGTCTTCAAGCTTTTTTTTTTATTCAAATTAGGGTTTCCAATGTATAATCTACAAGAACGCAGCCAAATTCAACACATAAACACTTGCCCGGGCGTTCGATTCATTGGCGAGGCCCTTCGATGGCGTGGGCCTGACGTTCGAATGCAGCACTAGACAAGGTGTGGTTGACGCACAGGCTGCTCTCGCTCTCTCTACTCTCACTCTCTCCCACTTTCTTGTTGGTCTCACTCTCTCCACTCTCGCTCTCTCCCAGTTTCCCGCTCAAAATCTCGCTTTCTCCACTCTCGCTCTCTCCAACATTCTAGTTCAAAATCTCGCTCTCTCTACTCTCGCACTCTCCAACTTTCTAGCTCAAAATCTCGCTCTCTCTACTCTCGCTCTCTCCAGCTTTCTCTCCAACTTTCTCTCCAATCTCGCTCTCTCCAAATTTTCTCTCCAATCTCGCTCTCTCCATCTTTCTCTCCAACTGTTCTCTCCAATCTTTCTTGCTCAAAATCTTGCTCTCAATGATCTCGCTCTCAACGATCCCACTGATCTCACTCTCAACGATCTCGCTCTTAGCTACTGCGAATATTGTTCGTCTCTGTGCAATTTCTACACGATTGTGCCACTAGTCACTTGCCTTCCAGTGCTTTATGCACAACATGCATTTCACATAAATTTTCCATACTTAGACAATTTTTTCCCAAATTTTCGAACTCAATTCCGTATTTTTATTTTTGAATCCCCATTCCACACTAGCTGTTTCATCATCCTACTTATTATACAAATTTCACCACAATTTTACCAATTAAAGCTCAACTTAATTTATTCAAAGAAAATCTACTTAACACTTAGAAATTTCCTTCCCCTTAATTTAGGATTTAACTTTCACTTAGTTAATTCCTTTTATCACT
Source organism: Benincasa hispida (assembly GCF_009727055.1). Taxonomy (NCBI): domain Eukaryota; kingdom Viridiplantae; phylum Streptophyta; class Magnoliopsida; order Cucurbitales; family Cucurbitaceae; genus Benincasa; species Benincasa hispida. Next base: position 1,690,673 of record NC_052355.1, read on the forward strand.
TGCTTAAGTAAGGAAAATAGAAATCTGGGTTTCACATTTACTTCCCCCTTAAGAAAACTTCGTCCTCCAAATTTACTCGGACTAACTCTGATTTAAGGTTTCACAACAACCACTGTTGTAACCTCCTCTAACCTTGTTTATTACCACAATTCCACTGTGCTACTCTGATATCAATTCTTTAGTTTATCCAATGATACCTCACCTAGCTATCTCTAAGCTAGATATTGAACCAAACTATCTACCACATAAACATTTGTATCTTAAATACTAAATGAGAATAACATAAATTCACACTAACCTTCTGGGTAGATTTTTAGGTACGCATATTCTACCCCCCTTTAATAGCACTTGGTCAGCTCTTAATTGATAGCCGATCCTCAATCCTTTATCTACTTCTTCAGCTAACTTCTGATGATCAGAATCCTTTAACTGCTCACATAGAATATTTTCTACACGAGTAGGACGCACTTGAAATAAAGCTAATAATCCTCCTTTTTGACCGATTAATAATGCTGCCCTAGCATTATACAACTCATGAATCAGTGTACCCTTCACTGAATTGATACTAGCTCTAGCTGATCTAGTTTTTCGACTTAGAGCATCAACTACCACATTTGCCTTACTTGGGTGATAGTCAATTAAACAATCATAATCTTTGATCAACTCAAGCCATCTTCTCTGTCTTAGGTTTAGTTCCTTCTGATCAAAGATATGCTTTAGGCTCTTATGATTCGTAAATATATGACATCACTCAACAAACATGTAATCTCTCCACAACTTTAGAGCTAACACAACTGCTGCTAACTCTAAATCATGTGTAGGGTAGTTACATTCATGCTTCTTTAACTGTCACGAGGCATAAGCTACTACTTTTCCTTCTTGCATCAGCACACGTCCTAACCCTTGTCGGGATGCATCACAATAAACTTCAAACCCCTTACCTGGTGTAGGTAGAGTTAATATTGGTGCTAATACTAACCATTGTTTTAGCACTTGGAAACTATGCTCGCATTCTGGCGACCATTCAAACTTTGCATCTTTTCTGGTCAGGTTTGTCAATGGAAGAGCTATCTTAGAAAAATACTCCACGAATCTCCTATAATAACCTGCTAAACCCAGAAAACTGCATACTTCGGTTACATTCAAGGGTCGTTCCCAATTAACTACTGCTTCTATCTTTTAGGAATCAACACTAACTCCATCAGCTGAAACTATATGCCCAAGAAATATGACTTGATTTAACCAAAAATCAATTTGGAACAATTAGAAAATTATAAAAAATGAAACTATTCGTTTTGAACAACAAAAAGCGATTAATCAAGTACGACAACAGGTTTTCCAACTTACTAAATTTGGCATATAACTTCTTTTCTCTTAAAGTTTGTAATACCATCCTTAGATGTTCTTTTTGTTTTTTGCACTATTGGAATACACTAATATGTCATCTATGAATCCTATCATAAACTGATCCAGATAAGAATGGAATATCCTATTCACCAAGTCCATAAATATCGCAAGAGCATTTGTCAGTCCAAACGGCATTACTAGGAACTCAAAATGTCCATATCTAGATCTGAATGCAGTCTTTGGAACATCTGTGTCTTTCACCTTCAACTAGTGATAGCCTGATCTCAAATCTATCTTAGAGAATACCATTGCTCCCTTTAATTGATCAAAGAGATCATCTATACGAGGCAATGGGTACTTATTCTTAATAGTCACTTTATTCAACTGTCTATAGTCTATGCATAATCTAAGAGTACCGTCTTTCTTCTTAACAAATAAGGCTGGCGCCCCCCAGGGCAATACACTAGGTCTAATGTACCCATTATCCATAAGTTCCTATAATTGAACTTTTAACTCTTTCAACTCTGTTGGGGCCATCCTATATGGTGCTTGGGATATAGGTGTAGTACCAGGAATTAACTCAATAGTAAATTCCACTTCCCTATCAGGTGGTAAGCCTAGTAATTCTTCAGGGAACACATCTAAGAATTCTTGTACTACAGGTACATTCTCAGGTTTTAGTTTCTTATCTTGGGAAACTACTACAGATGCTAAATAAGCTTCACATCCTTTACTCAACAGTTTTCTAGCTTTTAACCGCTGATATTAAACTTCTTGGGAAGTATTCTTTTACTTCCTACAAAGTTATTTCTTTTTCCACCGGGTTTCTAAACACTATTTCTCTTCTAAAGCAATCAATTGTGAATAAGTGTTACTTAGGAAATCCATAACCTAACATAACATCAAACTCTAGTAATTCTAATGGAATCATGTTGACCCAAAAACTTTATTTCCAATAGTTACTTCACAATTCCTATAATACTCATGTACCACTAAAGTATCTCTTACAGGCGTAGAGATAAACAAATCCTCATTCGTACGCTCAGGCACTCTATATATAATGTAAATGACAGATGCTAGATATGAATGAGTGGTAGCACCAGGATCAAATAATGCATAAGCGGATCTGATTACATAAAGTTATTGTAACACGTTACGACAACTAGAGCCTCTTCCGCTTCCTAGTGTGTCATAGCGTTAACTCTACCCCTACTGTTACGGTGGTCGTCCATACCTCTTTGCTTAGCCACATCGGAATCCTTCTTCCCTAGTCCGGTCGTTCTAAAGTTGGTTCCCGTCTATGTTACTTGTCTTTGTTCATTTTATGTTCCATGACTTAGCTCTGAGGACAATCTCTTCTGAAATGCCCCAGCTTGTCCGCACTGGGAAACACATATTCCTATTACCGTAAGCATACCCCTATATGAGGTTTACCACAGTTTACACACAGCGGTTGCCTCCCGTACTAGCCACCGACTCACTAGCAACGACCTGATACTGAATCTAGATCACTCAATCGGTGTTTCAAGCTGCAGGTCTTGGACCTCTTACGTCGACTTGAACTTTTTTTGGCTCATTGCCTCCAAAGCTCCTAATACCG
>NC_052355.1:1693702-1754825 GCF_009727055.1 Benincasa hispida
GCTCCTTATACTCGACTATCCAAAGAACGGGGGTCTAAATCTCTTACTTATCGTTTCTCCAAGCACTCGAAATTGTCATTCTCATTGTTGAAGTTCATCCTCCTTTGCTACATTCCGCTCTACTCGGATAGCGGTCTCAACTAACTGAGTGAAATTCACCCAATTAGATGTAGAGGTAACAAGTGTATGCATTTTTCTTTTTAGGCCACTCTCAAATCTTCTACACCTCTCATTCTCTTCCGCAATGATCAGAAGGGCATACTGAGATAACTCAGTAAATTTTTTCTCATACTCAGCAATCGCCATCACTCCCTGAGTTAGCCTAAGGAATTCCTCCCTCTTCGTATCTCTAAAAGAACTAGGGTAGTCTTTATCCTCAAATACTTGTCTAAACTCAGACCAAGTCATAGTTTCTGAACTACCCCTTCTAGCCTCTATCACCTTCCACCACTTCTTATCCCCTTTTTGCAGCAAGAATGTCGCTAACTTAACCTTACGGTCCTCAGGGCATCTCATAACTTGAAAACACTTCTCAATCAAATCCAACCAGATTTCAGCATCTAATGGATCTGTGGCTCCATCGAACGTCGTGGCTTCTAAAGCTTTCAACCTCTCGACGCCGAACTTCTTTTCTGGATCATTTTGGATAGATTCTACACTCGTCGCTAATTTTTGAGTAATTCTATCGAACACTCGATCGTCCGTCTGGGGTTCTACATCTACTTTTGATGTACTAGACTCGTTTTCAGAAGTTGCTTCTTGCTCTACTAAGTCTCTAACTCTTTTTCCCTTTGGATGTGGGTCTGACGAGACCTCAGGACCTCCACTGGTAGGGTCAATATTCCTTTCCTCAGTCTGCTTCCTCGGTCTACCTCTTTTCCTCAGCATCTTTGCCTAATTATTAGGTACACATGTTAGGGACTTATCTATGAGACTTAATCTAATGCATGAACTCTCTCTTTCACCCAAAGTCTTATGTTTTAGTAGTAAGCTAGCTTAAATCTTTCCAAACTTACGTATAACCCATCCTTTAATACCAAGCTGGTATCAACTTAGACTTTACACTCAACCTTTTCCAGGTTTTACATAAACATTTGTTCTGATACATTTTAGCCACTCACCTCGAATTCTTAGGAACTTTTCACTCTAGTAGCTCCTCGGGTCCCTTTTTCACCCCTAGAATCCAAATTCAACTTTCAACTTAGATTACACATGGTTCAGAACCTTATTAGGAAATACTTCGTTCTACAAACTTATTCTAATGTCTTAGGAATCTTACCTTAAACTTTCAGCTCATAATTTTTCGTGGTTTGGCTGGAATCTCAAAATATTCAAGACTGGCTCAGATTGATCCGACAGTCTAACCCTTCTGCCTTCTTCTCAACCTCCAGCCCAGTTCCTTTGAGCTTTTTCCTCTGGCAGCCCTACTCTGAAAACTAGAATTCCAGAGCTTTCAGATGGCTTTGAAATTAATCCAAACGCACGAGTAGATTGGTAAATCTTCTTATCCAAAATTGACACACTCTTCTAAACCCTTACTGCCCTCTACTTACTTTGCGAAATTTATGATTTTTGTGTTTTGAAAATGAAATCCCAACTCCATATTCATAGGCATTAAAATTGCTCGTGAGATTGACAGCACCTACTTAGCTGCATGGCCAAATATTTAATCCTCCCTTTATCAACGTATGCTGACTTCACCTTGGTTCAATGTGTTCTTCCTAAACGCATCCAACACAATTTCTTAGGGTTTAAGAATTTCTCTTAATCGGACTCCTACATTTTAATTGACGTTTGCCCTTATGTCTTCAAGCTTTTTTTTTGTATTCAAATTAGGGTTTCCAATGTATAATCTACAAGAATGCAACCAAATTCAACGCATAAACACTTGCCCGAGCGTTCGATGCATAGGCGAGGCCCTTCGATCACGTGGGCCTGTTGTTCGAATGCAGCACCGGACAAGACGTGGCTAACGCATAGGCTGCTCTCACTCTCTCTACTCTCGCTCTCTTCCACTTTCTCACTGGTCTCGCTCTCTCCACTCTCGCTCTCTCCCACTTTCTCGCTAAAAATCTCGCTTTCTCCACTCTCGCTCTCTCCAACTTTCTAGCTCAAAATCTCGCTCTCTCTACTGTCGCTCTCTCCAACTTTCTAGCTCAAAATCTCGCTCTCTCTACTATCGCTCTCTCTAACTTTCTAGCTCAAAATCTCGCTCTCTCTACTCTCGCTCTCTCTAGCTTTCTCTCCAACTTTCTCTTCGAACTTTCTCTCCAATCTCACTTTCTCCAACTATCTTTCTCTCCAAATTTTCTCTCCAATCTTGCTCTCTCCATCTTTCTCTCCAACCTTTCTCTCCAATCTTTCTCTCCAATCTCGCTCTCTCCAAATTTTCTCTCCAATCTCGCTCTCTCCATCTTTCTCTCCAACTGTTCTCTCCAATCTTTCTTGCTCAAAATCTTGCTCTCAATGATCTCGCTCTCAACGATCCCACTGATCTCACTCTCAACGATCTCGCTCTTAGCTACTGCAAACATTGTTCGTCTCTGTGCAATTTCTACACGATTGTGCCACTAGTCACTTGCCTTCCAGTGCTTTGTGCACAACATGCATTTCACATAAATTTTCCATACTTAGCCAATTTTTTCCCAAATTTTCGAACTCAATTCCGTTTTTTTATTTTTGAATCCCCATTCCACACTAGCTGTTTCATCATCCTACTTATTATACAAATTTCATCACAATTTTACCAATTAAAGCTCAACTTAATTTATTCAAAGAAAATCTACTTAACACTTAGAAATTTCCTTCCTCTTAATTTAGGATTTAACTTTCACTTAGTTAATTCCTTTTATCACTTGCTTAAGTAAGGAAAATAGAAATCCGAGTTTCACAAAAACACAGAAATTCCGTGAGCTAAAACCCCAATGAGTGACTATAGAATCGTAAAGCAACAAGTATGGCATCACTATAAACATGTAAATATACCAATGAGTAGACTCAAGCAATTGTCTCGAAATGTAGCTTTAAACCATTCTCAGACATCATCAAACATTATTATTCCCTAGTTGAGAACGAGCCTAAATGCTCTAGCTCCCAAACGTTTATTACCGACCAAGAGACCCATACTTCGGTCTCTCATTCATAACTGCCTACGTGCACGTGGCTATACTAAGTACCATCATATCTTAGGTGCTTCTGCTCAGATACCTTCTTAAATTTGTCCTTCAGTATCGAGCTACTAAGATACCTTCTAATATGTTCGTCGGTATCAAATTGGCCAGATACCTTCTCAAATATCCTTCGGTATCAAATTGGCCAGGTACCTTCTCAAATGTCCTTCGGTACCAAATAGGTTAGATACCTTCCCAAACGTCCTTCGGTATTAAATGTGTATTTTGTAACATCAAATTAAGTTCCTCTGCCTAGTATTTACACAAGAACTGTTTCATTGCCACTCATTTACATAAGAACTCATTCTCTCATAGGCTTCCTTTAGGAAGCATATATCAAAATCAGAAACATAGCTTTTGTAATTGTTACACGACATACCTTGGCCTGTGTTACACCCATACAAGTCGGAAAACATGCGTTAAGTTATTCTCTAACCGTTTGTTGCTTGAGGAAGTATACATTCATCATCAATGTCACTGTACTTTACTTGATCATATATGCATGAGTATTTGAAACCTTAAGTTTATTTAGTCACTCATAGTTCGTCAGGCTCTTAATGGTTTATACGCTTCCCCTAACTCTTCTTGGCCTGAAAAGATATCATTTCTGATTAAACTACTTTGAATTCTTAGTAAAATACCTCAACTAATTCATTTATTAAAGCAACATTCATCAACACCGACAGCTTAGTGGCGAGATCCCCCTGAGCAAGGTCAGCGAGATCCTCTAGAGCGATGCCAGCGAGATCCTCTAGAGCAATGCCAGCGAGATCCTCTAGAGCGATACCAGCGAGATCCTCTAGAGCGAAATCAAGCTTTTTCCTAGCGATACTCACCTTATCAGCGATACTCAGCCCAATTCCTAGCGAGATTTCTTTCTAGAGCGAGATCCACGAGATTCTCTAGAGCGATATCAGCAAGATTTCCTTTATAAGCGAGATCCTCATCCCCATATCTTGTTATAACTCCCACGGTGAACTAGTTGTTTCTTCATCCCAAGTAGTTCTCTGCTTATGCACCGATTCCCTGTTATAACTTTAAAAATTCATAACTCAAAATCCAGAGCTTTTTTCAAGAAACTTCCTTCTATAAACTTTCTTAGAATTGATAAAATTTCTTACCACAAAATTTTAGCTAAAACTTCTTTGTAGTTTGGCCTGGAGCTTCCAATCTTCACCTTTTGCTCTGATTAATCGGAGGTTCTGCCTCTTCTAGAAATTCTCCACTGTTGTTCTTCTCCTCTTGCAATTTTTCTCCGGTAGGACAACCATGAAAACTAAATTCTCCCAGCTTTCAAATGGCACTGAATTCGCTAAATTTACTCTTGTCAATTGCCAAAACCTTGCTTTTGAAATTTCACTTCCCTTTTAATCTTTTTACCGCTTCCTGAGTTCAAAGAGTAGATTGCCACATCACCCTACACTTAGTGCCTCTTGCCAGAAAAATGATTGAGTTTCTTCATTATATATATTTTACTTTCCTTCCTTCATAATCCCAATAAACAAACATGAATTTCTACTTAATAAATATGTAATATAACATTCCTTTGGCTAAACATGCTTATCTAGGGAACCTAAGTTCGGGGTTTACACATCGCTTGGCATGGAAGCTTGGCATCGACGCATCGCTTGGCACGACAGCTGAGCATCGATGCATCGCTTGGCACGACAACTTAGCATTGCTCGCAGGGCTCGCTCGGCCGCTCGATGTATGGGCGTTGGCATCGACACATGGGCTCGCTCAGCATGGGCTCTTAGCCTGTCTCTTATACACATCTAGATGTGTATAAGAGACAGATGCATGGGCTCGCTCAGCATGGGCTCTTAGCATCGCTCGTAGGGCTCGCTCGGTCGCTTGACGCATGGGCACTGGCATAAACACATGGGCTCACTCGGTATGGGCACTTAGCATCACTCGAAGGGCTCACTCAATCGCTCAGTGCATGGGCGCTGGCATCGACGCATGCCACCCTCCAGTGCATGTCTTGCCTATGTCCTCGCCTACCCTTGTGTCTATATGCCTTCTTCATAGCTGACCCTCGTGCCATCCAACCTTCCAACACATCACTTCAACTTTCTTCCTTCAGCCGCATACCACTACCCACGCATCCATCACAATCCTTCCAACGCATCCATTGAGCCTAATATGTTGGTCTAACCTCCAAGGCATGCGTCACTCCCACTTCAAATTCTCCCTTTGCTCAAGTAATCTTTCCTAGATCTTACGGCCAATGCATAACAATGCCTAGTCCAACACTTAGTCAACTTTAATCAATTAAAGCTTAAAAGCTACTCAAGGAAAACCTATTCAATACTTAGAAATTTCCTTCACTTCAACATTGGATTTAACTTTCACCTACTTTATCCCTTAATCACCTGCTTAAGTAGGGATAATGGAAATCCGGGTTTCATATTTACTTCCCCCTTAACAAAATTCCATCCTTGAAATTTACTCAAACTAACTCCGGTTTAAGGTTCCACAACAACCACTGTTGTAACCTCTTATAACCTTATCTATTACTATGCTTCAACTACGCTACTCCGATATCAACTTTCTTAGTTTGTCCAACAATACCTCACCTAGCCATCTCTAAGCTAGATGTTGAACCAAACTAACTACAACATAAACATTTCTATCTCAAGTACTAAATGAGAATAACTTAAATTCACACTTACCTTCCTCAGTAGATCTTCAGGTAGCGTTGTGAGTTCCAGCTCCGGTTGCCTGCTAGGTCATGCCACATCTGCCATTCCTCTTAGTTTCACTTCGACTAATTCTTAGGTTTCTCTTTAAACCTTTACTCTACCACATTTTCCTCTGGTTTTACTAAGCTCAAACCTCAGGTCTTTTTGATTCAACCGTCTGGTTTCCAAGAACATATAATTTGATACTAAACTAGTATCAACTTAATCTCAACCTTTCCCAACACTTATACATTGATACGAAGCTGGTATCCGGGTTTCACACCTTCGGGTTACATACTATGATTGATGCGTGTTCCTTCATAATCGCATCTATGATTGAAAGGTAACCCTTCAGAATCAAGACGACTAATATGATATGAATGTACACCGATGCCTAGATAAACTAGTTAACAAGTAATCTAATGGGTCCAGTAACGAGTCATTTACTGAGTATTTTTATACTCATCATTTCTTTCCTTATGTTTTTCAAGTAATGATTGGAACAAGTTAACGAGTAACAAACATGACCTGTGACAGCCATATGAGAACAAAGAAATCGCTTCCACTCAGTCTATGTCTCTAGTATTTAAATGTTTTGAAATTAGGTTTTATTGTCAGACAGAAAATTTTATTATTTTGAATGTTTTCTTTATAAATATTTTTAGGAGACCCTGATTAAATTCTTTATCTATTTGTTTATTTATTGATTTAATAACTTGATTTGAAATAGTCATTTCTAGTTTAATAAATTCTACTTTATTGGTAAAAATGGTTTGAATGTAAATGCAGAGTAATGACCCTTGTCAGAGTACTCGAAAGATCGGGTCGTTACATAACATACTTGCCAAGGTGAAAATCTTTAAGTGGAAAGCCTTCCACAAGTGTCTCTCTCTAGTGGCGGCTATTACAATTTGGGTGCCAACCTTGTATTCTCCATTGTTTGTGGAATCCATGGCTTTGTGTGAAGGGTTTCGTTTTCTCCGAGGTTGCATCATGAGTCCATGACTTTTGGTTATGATTGCCTCTCACTGCTACGGCTTGTTCATGGGCATGTATCTCGATTGCACACGTGAGTGTCTGGATTTATTTACGTTATGGGATATCTTAATTAATGCATTAATTATGTCAACTAATATGCAAAATGTAAATTATATCAATTAATTTGTTATATCTTAAAAAAATTGATATGATTTTTATGACATGCAATTTACATCTAGCCCACGTTTGTCTCGGAATAACATAATAAATCAATTGTAATTTGAAAAGTGGATCCCATTTGATTATATTGTCTTTCATACTAGCATTTGGGGGCCACTTCCAAATCTGTAATAAAAAAATGTAAACTGATGGATAAGCAGATGGTGCTCAATCCAATTGTATTTGAAAATTACATTAATAACCCTGTTGTTACAGTTATGATTATCGTTATAGTTAATGTTATAGAGTGAGAATTATGAATTTGCTACATTTATGGTTACCATTACCATTATTGTTTGGTCTTAAATGGTAACAGTAATGGTAACGGTAAATGTGACAGATTTATAATTCTAAGTAAATGTGATTAAAAGCAATCCAATTACATTTATAATTGTGGCTCATTACGATTGATCTATCAATAAAATATCATTACGATTACACCAAGATTTATTACCGATTGATAAATATGGCCATAGTTCAATCATAGTGAGTTATGGGGCTCAATCACAAATGAAATTTGATTTATTTGATTTTGTTTACATAAAAATTCAATTTATGTTGAGCCCGTTTACACTAACACTGTTAATGGAATGAAATATGTTGAGCTCGTTTTGCACATTTGACAAATTTATCTTCCTCCTCCTGCTCATCCTTCAAACGCTCTTGGTTGTAATCTTTAAGCTTAGTATTTGGCTTTGGATTACATGTTCCATTTTTTCTTTCATTTGGTTGATCTCTGTAATGACTCTCTATGGGTTTGCTTTTATGTTCATTGTTCGATTGTAGGTTTGTTCATGGATGTTGTTTATTGTACATTCATTTGCAATTTCAAATCACGTTTAATGGGTAAATGGTTCTTTTAGGCCCCATGCTTCATTCAAATTATAAAATACTGATAAACACTACCGATCATAATCAAGTGGATCCAATTCTCATGGATTATTTTTATTTATACATGCATAAACGTGGCGTTAGTCACTCATGTCACTTAAATCATTGAACATAAAATTAATCCATGTATTAAGACATAGACTTATTATAATTAAAATAAAATAGTAGACAAATATAATTGAAGCTTTTAAAAAAATTATGATAAATATAAGATATCCAAATTTATGTGGGTGAATATGTATACATAGAGAGAGTAGTTCTGAATCAAGATTAGCTTTTCTTTAAATATATTTCTTCAAAAAATAAAATAATGCTTTTTTTACCTTTTAAGGACAATGTAGTTTTTAAACTTTTAAGTTTGTGTGTAAATTTTTTTGTACTTTAAAAATTGTCAATAGCCCAGGTTCCTCAACTTTTGATTTTGTGTCTAGATCCATAAATTTGAATAATTTTTAATAAGTTTGAACTTTCAATTCCGTATTGTGTTTCTAAGATATTAACAAAATGTAAAAATAAACGGATATGTTGAATATAAAATTAAATTGTAAAGATATATCCTAAACATATAATTGTTTGTCTTGTATAGATACATGAATTTTAGAAAATATTGAAAATTTGAGGACCTAGTAAATTAAAATGGACTGTTTAAGAAACTATATTAAACATATTTTAAGGTTCGGAGACCTATTGTGTTGGGTTTTATGTCCTAAAACTCGCCGTTTGTAAAATAATAAACATTTTCTATAATCAATAAGCTTATTATTGATTTTATAAATTGTATGAAAGTCTAAATCCAATAAATTAAGACGCGTGACTATTACATGAATACTTGAACTTTATGTGGAGACATAAGAGTGGATCAGGTTCGAGTAAATAGTCAAAATGATCTATAGTACATGAATAAGGTTGGGTACCTTATTCTGGTAACACCATTGGATGCGGCTTACTTTGTAGTTGTTACAAAGAGTTGTAAAGTGCTACATGCGATGTGATCCTAATTCGTATATGTTATGGCATGAGGAGTGAGGGCGTCCTATGTAATGAGTTTGCATAAGATTGGACCAAGAAATAAGTCACTCTTACTTTATAACGTTGTTTACTATATAAGACTAACTATTTCATCTAGATGATCTAGGTAACTCGATCTTAATCCTGAGCTAACTATGAACTCCTGTCTATTCAGGATTATCCTTAGATTTACATAGGTGAGGGTTGGATCAACAGCATCGGCTCAATAAGACTCCCATTTCAGGGATAAAGCCTAATAGATAGTTGGGGACATAGGATGCAAGATGGAGTTCATGCCTACCCGATTTAGAGATAGGAGAAAGGTTGTTCTCTCAAGTACTGAATCTAGGTCTTGAATAAGGGGCCCCACCCTCTCACTTGACTAAGAGAGTTTGGTTTAGTGATTGGATCACAAACAAGTTGTTCATCAGAGGATCTGTAGGAACTTGAGGAATAAGACGTAATCTCGGAGGTAAAACAGATATTTGACCCAACCATTATTAGAACAACTTGTGAAGGATCAACTTACTCATTATGGTTAAATCATGTGGACATAATATATTTACAGTGAGAGGAGTGCAACTATGGGCTTTAGTGGAGTGACCAATTAGTTAAAGAATGAGGATTAATCTGGTCTAATGAGTTTAGCCAATTAATCTGGGATCATTGGAGCCCATGATCTGTAGGTCCACGAGGTTTCCCTACTAACTCGTAAATGGACTAGCTCTAGAATAGCGTGATAAGTTAATTTGAAACGTTCAAATTAAAATTAAGGGAATTAGTAATTATATGAGATATAATAACATGTTTAATTTGAGAATTAAATGAAATAGGAGAATTTATATTTAAATATGATCTAAATATATATAGATGAATAAGTGTAAAAATTAATTTAATATTTGATATTAAATTAATTAAGTTTTATTTAAAAATTAATTTTATAAAATTAAAATTTTCAATTTTAAAATAAAAAATGGATTTTAAAAAATCAAGTTTTTAATTTTGAGATAAAATTGAAAAATAGGAAAAACAAAACACAAAATGGAAAAACATGTTTTTCCATTATCCATCTTCTTGCTCACACACTTTTCATTTGCTCTTCTTCATTTACTCCAAGCACGAGCTGCAATTCATGCAACTTTCTTCCTTGCATGATGGTCTGCAATATATTGAAGAGTTTGGAGTAAATTTTGGGATGCAATCAAGAGAGAATTTTAGAGAAAATTCGTGCTAAAGAAAGTGTTGTTCAACAAGATTGCTGCTGTGAGCAATTCTCCTTCATCCCTTGATTCAAGTTTGTTTTGAGTCCCACAACTCAATTTAGAGCACCAAGAGAATAGTGGGGAAGATCTTGAGGTGGTCTGCAACAAGATTTGGAGAAGAATGCAGTTGGAGATCGAGTTTTGAAGAGGTTCTACAAAGGTATGTCATGAAACTCACTTGTATTCTACAAGAGCATACTTTACATTTTGCCAAAATTAATGAATTAGAGTATTTAAATGATCATTGTTGCTTCCGCTGTTACTGATACAATCCTACATATTGAATATAAAATTGAAAGTTTTAAATACTCGTTATTAGACACTTTTTAAACTTGGAAGATTAAATATACTACCATAAAAGTTCAAAGATTAAACCTATAATTTAATCTTAAAAAAAAATGAGGATGAACTTGTCCATGAGTTGTTCTAGGAAGTGCTACTTAAAGCTGTAAAGAAAATTGGCATAAATTGGGTATTTTTGAAACTATTGCAAAAATAATAATAACTTTTTTTTGTCTTTAAAAAGAATTCAAAAAATATAGACTTCGCGTCTCTCAAAGAAATTACCATTTGAAGATTTGATTTAAAATTATAATTGAGAAATTACCATTTGAAGATTTGATTTAAAATTATAATTGAGGCATATGAATAAAACAGATAATTTAAAATTAAAATTGTAATTTGAGCTCAGGTCTCTATGGCCACAACATGGAATTCTCACCTCTAAACTACAGCCACTTTTATATTTTTGCACACACAATTTAAATTTAATTAAGTTTCGCTAATTCTATTAAATACTTAGCTTGAATTAATGGTAATGTTTGTTTGTTTTGTTTGTTTTTAAAATTTTGAAAAAATACATTCTTTAACACCAAAATAATAATAATAATAATAATAATAATAATAGGATAACTTTTTAAATAGTAAAACTGCTTAAAATATTTTCAAGCATAACAAAATGTCTCTATCTACAGTGATCGACTGCGATGGACATCTGTTAGTGTAATATTTTGTAAGTGTTATAGATGTTAAAGTTTATTCAATTACTCAGTTTATGTATCGATTATCACAAGTTCTCAATCAAGGCTCTGATATCACATGCAAGTTTTTAACTTCATAATTATACAATAATCTTAACATTATCTAAAACAATAAAAGTCACGATCTTTAAATGAGATGATTTTCACAGTAACATCAATTAGAATAACAGGTATAGAGCCCTAAATCTATATGAAATTTTATTTCATCATTTTTATATAGTGTAATTTTGTGTTTTTTTATTTTCACTATTTTAAAATCCATCAACTTATAAATAAAAACAAACAAAAAGAAGTTTCATTTCCTTCTTTTTCTTTAAATAAAAGAATATAGATCTTTTTTTTTTTCATTTTTGCATTTTATTGTGTAGGCAGAATAATAGTTTTAATGTTCAAATCTTTTTTTTAGAAAATTATATTTAATCAATTTTGGAAGGATCTAATTATGATAAATATTTTTAAAATCAATCAACTAATTCTCAATTATTTTCTTTAATTTTTTCCTTCTAAATTTAATTTAATTTAATTTGTCCTTCTAAATTTAATTTAATTTATTTTTTCCTAATCAAGAAAGAGTTGGAAATTCTATAAATGGGAGGTTGATGGATATATTCTAGACACACAATACCAACATAAAAAAACCCTGGCCATTTTCTCTCAAAATTTATTGTTTCTGTCATTCTTCATGTTCTTTTCCTAATGATTTTTCTCCCTAAAAATACATCACCATACATTTTTTTCCTCACTCATTTTCCTTCACTTCTCTCCAATAATCTCCATTTTTTTTCTCTATTTCTCAACTACATGTTTCTCTCATTTTTTTCAAGTAAGTGGTTTTGTTTCTTCTTTTAATGTTCCCTTTATTTATATGCTAGTTTGTTTAGTTTTTTTTTTTTTTTAATACATGTTTGAATATTAATCTAATTAACATTTTTTTATTCATTTGATTCGTACATGTAAAGTTTTGTGAAGTCTTGCGCATATTTGATTTATATATTGTTGGTATATTAATCCTTTAGAATATTTTGTTTTCTTATCTCTTTTAGTTAATGATATTTTCATATTATTATTGTTTGGTTTTTTAAAAATAACTAAGATTAATTATTTGAACTCCTTCTTATTAATGATATTCAATCTATGATATGTAGTTAAATTTATTTTTTAATTTAATTCTAGATTTCTAAAAGCAAACTTTTCCAATGATGGAATCTTGAACACTCGCGATGTCGATGTATTATAACCCGCCCCGAACCCGCCTCCTAAGCCCGAAGAGAGGCGTGAGGGACCGCAGATACTACCTTTTTGTGATACCTACTGTCGAATTGAATCTCTTTACTCTCAGTAAACTTTAAGTCAAGGAGATAAACAACAATTGATTGAGTAGGCACATTTTATTACAATAATGTAATGTTTATATAGCTCCAAGACTTAACTACAAAATTTACAACAACAACTCTAAAACCCTAGAAGTGTGATTGTGGCTTGTGGCAGACCGTGACCTTAGCAATACCCTGGAACTCCTCACCTTTCGCTACGTGGGAAGAAAACATGAAAGAAAAGAATGAGTTTCACAAAGCTCAGTAAGTGGTAAGTAACTTCTAGAGTTGCTTTCTTGGAAACAACGTCGGCCGCTCCACGTCACAAACTTGTAGCAACAACTTGGCGACTCTAGTGGGGTCATACTTTAAGTAGGTTAGTTTTGTTTGTTTTCGTGTTTTTATATAAGGCCTTATTTTTTTTTATTACAATCACACACATGTACACAAGTCCCCCCACCCGGACTATACCCATAAGTTCATAATTGAGGATTAGTATAGGTTTTTTTTTTCCTAATATGACATATTCATATCTTAAAAAAAACAAAGAATGAAAATAAAAAGAATCACATGTCATAATTTGTCCTAATTATTTCACTTGTACATATTTGTAAAGTATGACATTCGTGTTTGGACTCTTTTTTCTTTAAAAGAACTTTTCAAATAATGTTATTCCAAAATATTCTTTTCTTAAAAAGGAAAAAAGATTATGTAACATTCAATTGTACATATTTATCATTCTAATTATCTTTGATTTTATAAAAAAAAGAGTATTTCAAAGTAATGTTCTCCCTTTTTATTATTACTATTTATTTATTTTTTTTGAAAAAGTTGTTTCATCACTCTTTTATACTTACTTTGGAACATATTTTCATTTTTTCGTTTTTTTATTTCATAAAAGAAGTATTTCAAAGTCATATCACCATTTGTATTAATTTTTTTAAAAAAGTCATGCATTGTTCAATAGTACGTATTTTCAAATCTTATTTTTTTTTAAAAAGCAAATTCTTTGATTTTTTTTTAAAAGGGCATTTCATAGGTAGATTTTCTAAGTTCATTGTTCATTTAAAAAAAGAATATTCATACATCGTTTACTTATACATATTTTACAGCATATTTTCCATTCCTTCAAAACAAATTCTTAGATTTTTTTTAGTTTATCAAAATATTGTTCTCCATTTGCATTAATTAATTTGAAAAAAAATCTTTCATTTGCTTGTACATATTTTGATATTTCAAATAAAACCTTGGAGACTTTTCTTTATTTCTTTTTTCAAAAGAATGTCTTTCAACATTTTCGATTCTTAAAAAAAAATAAAAAAGATCACACATCATTTACTCGTACATATTTTAATTTATATTTTTCATATTTCTAACAAAATCAATTTTTTCTAACCTAAAAAAAGCTTTAGTAATATGATTGTCTCATATTTGTTTTCTTAAAAAAAAAAAAAAAAAAAAAAAATCATGCATCATCTTGTACATATTTACCTTATTTTTCTAACAAATTTTCTTCAAACAAAAATTATATTTTTCAAAAGTAATGTTATTGCACTGTTTTTCTTTTTTTCTTTTTTTTCTTTTATTATTTATTTTTTTTTTATTTTGTAATTAGAAAGATATTCAATCATCTTTTTTGTACATATTTTCACCATCTATTTTTTCATATTTCTAGCCAAATCTTTTTTGAAGAAAAAAAAACTTTCAAAGTAATTGTTATTGCACCATATTTTTTTTTCTTTTAAAAAATCATGCAATCATCTATTTTCACATATTTTACCAAGTATTTTCGTATTTATAACAAAATCTAATCTTTTTTTAATTCTTAAAAAAACTTTTAAAGAATTTCATTGCATCATATTCATTTTCTTAAAAAAAAAAAAAAAAAAACAATCACTCTTACAATCACTCTTATATTATAGAGTTAACAAGCTTTGTTTTTTTTTATTGTAGCATTCTTCAGCATATTCAATCATTAAAAAGAAAAAAGATCACGTGTCATTATTTTGTACATACTTTTTATATAAAATTAAATAATTTCTAACACATCTTTGAATTTGAACAAAAAAAACTTCTTCTTAAAGCAATGTTCTTGTTTAAGTTAGCTTATGGCAACAAATTTTACTTGTGAAATAAAAAGAAAAAAAAAAGAATTTCTAGATCGCAAGTTATTTTTTTTTAAGTGATCTAACGTAATTCCATCTTCCTATCTAGAAAAAAACTCGTTCCATCTTCCTCGATAGGAAACCTTAAAAGTTTAAATTATGTTTGAAAAAAAATTGAGTCTTTATCTAGGGAAAGATGACAAAACAAAAAAAAAAAAAAAGGGAAAAAAAAGGGAAAAAATAGTGAATGTCCACATTGTACAAGCTTTATATCAAACTCTCTTATGTGTATATATATATAAACATAGTTCCATCTTACTCGATGGGCAATCTTGAAAGTTTAAATCATGTTTGAAAAAAAAGTTGTATCTTTTTTATTATGGGAAAAGATGACAAAAAATAAAAAGAAAAAGAAAAAAAGAAAAAAAAGAAAAAAAGAAAAAAAAAAGAAAAAAAAATAGTGAATGTCCTAATTACACAAGCTTTATATCAAGCTCTCTTTTGCCTATGAGAATGCCACCTTGACCACATTTTTTCTCTGAACCTCATTAAATAATTACTATACCACCCAATCCAATTCCTAATATCATTGACCCACATTACTTCTTAGACCCATAATCCCATTTCGTTATCTTGTTGATTTGAGCTATTTGAACTAAATAAGAACCTTATTGGCCTATACTATAATGTTATAGTGAGGCAATTGACTATTTTCTCTTGACATATGTCGTAATACTACTATAGTATAGCGATTTGGTATTTTTCTTTTGCTCTATACCATAATGTTGTTATAATTGGGCAATCAATTACTTTCCTCATCTTTACTCACATGTTTGGATGATTTTAAAAGTAATTTATAGTATTTATATGTTATAGACACTATCTCAAGTTACGAAAAGATTTTGAATTTGGACAATTTATTTTATAAATTCTTTAATGACATATCCAATTCTTAGGCTTTTGTCATGACTTTAAAATTTACATCCAATTTATTTGAATATATTTCATATTCAAATATCTCTCCTGGATCAATCTATTCTCTTAAATAAAATGAGTCATTTTCTGAAGACAATACCTTTAAGGATATGATGTGCTAATAACCTCGGAGTAGATCTCAGTTCAAGTTCAAACTATTGGCAGATTATCAATGACTTCACAAGGAGCTACATTTGGGAACGTAGCATTTTGATTTTTGAGATATAAAGTAGCATCAACTAATGAGGCGTATTTACCATAGAGTTGTCTTCAACGTGACCAAAAAAAAAAAAAGATAAAGATAAAGATAAAGATAAAGAAAAAGAAAATATAAAAAAATAAAAAATAAAAAAGGAAAAGAAAAGAAAAAAGAAAAAAAGAAATAAACAATTGGATGAACTTTTGAGCTTTGAATGCTTTAAAAGAATTTGATTTCCACATTAACGAAAAAAAATTTTCAATTTTGACTTTGGGAAAAAGGAAGAATGGAGTAGTGTTGGGTTAGAGTTTGAAAATTAGAAACTACAGATGACATGGAGTCATATCATGACGACCTGGTTTTGTTCCTATCTAGATGCATGCTTAAGCATTTACATGTGGTGTTTTTCTCTTTGATGAAGTATGTGCATTTCACTTGGCTATTGCATATCAAAGTAAGTGTGTGAGAAAATGGTCCTTGCAAAAAAAAAGAAATAAAGAAAGTAAAAGAAGAAAGAAGAAAGAAAAAAGAAAAAAAGAAAAAGAAAAGGAAAATCAAGGACTAGCAAGAAAAAGAAAATATTTAGGATCTTTCAATGTTGAAATAGGAAAATTCAAGATGATATATGTAAAGTTGGGACACTTTAACTTGACATATATTCTGAGACATTCAGATGGAGGCATGAAGTGAGACAAAATCACCATGTTGTATATCGTTTCCTCAATTTTGGCAACAGGAAAAACTCTATTATTCAAGGGTGCAGGGAGGATGCGTAGCCTAAAAGTATGGGAAGTCTCTCAAAGCTACCGAACTTACCACTTGGGACATTTAAAAACTAAGAACACAAATATCTTCAAAGTCACATGATCAATTGTGATGGTAGTTATCTAATCACTTTCAAGGTGTCAATTGGGACAATCAATGTGTCAAGTGAAAAGAAATTTTCTGGATGAAAGTCAAAACTAAGTTATTATTGACATTTTTATAGGAGCATCATTTCTATCAGCTCATTGAGAAATTATTTAGAAAGGAAGAAGCTTGCAGAAGAAAGCTGATTCTACAGAGTTAGAGCATTATATTTGGTTGAGAAGTCTATTGCATGAAGAGACTATTTTCTAGGCAATACCCAATCTATTACGCCATATGAGTGAAATCTTGGAAAGTTACACCATCAAGTCTAAAGAGGAGTTGTTTAAGGAATGATTCACTTTCATTGTCTTCTTAATCCTCGTGTGTGGATTTCTTTGATTTTTTCATACCTCTTGTTTCTCATCTATGTTGTCCATGTATGCTTTCGTGTCTCATCTTTAATCTCCTATGCATATACTCATTCTTCATTCATATGCACATTCTTTTCTTCAAGTGTCACCTTTCATTCGTGTCTCATATATCTTATTTCATTTAAATATTCCTTTTTATAAAAAATCAATTCTTTGTTTTCTTTATCCACGTTCGTGTTAAAAAAATTTAGAAAACTTATTCACTTCATGCTTGAGTTTGTAAGATAATCTGACCAAATAAAACAAAAATGCTATAAATTACTTTTATTACTTTTCTTCATTTCCCTTGATTTTAATGTCACTTGGTAGTCTATAGGGGAGTTAGAGGTTAGGTGTATATTATCTTTTTCTATTAAAAAAACACAAAAAATCTCTTTTTTGATGTACAGTTTTTTTTTTTTTTTTTTCTCTGATTATAAAATTTTTTGCATAAATAGTGAGGCAAGGTTTGGTTTAGGTTTTTTATTTAAAGAAAAGAGTTTCATGTAAAATTTTATGTTCATAGCAATTTATTTCTTTGAAGAATGAATTTTTTTTTTTTGAAAGTTATTCCCTTTTGAAGCAATAATTCAAAAAATCAAGCATAAATAGTGGGGCAAATTTTGGTTAAGGGTTTTATTTTTCTTTAAAAAAAACAACAAAAAGTTTTAAGAATTCATTTCATAATCTCTTTATTTCTTTGGAGATTTTTTTTATTTAGAAAAAAAAAAACTGAAAGTTATTCTCTTTGATACAATGCCCTGAAAAAATTCATAATTGAATACTAGGCAAATTGAAATTGAGATTTCCAAACAAAAGCTTTCTTAAAATAAATGAGTTAAAAAATAGTTATGAGCAATTTTCCTTTTGTAGCCAAGTAGATCAACTCATCTTAAGTGTTAAATTCATTATTTTAAAACATAAAGAAACACAAACCATTCAATTCTCACAAAATAAAAAGGGAAAAAAATCACAAAAGTAAAAAAGCGGCAGTTTAGCATTTTCTTATCCTGTCTCACAATTTAGCGTTTACTCCTAGCTGTTGCGAAACGAAAAAATGGCAGTTTTGTGTTTACTCTGGGCTATATCACAGTTCAGCGTCTATCCCTAGCTATGTCAAAACTAGAAAATGGCATTTTAATATTTATCCCTAACTGTCTCAGAGTTTAGTATTTACCCTTGACTGTGTCAAAACTAAACATGACAGTTTAGCGTTCACTCCTGGTTGTCACAGTTCAGTGTTTACCCCAATCGTGTCAAAAAAATAAAAAATTTAAAAAACGTTCTTTTGGTTTATAGTTTACTTGTTAGTCATTTGTAATTTATGTTATTATTTTCTCAATTGTTTGCACGTGTATAATGGAGAAATAAAATATTAAACAAATTAAGGTGTACGCCTTTGTCCACCTTCTAATTCTATAAGAATGAGCAAAGGGGAGCAGACTGTAGACCCCTAAATTAATCTGAAATTTTATTTCATTATTTTTATATTGTGTAATTTTGTACTTTTTCACTATTTTAAAATCCACCAACTTCAATGATGGAATCTTGAATACTCGAGATGCTAATGCTTGAATTCTTTCAATAGAAAAGTAATGTGTTGGGATGCCAAGACTTGATGTCAATGATTTATTTTAAATCATATTTTAACAAAAAAAAAAAAAATTACATATGATGTTCATCTCTATTTTTGTGTAATAAAAAATATATTTATTGAAAATATGCATTATTAACAAAAAAAAAAAAAAAAAAAAAAAAAAAAAAAAAAAAAAAAAAAAAAAAAAAGAGAAAAAGAAGAAATCATAAAAGGCATTTATTTTTTACATTATAAATTTTAAATATTTTTAAAGTTATCCATAAATATTTTCTTGAATAATAACAAACATAAAAGGAAATTGGATTCCATAAACTTTTCTTTTCCTTAGGAAAAACTAGGTTTTAAAATAAATAAACCAAATTTAAATTGATTTCTGAAATAATCATTTCCTTAAAAAAAATTTCAAAATATTTATTTTCACACTTTTTAAATAAATAAAACTAAAATCATCTTTCAAAAATATTTTCCAATAAACTAAAACTTTTTCTATGATGGAAGTTGGGAGATAAGATGTTGACTTTCCTAATATTCTTGAGGAGATAATATAAAAAAAATATTTTAAAAACCTCCTATGATGGAGATTAGGAAGTCAAAATGTGAACTTTCCTTAGGGTTGGCAAAAATCTCCGCGGGGTTGGGTCTCGACCCCCGATCGGGACGGGGAATCCCCGGTTTGATCGGAGATGGGGGTCAAACCGGGGATCCAAACTGGGTCTCCGATCGGAGACAAGGCGGTGACAGGGAGAAGATTCCCCTCCTCTTCCTTTTTCTGGCAGAGTTTTTTCATGGGGCAAAGTTCTTCAAATGTGTTTGCAGCGGAAAATTGGTAATGGTTTGTTAACTTCTGTTTTTGGAGATTCGTGGATTGCACAACTCCATACTTTTTAAACCCTTCTATCCATGTTCCTGATTTTCCTAATATGTCATTGTTGGTGTGTCATTTTACTATCGTAGATTGTTATTAGGATTAGGCACGTTTGAGGATTGTTTTGATATGAATGGTTTTTATAATGTGTAAAGTGGTTATAAGTTATATGGATAGGTGTATGAATACAACTGATTTTGTGCTTCTTCAGGTCTACACCATAACCATATATGTGCACATTTATGATTGATTTATAGACCTTCGAGTTACACACTATGATAGATGGATGTCCCTTCAGGTTTATGTTTACGACTAATTTGTGGACCTTTAGATTACATACTATGATTGATGAGAGTTCCTTCGGAATTGCCTTTATGACTGATAGGTAACCCTTCTGGATCACGACGACTGATATGATATTAATGTACACCGATACCTAGATAAACTAGTTAACAAGTAACCTAGAGGGTCCAGTAATGAGTCATTTACTGATTATTTTTATACTCATAATTTCTTTCCTTGTGTTTTTCAAGTAATGTGTCAAACCCCCTTCCAGATTACCCTCTTAATCTACAAGAGGATATGACCGCGATAGTTACTAGCCCTGCTGCCAGCACCCATCACCTTAGCCCTCTAATTTAAATGCCAATCTGTTAAACATTAATAATGTATGAATATGGTACGCCTCCCTAAAAGTTCAACGAAATATTATATAAACACATGCATATAGCTATGATATAACGTCTAAGGGGAGAAACATTCACGGATGGGCCCAAACATCTCTAATAAAGCTCTAGTCTCTCTCAAACATGTGTGCATAAACAGATCAACAACTTAAGTCCTGTTAATAAGCTGAGTCTTTCAGTGGCAAGCAGCAACAAGATCAACCCTGAGGAATCTGACCCGCTACCTGAGGAGGGAAAACACAGAAATTCCGTGAGCTAAAAGCCCAGTGAGCAACCATAAAACCGTATAACATCATGCATTACATACTATAAACATGTAAATATACTAATGAGTATCACAAACAATTGTCTCTAAATGTAGCTTTAAACCATTCTTAGATATCATCAAACATCATTATTTCCTAGTTGAGAACGAGCCTAAATGCTCTAGCTCCCAACGTTTATTACCGACCAAGAGACCCATACTTCGGCCTTTCATTCAAAACTGCCTACATGCACGTGGCCATACTAAGTACCGTGATAACTTACGTACTTCCGCTCAGATACCTTCTCAAACCTGTCCTTCAGTATCGAGCTATTAAGATCCTTCTCAAATGTCCTTCGGTATGAAATTGGCCAGGTACCTTCTCAAATGTCCTTCGGTACCGGAGTATTTTATAGCATCAAGTTAAGTTCCATTGCCTACCATCTACACAAGAACTCATTTTCTTATAGCCTTCCTCTAGGAAGCATATTTTAACATTAGAACTTAACTTTTGTAATGACTACATAACATACTTTGGCCTGTGCTACACATATACAAGCCGGGAAAAATGCGTTAAGTTATTCACCAACCATTTGTTGCTTGAAGAAGTATAAATTCATCATTCATGTCACTGTAACTTATTTGATCTTATATGCATAAGTACTAGAGACATTAATTCACTTAGTCACTCACTGCTCGTCAAGCTCTTAATTGTTTATACGCCCCTTCAAGCTCTTCTTGTCCTGAAAGGACATAATTCCCGATTAAACTACTTGGAATTCTTAGTAAAATACCTCAATTAATTCATTTATTAAAGGAACTTTCATCAACAAAGACAGCTTTACTGGCGAGATCCCCATGAGCAAGGTCAGCGAGATCCTCTAGAGCGAGATCAAGCTTTTCATGGTTAACTTTCATCTTAGTGATACTCATCTTACCAGCGATACTCAGCCCAATTCCTAGCGAGATTGCCTTTATAAGCAAGATCCTCATCCCCATATCTCGCTATAACTCCCACGGTGAACTATTTGTTTGTTCTTCCCAAGCAACTGACTACTTATGCACTGATTCCCTGTTATAACTTCAAAATTTAGAACTCAAAATCCAGAACTCTTTTCAAGAAACTTTCTTTTAAAAACTTGTTTAGAATTGATTAAATTTCTTACCTTAAAATTTTAGCCAAGAATTCCTCATAGTTTGGCCTGGAACTTCTAATCTTCACCTCGAGCCCTGATTAACACAAGATTCTGCCTTCTCTGTACTTTCTTCACTTCTTGTTCTTCTCTTTGTGCAATCTTCCTCTGGCAAGACAACGTCGCAAACTAGATTCTCTTAGTTTTTGAATGACACCAATTTCACTAAATTTGCTCGTGTCAATTGCCGAAACCATGCTTTTGAAGTTCTTCTTCCAAAAACTTTCCGCCGCCTCCAGAGTTCAAAGGTTAACTACCACGTTACTTCTCATTTAATAGGTTTTTGCTTCCCTTCCATCATAATTCCTATAAATAAACATGAATTATTACTTAATAAATATATAATATAACATTCCTTTGGCTAAATATGTTTATCTAGGAAACCTAGAGTTCGGGGTTTACATAATGACTAGAAGAAGTCAGTGAGTAACAAACAGGGCCTGTGACAAAGCCATATGAGAACAAAGAAATTGCTTCCACTAAATCTATGTCTTTAGTATTTAAATGTTTTGAAATTAGGTTTTATTGCCAGACAAAATTTTTTATTGTTTTGAATGTTTTCCTTATAAAAGTTTTTAGAGACCCCGATTAAATGCTTTATCTATTTGTTCATTTATTGATTTAATAAATTGATTTGAAATAGTCATTTCTAGTTTAATAAATTCTACTTTATTGGTAAAAATGGTTTGAATGTAAATGTAGAGTAACGATCCTTGTCAGAGTATTCGAAAGTTCGGGTCATCACATAATATACCCGCCAAGGTGAAAATCTTTAAGTGGAAAACCTTCCACAAGTGTCTCCCTCTGGTGGCAGCTACTACAATTTGGGTCCTAACCTTGTATTCTCCATTTTTTGTGGAATCCATGTCTTTATGTGAAGGGTTTCATTTTCTCCGAGGTTGCATCATGAGTCCATGACTTTTGGTTCTGATTGCCTCTCACTGCTATGGCTTGTTCATGGGCATCTATTTCGATTGCGCACGTGAGTGTCTGGATTTATTTACCTTATGGGATATCTTAATTAATGCATTAATTATGTCAACTAATATGCAAAATATAAATTATATCAACTAATTTGTTATATCTTAAAAAATTTGATATAATTTTCATGACATGCAGTTTCCCTCTAGCCCACGTTTATAATAAATCAATAGTAATCTAAAAAGTGGACCCCATTTACTGTTACCGTTACTATTATTGTTTGATCCTAAATGGTAACAGTAATAGTAACGGTAAATGTGACAGATTTATAATTCCAAGTAAATGTGATTAAAAGCAATCCAATTGCATTTATAATTGTGGCTCATTACGATTGATCTATCAATAAAATCTCATTACGATTACACCAATTTTTATTATCGATTGATAAATGTGGCCATAGTTCAATCATAGTGAGTTACAGGCCTCAATCACAAAGGAAATTTTATTTATTTGATTTTGTTTACATAAAAATTCAATTTATGTTGACCCATTTACACTAACACTGCTAATGGAATGAAACATGTTGAGCCCGTTTTGCACATTTTACCCATTTGTCTTCTCCTTCTGCTCATCCCTCAAACGCTCTTTGTTGTAATCTTTAAGCTTAGTATTTGGCTTTGGATTATCTGTTCCATTTTTTCATTCATTCGGTTGATCTCCGTAATGACTCTCTATGGGTTTGCTTTTATTTTCATTGCTCGATTGTAGGTTTGTTCATGCATGTTGTTGATTGTACATTCATTTGCCATTTCAAATCACGTTTAGTGGATAAATGGTTCTTGTAGACACCATGTTTCATTCAAATTATAAAATACTGATAAACACTATCGATTGTAATCAAGTGGATCCAACTTTTCATATTCTCATCGATTATTTTTATTTATACATGCATAAATGTGGTGTTAGTCACTCATATCACTTAAATTATTGTACGTCAAACTAATCCATGTATTAAGACATAGACTTATTATAATTAAAATAAAATAGTAGATAGATATAATTGAAGCTTTTAAAAAAATTATGATAAATATAAGACAAACTATCAAGATTTATGTGGGTGAATATGTATATAGAGAGAGTAGTTTCGAATCGAGATTAGCTTTTCTTTAAATATATTTCTTTAAAAAATAAAATAATGTTTTTTTTTAACTTTTAAGGACAAACGTAGTTTTTAAACTTTTAAGTTTGTGTCTAAGTTTTTTTGTACTTTAAAAATTGTCAATAGCCCAAGTTCCTCAACTTTTGATTTTGTGTCTAGATCCATAAATTTAAATAATTTTAATAAGTTTGAATTTTCAATTCTGTATTGTGTTTCTAAGATATTAACAAAATGTAAAAATAAATTGATATGTTGAATATAAAATTAAATTATAAAGATATATCCTAAACATATAATTGTTTGTCTTGTATAGATCCATGAATTTTAAAAAATGTTGAACAACTCAAATACTTATTTGACAAAATATTGAAATTTTGAGGACGTAGTAAATTAAAATGGTCTGTTTAATAAACTATATTAAACATATTTTAAGGTTCGAAGATATATTGTGTTGGGTTTTATGTCCTAAAACTCGCAGTTTGTAAAATGATAAACATTTTCTATAATCAATAAATTATTATTGATTTTATAAATTGTATGAAAGTCTAAATCCAATAAACTATGATACATGACTATTACATGAGTACTTGAACTTTATGTGGAGACATAAGAGTGGATCAGGTTTGAGTAAATAGTCAAAATGATCTACAGTACATGAATAAGATTGGGTACCTTATTCTGGTAACACCATTGGATGCGGCCTACTCTGTAGTTATTACAAAGAGTTGTAAAGTGCTACATACGATGTGATCCTAATTCGTACATGTTATGGCATGAGGAGTGGGGGCGTCCTATGTAATGAGTTTGCATAAGATCGAACCAAGAAATAAGTCACTCTTACTTTATAACGCTATTTAATCCTGAGCTAACTATGAACTCTTGTCTATTCCGGATTATGATTAGATTTGCATAGGTGAGGGTTGGCTCAACAACGCCGGCTCAATAAGACTCCCATTTCAGGGGTAAGACCTAATAGATAGTTGGGGACGTAGGGTGCAAGACAGAGTTCATGCCTACCTGATTTAAGAATAGGAGAAAAGTTGTTCTCTCAAGTACTGAATCTAGGTCTTAAACAAGGGGCCCCACCCTTTCATTGGGCTGAGAGAGTTTGATTTAGTGATGGATCATAAACTAGTTGTTCATTAGAGGATCAGTAGGAAGTTGAGGAATAAGACGTAATCTCGGAGGTAAAACAGATATTTGTCCCAGCCGTTATTACGAACAACCTGTGAAGGGTCAACTTGCTGATTATGGTTAAATCATGTGGACATAATATATCTACAATGAGGGGAATGCAACTACGAGCTTTAGTAGAGTGACCCATTAGGTAACGAATGAGAATTAATCTGGTCTAATGAGTTTAACCAATTAATCTCGAATCGTTGGAGTCCATGATCTGTAGGTTCGCGAGATCCCCCTACCTCGTAAATGGAATAGCTATAGAATAATGTGATAAGTTAATTTGAAACGTTCAAATTTGAATTAAGGGAATTAGTAATTATATGAGATATAATAGCATGTTTAATTTGAGAATTAAACGAAATAGGAGAATTTATATTTAAATATGATTTAAATATATATAGATGGATGTGTGTAAAAATTAATTTAATATTTGATATTAAATTAATTAAGTTTTATTTAAAAATTAATTTATGAAATTAATTTTATAAAATTAAAATTTTTAGTTTTAAAATAAAAAATGGATTTTAAAAAATCAAGTTTTTTTTTTATTCTGAGATAAAATTGGAAAATGGGAAAAACAATTCAAAAAATGGAAAAACATGTTTTTCCATTATCCATCTTCTTCATGCTCACACACTTTCCATTTGCTCTTCTTCATTTACTTCAAGCATGAACTGCAACTCATTCGACTTTCTTCCTTGCATGATGGTCTGCAGTATATTGAAGAGTTTGGAGTGAATTTCAGGGGTTCCATTCAAGAGAGAATTTTAGAGAAAATTCGTGCTGAAGAAAGTGTTCTTCAATAAGATTGTTGCTGTGAGTAATTCTCCTCCATTCCTTGATTCAAGCTTATTTTGAGTCCCACAACTCAATCTAGAGCACCAAGAGAATAGTGGGAAAGATCTTGAGGTGATATGTAACAAGATTCGAGGAAGAATGTAGTTGGTGATCGAGCTTTGAAGAGGTTCTACAAAGGTATGTCATGAAACTCACTTGTTTTCTGTAAGCGCATACTTTATATTTTGCGAAAATTAATGAATTAGAGTGCCTAAATGATCATTTTTGCTTCCGCTTTACTGATACAATCCTACATATTGAATATAAAATTGAAAATTTTAAATACTCATTATTAGACACTTTTTACACTTGAAAGATTAAATATACTACCATAAAAATTCAAAGATTAAACCTATAATTTAATCTTGAAAAAAATGAGGATGAATTTATCCAGAGTTGTTCTAGGAAGTGCTACTTAAAGCTCTTAAGAAAATTGGCATAAATTGGGTATTTTTGAAACTATTGCAAAAATAATAATAACTTTTTTTTGTCTTTATTACGCTCCATCTCTTAAAAAGGATTCAAAAATGCGACATTTATATGGCAATAAAGTTGTAGAATTGTTATTACATCCATTTTTTGAGAGACAATATTTGAAATAAATTACCATTTATTTGAAATTTTGATTTAAAATTATAATCGAGGCATCTGAATAAGGGATTTTAGCCCAAGTCTCCACAGCTACAACGTGAAATTCTCACCACTAAACTATAGCCACTTTTATATTTTTGCACGCAAAATTTAAATCCCATTAGGTTTTGCTAATTCTATTAAATACTTAGCTTGAATTAATCGTAATGTTTGTTTATTTGTTCTGTTTTATTTTTAAATTTTGAAATACATTATTAACACCAAAATCAATAAATAATAGGATAACATTTTAAACAGTAAAACTGCTTAAAATATTTTCAAGCATAACAAAATGTTTCTATCTATAGTGATAGACTACAATGGGCATCTATTAGTAGGTGATAGACGATAATCTTAACATTGTGTGATGCTAATATTTTGTAAGTGTTATAGATATTAAAGTTTATTCAATTACTCATGTTTATGTATCGATGAAAAATCACAAGTTCTCAATCAAGGCTCTGTTACCATATGCAAGTTTTTAACTTCATAATTATACAATAACCTTAACATTATCTAAAACAATAAAAGTCATGATCTTTAAACGAGATGATTTTCACAATAACAATTTTGTGTTTTTTTTTTCACTATTTTAAAATCCATCAACTTATAAATAAAAACAAACAAAAAGAACTTTTATTTCCTTCTTTTTCTTAAATAAAGAATATAGATTTTTTTTTTTCATTTTTGCATTTTAAGTGAGAATAAATTTTCAAGTTTCATATTTTGTAGGATAAAATAAAAGATTTTATTGTGGTAGGGAGAATAATGGTTTTAATGTTCAATTTTTTTTTTTTTTTTAGAAAATTATATTTAATTCAATTTTGGAAGGATCTAATTATGATAAATATTTTTAAAAACCAATCAAATAATTCTCAATTGTTTTTCTTTAATTTTTTCCTTCTAAATTTATATTTAAATTTTATTTTTTCTAATCAAGAAGGGTTTGGAAATTCTTTAAATTGGAGGTTCAGAATACATTCTAGACACACAATACCAAAATAAAAAAAAACTCTGGCCATTTTTTCTCAAAATTTATTGTTTCTTTTCATTCTCCATGTTTTTTTTTTCTAGTGATTTTCTCCCTAAAAATAACATCACCATACATTTTTTTTCCTCAATCATTTTCCTTTTCTCCATAATCCTATTTTTCTCTATTTCTCATCTACATTTTGTTTCTCATTTTTTTCAAGTGGCTTTATTTCTTCTTTTTATGTTTGAATATTAATCTAATTAATATTTTTTTTATCCATTTAATTTGTACATGTTAAATTTTGTGCAAGCTTGCGGCATATTTGATTTATGTATTGTTTGTATATTAAACCTTCAGAATATTTTGTTTTCTTATTTCTCTTTTAATTAGTGTTATTTTCATATTATTATTGTTTGGTTTTTAGAAATATCTAAGATTGATTATTTGAAAACCTTCTTATTAATGATATTCAATCTATGATATGTACTTAAATTTATTTTTTAATTTAATTCTAGATTTCCAAAAGCAAACTTTTCAATGATGGAATCTTGAATACTCACGATGTCGATGTTTGGATTCTTTAGGAAGAAAGTCAATGTTTTGGGATGCCAAGACTTGATGTCAATATTTTATTTTAAACCAAGTTTTAATTAAAAACAATAATTTTTACATATGTATTTTATTCTCTATTTTTGTGTGATAAAAAATATATTTGTTAAAAATATACATTATTAACAAAATCTTTTCATAAAAGGCATTTTTAAAAAAATATTTTTAAAGTCATCCATAAATATTTTTTTTTGAATAATAACAAACATAAAACGAATTTGGATTCCATAAACTTTCCTTTTCCTTAAAAAAAAAGTTTTCTTAAAAAGTGTTTCTTTCCCTAATTATTTAAAAATAAATAAACCAAATTAAAATTTATTTCATAAATAATCATTTCCTTAAAATAAAAAATTGCATAAGATTTATTTTCGCATTTTAAATAAATAAAACTAAAATCATCTTAAAAATTATTTTTCAGAAAAATAAAACTTTCCTATGATGGAAATTAAAAGGTTAAGATGTTGACTTTCCTGATTTTCTTAAGAAGATGATATATAAAGAAATATTTTAAAAAACTTTTCTATGATAGAGATTAGGAAGTCAATGTGTTGATTTTCCTAATATTTTCAAGGTGAGATGAATTTATTTTGGATACTAAATTAAATTCAAAATACAATTTTTTTAATTTTTTTTTAAGAATAGGTAATATTATTATACAACAACAAGGGGGATCCCACAGCCCAGGATCAAGGCAAAGCACATGCAAAGACAGGGCAACGAAACCAAAACAAAGCCAACAGGATAAGACCAGAACAAAACCAACACAAAAACACAAACACACAAACCACCAGGGAGAAAGGTAGAGAAAAGAACCCAAAACCCTACTAACTAGGAGCTACAGAAAAATAGAGAACATCGTGAAGTTCAAAAAGAAAAAACATCCGTACACACACTAAATAAGACCAAGAAGGTCAACCTGCCAGGAAGTAACACGAGCACGAACCGTAGGGACCATAAACACACGGAACAACTTACTACACACCTCTTTACCCGACCCCACTCAGCACAACCAACTCAACTCTACATCCCAACCAGCCACCCGATGCGTTGAAACCAAACTGACAGCAAACACACTAGACCACACCTCTCCTTGCCAACCCACACTCAAAAATAAAATGATCCGCTACGACTCCACACCTCCCCACATAGAAGATACCCCCCCCCCGCCCCCCCAATTTTCTGACTACCAAACACCACTAACTCCTCAAGCAATCCGTGTACCCAACTGTCCCTAACCGCTAACCACACACATAAGGAGTTAACGCGGAAATACCACTCTCCGTCCACAAAATACCAGCCCAAGACACCTTAGGACGACGAAGACGCATACTCTCCCAAGCACTAGCGATAGAAAATCGACCACTAGCATCTGGCACACAAACCCAATAATCCTCCCCCATCACCCTAGGCCCCAGTGTCTGGATAAGACAGACCACAAGCAGCTCCTAAGACATTATAGGCCACCTCCAACCTCCCTCATTATCCATGAACTCCGACAACCGCGCTTCCAAACTACTACTTGCATCATGAACCACCGTAGACCCATATGAATCCAAAATCACGCCCCCCGACAGCTAAGGATCCTACCAAACAAAATAAGACCATTCATCACCGATCATCAAACGAACCAGATGCTTGAATCTATTTGTACTTCGCAAGATAGCCCTTAAGCACCAAGACCTCCCAACATCACTTCGAATAGCCCACAATGACCGCCCACGCAAAATATACGCCTCCACCCACACCACCCATAGTGACCCCGATTTAAGTAAGAGAAGCTAGAGCAGCTTCATAATAGCAGCTTGGTTCCAAGAGGCCACATGCTTCACACCCAATCCCCCCTTTCCCAACATCAAGCACACCTCATCCCATGCTACCCATGCACTACCTCGACTCACCACACTACCTTTCTATAAATAACTACGTGACAAACGATCAACCTCATGAGTTACACACGCAGGTAACATGAAGATGCTTTACAAAAAAACCTGAAAGGACTGTAAAACAGACCTAACAAGCTGCAACCTCCCAGTAAAGGAGAGGGACCACGCTGCCTAGCTTCTAATACGAGCTGTAATCCTCTATATCAAAGGTGCACAATCCATGGCCCTCAACCGACCTGCCAATAAAGGTAAACTCAGATACATAACAGGCAACGAACCAAGAGATACACCCATATACATAGCTAGTTCCTCCACCTCCTCTGACTCCACACCCACAAAAAAACATGGAGCTCTTCCCAACATTTGCAACTAACCCAAACAGCCCTGCAAAATCTGCTAAGACCTGCCTCACAAACTTCAAAGAATCTCTCTCAGCTACACAGAGAATCATCAGATCATCTGCGAAAACCAAATGAGTTAGGCCCAAATGCTCACACCAATCATGGAACCTAAACCACACAGGAGGTTTATTCAACAACCTAGACAAGACCTCCATCACCATCATAAACAAAAAAGGAGACAACGGATCCCTCTGCCTCAACCGCTTCCTACTAGGAAAAAACCCTTCAAGGGAACCATTAATCATCACAGAGAACTTAGGTGATGTAACACAAGCCCTCACCCAACTAACAAACTGAAGGGGCGTACCTATAGCCAAAAACACACCAAACAGAAAATCCCAATTTACCGAATCGTACGTCTTCTGAAGGTCTACCTTCAACACACAACGCAGCATCCTTCTACCCTTCTTATAGCTCCCCACGAGTTCTTGACACAATAAAATGTTATCGAAAATCGACTTACGCAGAACAAACGCAGACTGATTACCATTGATGAAATCAAGCAACCACAACCGTAATCTCTCGACTAAGATCCTCGAGATACATTTATACACAACATTGCAACATGAAATAGGACGAAACTCCTCCATATGTTCAGCTCCCCACCTCTTTTGGATGAGAGTAATAGCAGTAGAATTCAGCACAGCTTCACAGAAATCATCCCCAACCAGACTTCAAGCAGCTCTGTAAAAATCCACCGAAAACCCATCAGGCCCAGGAGCCTTCCCAGACTTCATCGAGAATAAAGCCTTCTGAATCTCCTCCCGACTCACTAGCCGACCAAGCGCCTCCACCCCCTCATCGGACCAGCTGAATTGCACAATATCCCTAATTCTGGCAATAAGATCCCTATACCCCACATGCTGAGCCCTTAAGCAACCCCGAAAGAAATCTATCGCCAGCTCTCCACCACTGTTATTGCATCCGTCTGACGAGTCCCTAAATGGCATATTCAGATCTTAGGCTTCTGTCATACTTTTTAAAATTTACATACCAATTTATTTGAATATCTTTCATATTCAAATATCTCTCCTGGATCAATCTATTTTCTTAAATAAAGCGAGTATTTTCTGAAGACAATTAACTTTAAGGATAAGATGTGCTAGCAACCTGGGAGTAGATCTCAGTTCAGTTCAAACTGTTGCAGATAAGATGATGACTTCACAAGGAACTACATTTGGGAACGTAGCATTATGGTTTTTGAGATATAAAGTAAGCATAAAGTAATGAGGCGTATTTACAACAGAGTTGTTTCAAACGAGGCAAATAAAAAATAAAAAAAATAAAAAAGGAAAAAGGAAAAAGGAAAAAGGAAAAAAGGAAAACGGAAAAGAAAAGAAAAAGAAAAAAGAAAGAAAAAAAAAGAAAAGAAAAGAACAATTGGATGATCTTTTGAGCTTGAATGTTGATTTGGAAAAAAAGGAAGAATGGAGTAGTGTTGGGTTAGAGGTTTGAAAATTAGAAACTACAGGATACATGAAGTCATATCATGACGACCTGGTTTTGTTCCTATCTGGATGCATGCCTAAGCATTTACATGTATTGATTTTTTATTTGATGAAGTATGTGCATTTCACTTGGTTATTGCCATATCAAAGCAAGTGTGTGAGAAAATGGTCCTTGCAAAAAAAAAAAAAAAAAAAAAAAAAAAAAAAGAAAGAAAGAAAAAAAGAAAAAGAAAAGAAAAATCAAGGAATAGCTAGTAAAAGAATAAGAAATGAAGCTCTGAAAGTGTGACATTTTTGCTAAAGAATTTATAAAGTAATCACAATATGCGATCATACATCTCCAATGGTTGATCTATCTAAATTTTGAGCTAATGTGATATTTTAATGTAGAACGCCCACTGATGCGATCAAAAAAGAAATATCATAAACAAAAAGCTCAATCGTATAACCAGTTAACGCGACAACCTTAGGCGATGAAACATGATATGGCATATGTGGTGGAAGTCAAATCTTAGATTCAGTTGGTAGCTGATTAGAAAACTTCGTTGAAGATTCAACAAACTTTTGATGCGTTGCAGGCGGTGCATCAGGGTATGGAATTTAGTGCACCCTATCAGCACAATCATGAGTGAGAGAAGAGAAGTCATTTCAAACGCGTATAAATACCCATGCAATTACCATGCAAAATATATGAGGGTCATAAAAACACCTCGGTGAGAACTTGGGTCTCTTGTGGAAGAAGAGAAGTTCCTTTGTTCGATATTTAAGTGAAGCAGTCAGCATAAAAGCCGGAGGGAGCAAGACATTGCTCACCACAACTTGATTCTCTATCCCTTCCTTTATCTCATAGTGTATTTATGTTGTATCGTTAACTTTGAAGAATTGAAGTCTGCAATATGAATACCTGTTTATCCCTATCTTTGTTCATTTCTTCTATCACTATCATGAGCAGCTAAATTACCTTATGGGTTGAGGAGCATATAACCAACATAAGTAAGAACTGACGTTCAAATAATTCTTGCAACGAGTCCATGATTTTACATGCAATGACTGCGTTCTTAACCCTTTTGGCCAAAGCATCAGGTATGGTAGCCAAAATGTGAAATCGGGTCAACAATTTAGCCTTCATCCATACCTCATATGTATTACGAACATTTCGCGGTGCATCAAGGGTCGAGACTTGAGGACACTCCTCAACCATGACAAACTCGAGGTCGTTTACCACAAAATATGTTTTAATAAACTCTTTCCAATGTATGTAATCGGACAAATTAGAGGCAACTAATGGAAAATCATACATGTTACTGAAAATGAAACACATTGACCTACATTAGGTTTTAGCAAATACTCGTTGAAAAATCAACATCCAATACGGTTTAGCAAAACTGAAATGAACCCCGTGTGACATCTAGTTTCGCAATGATGCTTCAAAGGTTTAGAACAAAAGCAACCGAAGGGTAGTCAATTTATCCTTCCTCTAAATAGAGACATTCTTAACCAGCCATTAATTCCAGAACAACTCTTGCTCCTATAACGACTAGCCATCATTGATTTAGTCAAGAGTTCATTAACTTGCTTAACAATTTTCCCTAAGTGTGACCCGTCATTTAAAGGCCCTAGAGTTCCACCCCAAGCAGCCAATCCGAAAGAAAAAAATCTGAATGAGGGAAAAACTAAAGTGATCGTATCCATTTCTGGAGTTCACCTTGCTATTGACCAACTGCACAAAACCCATATAAAGGGGGATGCTCCCAGGGCGCCACAAGGGAGTGCATGAAGATTGAGTAAGTGACTTTTTAGGTTTGCCCAAGAGTAACTTTTACCTTGGAAAGTTGAACAGCTTTTGATCATCATTCATTAAACTATTTAATGGAGTCTTTAATCAACCAACATGCTTGCAGAAAATCTATCTAATTCACCTTTCGAGGTAGGTTTCTAGGTAGGGATGTTCCGTGTCCATCAGCTTAAGTACCCCAACTTAGACAGAACCCGCCTTAGACAAAAGGTCCCTTATAGATAGATTTAATAAAAATTTTATCTTTTATGCCAATCAATTTAATCCTACTAAACCAATTTAAAAGATTAAACTTAGGTATCTAATCGCATTAGAACCTTGAACTTAGGTCTATCTCAATCTAATTTTAAAACTCTTTTAAAACATGAGTTCGCTTAAGTTTTTATGCAACTCTTTCTTATTGATTTTAGTTCTAATTTCCATTATAACGTTTATAACCAGAACAAACCAAAACCATCACAATGTGAAGCTACACATACAAGGCATTCATAAATTTTACAAATTTGGCCTAAGTGTCATGCTTCATGTGTGACACCCGGATTTCCATTTTTCCTTCTTAAGCAGGAAGTAAAATGGATTAATTAAGTGAAAGTTAAATCCTATGTTGAAGTAAAGGAAAATTCTAAGTGTTTAAATGGATTGCATAGTAGCTTTGAAATAACCCTTAGCTAGTGAAAATTTGGTTAAGTATGAATCAAAGCATAACTATGCACTGGAGGTTAGGAAAAATGGCTAAGTATTAGACAATGTGTTGGTGTGTGCCATGCGTTGGCCATTAGACTTTGAGAGGTTATTTGGGAGGTTAGTAGAGCATGCGGTAGCCACAAGTTGTGCGGACATAGGCGCAAGGTGCTGGAGACGCGTGCACACATTGATCGAGTATGCGGCAATGGTACACGCATGCATTGATCGAGTATGCGGTGATGGTACGCGCATGCATTGATCGAGTATGCAGCCGATGGTTTGTGGCCGATGGTATGTGGCTGAAGGTATGCGGCCGATGGTATGTGGCCGAAGGTATGCGGCCGATGGTATGCGACTGAAGGTATTCGGCCGATGGTATGTGGCCAAATGTATGTGGTCAAACGTATGCGGTCGATGGTATGCGACAACAGTACGCATTGATGGTATGCGGCAACACTATGCATTGGTGTTATGCGGCGATACTATGTGTTGGTGTTATGCAGCGGTACTATGCGTTGGTGATATGCAGCGGCCTTGCTAAAGGATGATCTAGGCGATCAAACAAGCTATGGTGGACGCATGGTGAGTTGTCCTTGCGTTGCTTAGGCTTGTAGTAATAAGGTTCATGAGGTTTGTTGCGTTGGTTATAAGGAATGCATTAGCAAAAGC
This sequence comes from Benincasa hispida, assembly GCF_009727055.1. Lineage (NCBI taxonomy): Eukaryota > Viridiplantae > Streptophyta > Magnoliopsida > Cucurbitales > Cucurbitaceae > Benincasa > Benincasa hispida. The sequence continues at coordinate 1,728,582 of NC_052355.1, forward strand.
CTAGGCGATGGTGAGCTATACCATGAGGTGTTGAGTTGAGAACCAAGTCGACCCAAAGGTCGTTATACGTTGGTAATGAGCAATGTGCCAAGGCATCCGAGGCATGTGGACACATATGAAGTTGGATGGACGGATATGACATTGGATGGATGCATATGAGAGTGAATAGACACATTACGGTAGATGGGTGCATAGGAGATTGGATGGACACATTCAAGGTCGTCATCTGAATATGTGGCTTGTTAGGAAGAAATCTTAAGCCTTAAGAAAATGAGGTGGATGCATAAGAAAACATGCAAATTGAGGGCTATGCGTTGGTAAAAGGGGAGCAAGACACCTTAGATTGCGATGACGCAAGGTTGCGTTAATAGTGTAAGGAAAGGACACTTGGACATGCGGCCAAGTAGGAGGTGTCGGCCTTAGAGAGATCTTGGATGCCTATAAATAGGGCCAAGAACTTTAGATGAGAACTCAAATTCTCTTCAAAGGACATTCAGAAGAGTGTATGAAGGCTTATTGGAAGAAGACTATGCGTTGATGGAAGAACGCATGCGTTGGTAGCAAGACCATGCGTTGGTCATGAAGTTCCAAGAGAAGGAGATGTTGTCGGATAGGAAGGACTAGAAGTAGCATCAACTTAGGACGAAGAGTTCTCCCAGAATACTCATGCGTTTGGAGTGATTCTAAAGCCACCTGAAATCTATGAGAGTCTAGTTATCATGGTGGGACTGCCGGAGAAGAATCTCCAAGGAATCGGGCTGGACAATAAGGAAAAGACAGAAGGGTCAAGCTGTTGGGTAAGCTGGGCTAGTCTTGATGTTTTGATGATTCCAATAAAACTACGAGGGGTTATGAGCTAATATTTTGAAGTAATATTTTTGAGCCATTTTAGAGTATATTTTTAGAAGGAAATATCTTGAGATAAAGCCTAAAACTATAAGTAATTTGAGCTTTAAGTTGAATTTGGAATCTAGAATTTAGGTTTCAAAAGAGGAGCCTGGGAAGATCAAAGACTTTTTAAGAGAAATATTCCTATCCTTACCAAGGTGAGTGGTAATTTCCTTTAAGTCTTAAAGTATATCTTTAAGAGTAAATTGTATATGTTTATGTTATGAATGAGTATCTAGCATGAGAATGAGATTATGTGATCGGGATGGTCAAGGGGTCAATAGACCTAGTTCTTGAGCCCGAAAGCAAAACCTCACGGGATGGTTAGGGGACCGAGAGGTCTAGTTCCTGAGCCTGTGGAAGGATCCTCATTTGGGATGGTCAAAGGGCCTATGGACCTAGCTTTTGAGCCCATGAGCTGGGAGCTATGTACACATGGAGACATTGGGAACAAAAGAGAACTCAACTGAGTAAGCGTTCATGATTAGTATTAATTAACTATCTACCGTGTGTGTAGGTAGAGAATAACTCATTCTAAGTAGTTATCAGTTTAGCTATCTACCGTGTGCATAGATAGAGTTGAAAACAGACTCGTTCAAAGATTAGGTTTGAATGTAATCTCGTATTTATGATATGCTTGTTATTTATGAGTTGAAATATACTCTAGAAATTGCTTACCACTCATTGAGCTTTGTGAAGCTCATTCTTTTCTTTCATGTTTTTCTTCCCAGGTAGCGAAAGGTGGGGAGTTCTAGGGTGCTGCTAAGGTCAAGGTCTGCCACAAACCACAGTTGCACTTCCGAAGGATTTTACAGTTGTTGTAAACCTTGTAGTTAAGTCTTGGAGTTGTATAAACCTTATATTACTGTAATAAAATGGGCCTAGTTAATTAGTAGTTGTTATCTCCTTGACTTAAAGTTTACTGAGTGTTGTAAAGAGGTTTAGTTGGATAGTAGGTATCATACAAGGGTGGTATCTGCAGTCCCTTACGCCTCTCCTCGGTTCAAGAGTGTGAGATCGGGGCGGGGTGTGACACCATGCATTGTTCATTCATTACTATTGGTATATAACACTTATACAACCAAGCAATGAACCAAGCATACATGCTTCCATACACCCTTATACTATAACTCTTATAATATAAAGATGATGCATGAATATGCTTACTGCATACATAAATATATGATGCATGCACATGCTCTCTTGTATTTTCATCATGCCAATTACTATATTATAACAATTATAATATATGATGCATGAATAAAATGCATAACCAAAGGTGGGTTTAAAATCTATATGAACTACATTATGGCATATAAATAACATACATCTCATGTACATTAAATAAAAGTTCATGAACCGGGACAATTAGCCTCAAAATCCTCAAAAAACAAAACTAACTATTATAAAGCACAATGAGCCTCCGGTTTAAACAGGCGAACCAGGTCTTGAACCATCAAGGCGAAGAAACGTGTCTCCTTGATCGTGTACCAAATCCTTGTGATCGCCTACACGAGACAGTAAACTCTTTACTCAATTGTTTACCAGCGCTTCCTAAGCTTAAACGATCATTTAGCAACGATCGTATACCTTTAACTATGCGATAAGCATGAAGGCACGCGATCGTGCAGCGCGCATCGTGCAACGCATACCTCAAGCGATCGAATAAATGACAACGATGGGATGAAGCATAATCGTCTAAATGATCGCGGAGCAAGCGTCAAAGTATCGTATACCATGTGATCGTGTAGTCAATGACTATACGATGAGGCATGCTGAGCTACACGATCATTTAATGCACGCACCGTTTATTAAACGATGAGCATCAAATGCTCTACGTGATCGTTTACCACCAGNACAACCAAGCAATGAACCAAGCATACATGCTTCCATACACCCTTATACTATAACTCTTATAATATAAAGATGATGCATGAATATGCTTACTGCATACATAAATATATGATGCATGCACATGCTCTCTTGTATTTTCATCATGCCAATTACTATATTATAACAATTATAATATATGATGCATGAATAAAATGCATAACCAAAGGTGGGTTTAAAATCTATATGAACTACATTATGGCATATAAATAACATACATCTCATGTACATTAAATAAAAGTTCATGAACCGGGACAATTAGCCTCAAAATCCTCAAAAAACAAAACTAACTATTATAAAGCACAATGAGCCTCCGGTTTAAACAGGCGAACCAGGTCTTGAACCATCAAGGCGAAGAAACGTGTCTCCTTGATCGTGTACCAAATCCTTGTGATCGCCTACACGATCATTTAATGCACGCACCGTTTATTAAACGATGAGCATCAAATGCTCTACGTGATCGTTTACCACCAGCGTCCACGCAATCGGGCAACCAATTCTACACGATAGAATAAACACTTTATCCTATCGTTTAGCATTAGCTAAACGATCGTTTAGTAAATACTACACGATCAAATAGAATTTTTCTACACGATCGTTTAGCCACATCCCAACATTTGTTTACCTTAGGCTACATGATACGACCAACCTTTGGTCTTCTTCCTCGATGAGAACTGCATCTCCATGCTTTGAAACTTCTTCATGAATAACTCAACAAACATCAAACACTTTGAATACGGACTCGATTGTTTGTTAATTATGCCCAAAAACGCAGGGGCCCTTACAAATTAACACTTTGTAAACTTAAAGAAAGCTTTAAATAGATGCTACTATCATGTAAACATTCATCAACACATCCACAACCGCATTTAAATCTTAAGCGCAATGCAGAAACCTTAAAACCCACCACGACTGTAAAAGAAGTTCAAAACAGAAATGGTAATTTGGAATATTAGAACAACCTGGCTCTGATACCAATTGAAGGAAATCAAACACAAGGATTTCCATGAGCAACAGAAGGGATCGTTCCAAATTCCACTTGAATGAAACAATCATAGAAACTAATAAGTCATGCACAATAAGAAATTACAACATGCTAAACAATGATACAAGGGATGAAGGATGCATACCTTTGAAGAACCATTCTTCACGAATCCCTCAATCAATCTACAAGCGTCCAAGAATAACACACTCGAATGCAACGACCGGTACAACCAACGAACACGAACACAACGAACACATCCTCCACGAACCAATCGAGTCTAACTTGATCCACGAATTGAGTGAGGACACCACCACAATGGTTACCTTGGTATTCTCGATGTGAGAATCCAGGAGTTGTGGGCTTTGTCTGATTTTGGCTTTCGAAAGAGACTGGAGGACTATGATCGAGTAGAAAATCAAGCACGTGGGAGATAAGATGTTGTCTATCGTATAGACGATGACCTCGATCGTTTAGTAAATGGAAGTCTAGACTTAGCCACTCGATCGTGTAGCTACGATCAGCTGAATGACTATTGTATAGTCAAAGCTATACGATCGTTTAGTCTCTGTCAGCTATCGCTTAGTGAAACTCTTTCACTTGATAGCTTGTCTCTGTGAGTTCTTTCTGAATGAGGCAACTCTCCTAAATTTTGGAAAACAGTTTTCCTTTTATCTCACGATTACCATAAAACCACCAATAACCTCCCACTCAATCTGTTATTAAAGAAAAAGAAATTAATTATCATATACTTAATATATTATAAATAAATATGATAACCAACTTATCATATTATATTTATAATCTATAGTTTTAATATTTCATCTCATGAAACATACAAACCATAGTTCTTTTTAGGACAATAACTTTAAGGATTAGATGTGCTAGCAACCTCAGAGTAGATCTCAGTTCATGTTCAAAATGTTGGCAGATTATCAATGACTTCACAAGAAGCTACATTTGGGAACGTACCATTTTGATTTTTGAGATATAAAGTAGCATCAAGTAATGATGCGTATTTACCATAGAGTTATCTTTAACGAGGCAAAAAAAAAAAAAATAAAAGAAAGAAAAAAAAAGAAAAATAAAAGATAAAAAAGGAAAAAGGAAAAAGGAAAAGAAAAGAAAAAAGAAAAAAGAAAAAAAGAAATGAACAATTGGATGATCTTTTGAGCCTTGAATGCTTTAAAAGAATTTGATTTCCACATTAAAGAAAACAAATTTTCAATTTTGACTTTGGAAAAAAAGAAAAACGGAGTAGTATTGGGTTAGAATTTGAAAATTAGAAACTACAGATGACATGGAATCATATCATGACGACCTGGTTTTGTTCCTATTTGGATGCATGCCTAAGCATTTACATGTGGTGGTTTTCTCTTTGATGAAGTATGTGCATTTCACTTGGCTATTGCATATCAAAGCAAGTGTGTGAGAAAATGGAAAACAAAAAAAAAAAAAAAAAAAAAAAAAAAAAAAAAAAGTAAAAAAAGAAAGAAGAAAGAAAAAAGAAAAAGAAAAGGAAAAGAAAAGGAAAATCAAGGACTAGCAAGAAAAAGAAAACATTTAGGATCCTTCAATGTTGAAATAGGAAAATTCAAGATGATATATGTAAAGTTGAGACACTTTAACTTGATATATATTCTGAGAGAACGAAATTCAGATGGAGGCATGAAGTGAGACAAAATCACCATGTTGTATATCATTTGCTCAATTTTGGCAACAGGAAAAACTCTACTATTCAAGGGTGCAGGGAGGTTGCATAGCCTAAAAGTATGGGAAGTGTCTCAAAGCTACCGAACTTATCACTTGGGATATTTATAAACTAAGAACACAAAATATCTTCAAAGTCACATGATCAATTGTGATGGTAGTTATCTAATCACTTTCAAGGTGTCAATTGGGACAACCAATGTGTCAAGTGAAAAGAAATTTTCTCGATGAAAGTCAAAACTAAGTGATTATTGACATTTTCATACGAGCATCATTTTTATCAGCTCATTGAGAAACTATTTAGAAAGGAAGAAGCTTGCAGAAGAAAGCTGATTCTACAGAGTTAGAGCATTATATTTGGTTGAGAAGTCTATTGCATGAAGAAACTATTTACTGGGCAATACCCAACCTATTACGCCATATGAGTGAAATCTTGGAAAGTTACACCATCAAGTCTAAAGAGGAGTTGTTTAAGGAATGATTCACTTTCATTGTCTTCTTAGTCCTCGTGTGTGGATATCTTTAGTTTTTTCATACCTCTTGTTTCTCATCTATGTTGTCCATGTATGTTTTCGTATCTCATCTTTAATCTCCCATGCATATACTTATTTTTTATTCATATGCACATTCTTTTCTTTAAGTGTCACCTTTCATTCGTGTCTCATATATCTTATTTCATTTAAATATTCATTTTTGTAAAAAATCAATTCTTTGTTTTCTTTATCCACTTTGTAACTAAAAACATTTAGAACAGTTTTTCCTTCAACTTATTGTTTCTTTTGGAAGTCATGTCATTCACTTCATGCTTGAGTTTGTAAGATGATCTGACCAAATAAAACAATAATGCTGTAAATTACTTTTATTACTTTTCTTCTTTCCCATGATTTTAATGTCACTTGGTAGTCTATAGGGGAGTTACAGGCTAGTTGTATATTATCTTTTTCTATAAAAAAAAAAACACAAAAAATCTCTTTTTTGATATACATTTTTTTTTTTGTCTCAAAACATGATTATACAAATTCTTGCATAAATAGTGGGGCAAAGTTTGGTTTAGGGTTTTTATTTAAAAAAAAAAAAAAGAGTTTCAAGAAAAATTTAATGTTCATAGCAATTTATTTCTTTGAAGAATGAAAAACAAAACTTTTTGAAAGTTATTCCCTTTTGAAGCAATAATTAAAAAAATCAAGCATAAATAGTGGGGCAAATTTTGGTTAAGGGTTTTATTTTTTTAAAAAAAAAAAACAACACAAAGTTTTAAGAATTCGTTTAATAATCTCTTTATTTCTTTGGATTTTTTTTTTTATTTAGAAAAAAAACTGAAAGTTGTTCTCTTTGATACAATGCCCTGAAAAAAATCATAATTGAATACTAGACAATTTGAAATTGAGATTTCCAAACAAAAGCTTTCTTAAAAAAATTAGTTAAAGAAAATAGTTATGAGCATTTTTCCTTTTGTAGCCAAATAGATCGTCTCGTCTTAAGTGTTAAATTCATTGTTTTAAAACATAAAGAAACACAAACAATTCAATTCTCACAAAATAAAAAGGGCAAAAACTCACAAAACTAAAAAATGGTAGTTTAACGTTTTCCCAACCTGTCTCACAATTTAGCATTTACTCTTGACTGTTTCAAAACTAAAAAATGGCAGTTTTGTGTTTACTTTAGGCTATATCACAGTTTAGCTCTATCCCTAGCTGTGTCAAAACTAGAAAATGACAGTTTAGTGTTTATCCCTAATTGTCTCAGAGTTTAGCATTTACCCTTGACTGTGTCAAAACTAAAAATGGCAGTTTAGCATTCATTCCTGACTGTCACAGTTCAGCGTTTACCCCTAGCTATGTCAAAACTAAAAAATGGTGGTTTGGTGTTTACCACTACTATGTCAAACTAAAAATGGCAGCATTTACCCTTGGGTGTGTCAAAATTAAATGGCAGTTCAACGTTTACCCATGGTTGTCTCACAGTATAACGTTTACTCGTGATTGTGTCAAAACTAAAATATGTCAGCTTAGTGTTTACCCCTGGCTGTCTCACTATTTAACGTTTACCCCGATCATGTCACAAAATAAAAAATTTTAAAAACATTCTTTTGGTTTATAGTTTACTTGTTAGTCATCTTTAATTTATGTTATTATTGTCTTAATTGTTTGCACATGTATAATGAAGAAATAAAATATTAAACAAATTAAGGTGTACGCCTTTATCCACCTTCTAATTCTATAAGGATGAGCGAAGGGGAGTAGACTGTAGACCCCTAAATTTGTCTGAAATTTTATTTCATCATTTTTATATGGTGTAATTTTGTGTTTTTTTTTTTGTACCCCTAAATTAGTATAGATAAAATTTGAACTACCAATGTGTCTTTCAAAGGAGCATGGGGGTCTTAACTTCATGATTTGGAGGATTTCAATCAAGCACTTCTGACAAAGTAGGTTTGGCTAGTCTTGATCTATTCATCTCTCTTATCGCCTGTTTTAGACCTTGTGATTTTGAGAGATTTCAAATTATAACGGATTTTAAATGAATTTTGTTGTTTGGTAATGCAAGAAAGCTATTTTAAAATCTTGAATGATTTCAATTCTTGTTTTTACTTTAAACAATTTCTGACTAGAATGGTAAGATATCGTGGGATTTCACAGGATTTAAAAGTAAATTATTAATTTATGTTTGTCATATTCTAATTTTCAATTAATACATCATATTTAAAATTATATATTAGTAAAATCTTAACTTTCTTTTCCTTTTCGGTCATCATCCAAACACACAATTTTAAATATATTAATTTTAAATTCTTTCTAGTTCCAAACAAAATAATAATTGAAAATAATTTTTCAGATTTAAAATCATTTCTTAAACTTTCTTGAATACAAACGGACGGTTAGTTTCTAAGAATCTTAAAGGGTATTGTTTTCCTTAGGCATCAATATTAGAGGCTAGAGATTCCCCTCTTCTTTTTTATGGCAGAACTTTTTATGGGGCAAAGTTCTTCTTCAAATGTGTTTGCAGCGCAAAATTGGTAATGGTTTGTTAACTTTTGTTTTTGGAGACTCGTGGATTGCACCACCCCATACTTTTTAAACCCCTCTATCTTCATGTTCCTGATTTTCCTAATATGTTGTTGTTGGTGTGTCATTTATTATTGTAGATCGTTATTGGAATTAGGCACATTTGAGGGTTGTTTTGATATGAATGGTTTTTATAATGTGCAAAGTGGTTATAAGTTATATGGATAGGTGTCCGCATATGACTATTCTGTGCTTCTTCGGGTCTACATGATAACTATATATGTGCACATTTATGATTGATTTGTAGACCTTCAGGTCACACACTATGATTAATGCACCTTCCTTCTTACAACTGATTTGTGGACTTTCACGTTACACACTATGACTGATGCATGTGCTTTCGGGTTCATGTTTACGACTAATTTGTGGACCTTCGGGTTACATACTATGATTGATGGGTATTCCTTCAGAATCGCGTTTATGACTGATAGGTGACCCTTTGGGATCACGATGACTGATATGATATGAATGTACACCGATGCCTAGATAAATTAGTTAACAAGTAACCTAGAGGGTCCAGTAACGAGTCATTTACTGAATATTTTTATACTCATCATTTCTTTCCTTATGTTTTTCAAGGAATGACTATGGTGATGGGATCGTCTATTGGGGTTGTGGGTACCTATACTTCTATAAAGGAAGTTATAAAATGTTTGTGAAATTGATGGAAAAGGCTAGAGATGTCTTAACTATAAAGCTATGTCGAGAATATGAAATGTGCATCTGATTGAACTATTTTGACCATTTTCTTTTTCTATCTATAAACATTTTGTTGGAGGAAACGATGTGAATAAGATATGAATAATACTAGCAAAATAATTACAACTTAATTGGATACAAAGAATTACAGTATAAGCATATAAATATTATATACAACAACAATTTTAAAACTCAGAAAGTAAGATAGATAGACTAACAAAGGCTAAGGTGAAATAACTACAAACTTATAAAATTCTCAAGATCTTGTGGATATATCAACAAATAGTCAAGGAACATTTTTTATAAGCATTTTCTTTGCACAGGCTACAAGTAGACTACAACAAACATGTCAGAAGATTAAAATTTTACTATTAAATGGAAAAAAAAGTTTCTAACTATAAGCGTCAATCAGTGATAGCCTTCTCTCTGTTTCTATCACTAATACATGTTGATGGACTTCTATCAACCTCTATCAAAGAAGATTAAAATTTTACTATTTTTGTATAAATAATTTCTTTATTTTTCTATTTTTGAAAATCTCTCTAGAATTAATTTACCTCAAATTTAACATCACGAGACTAGTTTCAATTTTTTTTTTTTTTTAAGAAAGAATAACTTTCATTCACCAATTCTAACTCAAACAACAAAAGAAGCCGATTAAATTAGACAAAACATAATTAATAAACAACTATGTCACAAAAAAAAAACCATAATGAATTATTTAGACCTCATTTAATAACCATTTCGTTTTTGTTTTTTGTTTTTGAAAATTGAGCCTATTTCTTTTCCATTTCTTAAAAGATTTGCAGTACAATGACTGAATTCTTAACTAAATTTCAAAAACAAAAACAAGTTTTTAAAACCTACTTTTTTTAATTTTCAAATTTTGGATTGGATTTTAAAACATTGGTAAAAAAATAGATAAAAATGAAGAAATTTGGAGTAGTAGTATCTATAGGTTTAGTTTTAAAAAATAAAAACAACAAACTAAATGGTTACCAAATGAACCTTGTTTCGTGGTTGAGATTTATGCTCCAAAAGTCGCATAATTAGTTTTTTTTTTCTATTTAATAATTTGGGACACGGTTTGTAAAATCCGAACCCTAATTACTTTATGTAAGAGTAAGTAATGAGATGTCTCCTAATGAGTTAAATGAAGCCATATTTTAGGATGGTTAGAGGATGGAACCAAGAAGAAATAAGCTCTTGTATAGCTAAGTGTAAACCTCGAATTCTAAGTTCCTAAACAAATATGGTTAGCCAAAGGAATGATATATTAAATATTTAATAAGTAAAAATTCTTGTTATTTATAAAAGTTGTGGAGAAAGGAAAAGAAGTTTGGCATGTGGCGGTTAATCCTTCAATTTGGGAGGCGGCAGGAAGATTAAAAGGAAGAGGAACTTCGAAAGCTTAGTTTCAACAATCTGCATGAGAAAATTTAGTGAAATTGATGTCATTTGAAAGCTGGGAGAATCTAGTTTTCAAGGTTGTCTTGCTAGAGAAAGATTGCAGGAGAAGAAGAACAGAAATTGATGAAATTATAGAAGAGACAGAATCTTGGGTTAATCAGGGCCCGAGGTAAAGATTGGAAGATCTAGGCCAAACTATAAGAAATGTTTTGCTGAAATTTTAAGGTAAGAAAATTAACTCAATTCTAAACATGTTTGTAGAAGGAAATTACTTCAAAAAAGGTCTAGACTTTGAGTTATGAATTTTTAAATTTATAACAGAGAATCTGTGCATAAGCAGACAGCTGCTTGGGAAGAACAAGCAAACAGCTCACCTTGGAGATTATAGCGAGATTTTGTGATGAGGATCTCGTTAATGAAGGAAATCTCGCTAATTTTGTGATGAGGATCTCGCTCTAGAAGAGAATCTCGCTAGAAATTGGGCTGAATCTCATTGGAAAGGTGAGTATCATTAGGATGAAAGGATCTCTTTCATGAGGAGGATCGCGCTCATGAGGATCTCGCTCATGAGAAGAATTCACTCATGATAAGAATCTCGCTGGTAAAACTGTCTTTGATGATGAAAGTTCTATTTGAGATATTTTGATAGGAATTTTAAGTAGTTTAATCGTGAATTATGTCCTTTCAGGACGAGAAGAGCTAGTAGAGGCGTATAACCCGTTAAGAGGCCAACGACTGTGAGTGACTATGTGATGAATTTATGTTTAAATGATTTAGAAACCATGATTTCCTTGAAGTTATTTCTCATTCTAAGTTTTAGAAACTATGATTTCTTTGAAGATATTTCTCATGCTAAGTGTTTAAATGAAGTGCCAAGCAACGTATTTGTGAAACTGTTTCTCATGTTAAGTAAAGCATGTTTTTCACGAAATTGACATGATGTAAATTTGTTATCTTGTCCAAATACTTTCAGCATGTTTAAGTAACTCCATTTCTATGATGAACTAGTATGATGATTTGAGCACTAAGCCTTAGTGTTCAACTAAATGTTTATGACTAGTTTTACTTAAAACGTGATACTGAAGAACATTTGAGAAGGTAACCGCCCAACCAGATACCAAAGGAAATTTGAGAAGGTATTAGACAAACTTGGTACCGAAGGACATTCGAGAAAGTACCAGACCAACTTGATACCGAAGGACATTTGAGAGGGTATCTTAGCAGCTTGATACTGAAGAACATTTGAGAAGGTATTTGAGCAGAAGTACCCAAGGTATGACAGTACTCAGTTATAACCACGTGCACGTAGGTAATACGACGTCGAGGGATTGAGCAAAAGGGTTCTCCCCGACTAACGTTGACGTTGAGGGTTGGATCTAATAGTTCACTCTCAACTAAGGATAAAGGCAGTCATATCTTCTCCAAGGCTAGAAGGATAGTTTGGAATTGCTAATGCTTATGAATATTTATCAACGCATGATGTTACTAATGTATGATTTTTCCAAGTATGTTTTCCATATCTAACGCATTCTAATAGTTTTTACAAGCTAGTTCAACACGATTTAAGCCACCTTATTTTATAAAGTATGAAGCACGCGTTAGGGTTAAAGCTAAGCTGGATGTGCTATGTTTATATACCTAAGATTGCTAAAGTACATGCGTTGTTATTCCTAAACATAATGAAGAGGAGTACTGAAGGTAAGAAAGGTATCTGAATAAATGTACCTATGGTGTTGACGGTACATAGAAACCTCCACGTACACGTGGATAGTTTTGAAGAAGAGGCCGAAGTATGGGTCTTCTAGGCCATAAACCAGTAAAGAGAGGTTGAAGCATGGGTCTCATGGCCGATAACAGACGTTGGGAGCTTGAGCGAGATATGCTCGTTCTCAACTAAGGAATAATGATGTTTAATGGTGTTTAAGAGTAGTTATCAATGCTAATGTTTAAAGGAAGTTGCTCGAGATGCCCATCGATATATTTTTAAAGAGATCGACATAGGGGTCCCTCCTAGCCATAGCTCAGTATGAAGAGATCGAAGTAGGGGTCTCAATTAAGATTCAGGTTTCAGATACAATGGTTGTAAAGGTTTTATGTACACGGTTGCTTGGTATATTTTAGTTCCAGTATTATGTTTTCGAGCTTTCAGTTTAAGCATGAGATTTATGTTTTATTAAGTCTTTCACTGGGCTTCTAGCTCATGTTTTCAAATGTTTTCTTTCAGGTAGCGGTCAGTTCCCAAAAGACTATTCTATTGTTTCTCTGCCACTCAAAGAAGCAGGTTGAGGGATGTGTAATTAAAGACCTATGTTAGTTAGTACACATGTGTCTGTCTGGTGACTAGTGTTCTTGATGGGGCTCACTAGGTTGTATTATCTATGTATAAATAATGTTGCGAAACCCTGTAATGTAAATGTGTTAAGTTCTGAGTTATTATGTATGTATTCAGGGTTTGAGTAAGGTTTACCAGATAAGATAGGCAGTAAGTGCCAGCAAAAGGGTTGGTAACTGCTGCAATCACCATTCCATCCAGGTTAGGAGGGTAATCTTGTACGGGGTGTGACACAGTAAGAAAAGAAATATATTCTAAGAAGTGTGAAGTTAACAGTGATTTGTTGAAATTTACGAATATATCAAAAGAAAAAATTATTAGTCCTAACTTTTGTTTGTTATTATTCCAAATTTACCTTTGTGGGTGTATTAGCATGTCAATTAATAGTATATTTGATATACTTTATGTTTGGTGTACCGATTAACTGATATATCTTATATTTGATATATCTGTCAACTAATATACTTTATATATTTGCTAGATCGTTAGTAATATAATTGATCTACCAAATTTACCATTCATTATACTAAATTTATTAGTCAATAAGTGCTAATGTGTTTTGATATTATTGGTAGCTTAATTTGAATTTTTTTTCATAGTATTACTTTTAAAGTATGTTGTCATCAACTTATAATAGTTTGATTTGTCCTATTGGTAACCTTTTTGAATGCCAATTGATAAACTATTGATACACTAATTTTTCACGAGTGAATTATTTATTACTAATATACCAAAACAATGCCAAGCTATATTTGAAATGAATTTATGATTAACATCAATATATTACTAATACACCAATTTTATAATTGAAATTTAATTTAGAATGAATATAATTGATATACTATTGATACACCAATGTTAGAGTTGAAATGGATTTAAAATGAGTGTTGATATACTTTCGATATGCTAATGTTATACTTGAAAAGAATTATTTATAACTACTAATATATAATTTGTGCACCATTGTTAAATTTTAAATGTATCTTGAATGAGTTTTGATAAACTACATATACATCAATGTAATACCGAATATTACATCTTGAACAAATATTGATATATTGTTGATATATTGTTGATATACTAATAATAAACTTGAAATGCATTTTAAATTACTATCGATAAAATTTGAACTTCCGATGTGTCTTTCAAAGGAGCATGGGGGTCTTAACTTCCATGATTTGGAGGATTTCAATCAAGCACTTATGACAAAGCAGGTTTGGCTAGTCTTGGCCTATCAATCTCTCTTATCATCTGTTTGAGATTTCGTGATTTTGAGAGATTTCAAATCATAACGGATTTTAAATGAATTTTGTTGTTTGGTATTACAAGAAAGCGATTTTAAAATCTAGAATGATTTCAATTCTTGTTTTTACTTAAAAAAATTCTTGACTAGAATGGTCCGATTTCTGTGGGATTTTACCGGATTTAAAACTAAATTACTAATTTAAGATTGTCATATTTAATTTTCTATTAACACATCATATTTAAAAGTGTATATTAGTAAAATATTGACTTTCTTCTCTTTTTCTGATCATCATCCAAACACACAATTTTAAATATATTCATTTTAAATACTTTCTGGTTCTAAATGAAACAATTAATTTAAAATGATTTTTTCAGATTTTAAATCACAAGATTTCAAATCATTAGCTTTCATGAATCCAAACGGATGGTTAGTTTCTAAGAAACTTAAAGGGTATTGTTTTCCTTAGGCATAAATGTTAGAGGCTAGAGATTCCCCTCCTCTTCTTTTTTTTGGCAGGACTTTTTATGCGGCAAAGTTCTTCAAATATGTTTTTAGTGCAAAGTTGGTAATGGTTTGTTGACTTGTGTTTTTGGAGACTCGTGGATCGCACAGCCCCTTACTTTTTAAACCCATTTATCATCATGTTCCTGATATTCCTAATATGTCGTTGTTGGTGTGTCATTTTATTAACGTAGATCGTTATTTGGATTAGGCATGTTTAAGGGTTGTTTTGATATGAATGGTTTTTATAATGTGAAAAGTGGTTATAAGTTATATAATAGGTGTATGCATACAACTAATTGTGTGCTTCTTCAAGTCCACATCATAACTATATATGTGCACATTTATGATTGATTTGTAGAACTTCGAGTTACACACTATGTCTAATACATGTTCCTTCTTACGACTGATTTGTGGATTTTCAGGTTACACACTATGATTGATGCATGTCCCTTCAGGTTCATGTTTACGACTAATTTGTGAACCTTCTATCACACACCACCCCAGACTACCCTCCGAGCCTGAGAAAGGGCGTGACTGCAGCAGTTATCAACCCTTTTGTTGACACTTACTGCCTAATAACTCTTGCGGAAATAACTCTGATACAAATGTATAAACTCAACTACCAACTGATTAAGTCAAGGAGGCAAACAACAACTGATTATGTAGGCCCATTTTATTACAATGATATAACGTTTATACAACTCCAAGACTTAAATACGAAGTTTACAACAACAACTGTAAAACCCTCTAGAAGTGTAACTGTGGCATGTGGTAGACCTTGACCTTAGCAACACCCTGGAACTCCTCACCTTTCGCTACATGGGAAGAAAAACATGAAATAACAGAATTAGCTTCATAAAGCTCAGTGAGTGGTAAGTAACTTCTAGAGTCTATTTCAACTCATAAATAAAAAGCATATCACGAATGCGAGGTTACATTCAAACCTAAACTTTGAACGAGTCTGGTTTCCACTTCTATCTATGTGCACAGTAGATAGCTAAACTGATAAATAACTAGAATGAGTATGTTGTCTACCTATACACACGGTAGATAGATAACTACTACTAGATACAACGCTTACTCTTTACGTTCCTTCTGTCTCCTATGTGCACATAACTCCCCACTCATGGGCTCAGAAGCTAGGCTTGTCAGCCCTTTGACCATCCCATATGAGGATTCTTCTACAGGCTCAGGAACTAGATTTCTCGTGTCCCCTGACCATCCCGTGAGGTTTTTCTTATGCGCTCAGGCACTATGTCTATTGACCCTCTGATCATCCTGATCACATAATCTAATTCTCACGCTAGATACTCTTTCATAACCTAAGCATATACAATTTAGTCTAAAAGACATGCTTTAAGACTTAAAAGAAAGAACAACTCACCTTGGTCGTTTAGGAACTTTTCTCTCTAGAAGTTCCTTGGTTTTCTCGGGCTCCTCTTTTGAACCCTAAATTCCAGATTCAATTTAAATCTCAAACTACTCATAGTTCTAGGCTTTATCTCGAGTTACTTCCTTCTATAAATATGCTCTAAAATTTCTCTGGAAGCTAACCTCAAAATCTTAGCTCATAAATCTTCGTAGTTTGGCCGAAAACATAAAAAAATCAAGACCGGCCCAGCTTACCCGATAGCTCGACCCCTCGGTCTTGTCCTCCTTCTCCAGCCCGATTCCTTAGAGCTTCTTCTCCGGCAGCCCCACCATGAAAACTATACTCTTTTAGATTTCAAATGGCTTTGGAATCACATCAAACACACGAGTATTCTGGGAGAACTTCTCTTCCCAAGTGGATGCTACTTTCTGACCTTTCTGTCCGACAGCATCTCCCCTCTTGGAATCTCTTGACCAACGCATGGTCTTACCATCAACGCATAGCCTCCTCCCAATATAATCTTCTTTATGTCCTTGGAAGAGAATTGAGTCCTCATCTAAAGTCCTTAGCACTATTTATAGGCATCCAAAGGCTCTCTAAGGTCGACAATTCCTCATCCAAGTGTTTCTTTAGCGATTGCCAACCTCCAGCCTTTTCCACCTCCAGCTTAAGGTGTCTTAACCTTACACCATCAACGCAATGTTTGATCAATGCAATGTTGGGTGTCCTTCTCCTACCTAGCGCACACATGGGACTAAATTTTGCATGTCTCCTCAAGCATCCACCTCAAATTCTTAAGGCTTCAGATTTCTTCTCAACAAGCCACATGTTAGGATGACGTCCTCCATATGAGCTCATCCTCCTTATGCATCCATTCCACTTAATATGCGTTCACTAGGGTGATGACCAACACCCCTTCTAATTGCATACCACTAGCTCAGGTATAAATGCATAGTATGAATTCAACGCATAATAACCCTTGGTTTCCTTTGATTTTAAACACAGCACCATCGCAGCCCAACTCACTCAGTCAATGCAAGCCTTAACCATCACACGAGCCAACCACCATGCATCCAACCTAGCCCATCGCATGGCCTTTGTCCAACGCATCCATCGTGCAAGCCATCGTCAGCCTCCAACGTATAGCAATGTCGCACCGCCTCGATGTATAGGACAGTAACTTAGCATCAATCGCATGGCTCGCTTTTCATCAATGCATCGCTCGCATGAGTCGCTTGGCATGGGCACTTGGCCGGTAGCTTGGCATCGATGCATCGCTTGGCATCGATGCATCGCTTGGCACGACAGCTTAGCAACGCTCGCAGGGCTCGCTTGGCCACTCGACGTATGGGCTCTGGCATTGACGCATGCGCTCGTTCAGCATGGGCACTTAGTATCACTCACAGGGCTTGCTTTGTCGCTCGATGAATGGACGCTGGCATCGATGCATGGGCTCACTTGGAATGGGCGCTTAGAATTGCTCGTAGGGCTCGCTCAGCCGCTCGACGCATGGGCACTGGTATCGATGCATACCACCCTCCAGCGCATGCCTTGCACGCGTCCTCACCTACCCTTGCGTCTGTATGCCTTCTGCACAGCCGACCCTCATGCCATCCAACCTTCCAATCCATCACTTCAACTTTCTTCCTTCAGCTGCATACCACTACCAACGCATCCATCACAATCCTTCGAATGCATCCATTGAGCCTAATGTGTTGGTCTAACCTCCAAGGTTTGCATCATTCCCACTTCAAATTCTCCCTTTGCCCAAGTAATCTTTCCAAGATCTTATGGCCAATGCATAGCAATGCCTAGTCCAACACTTAGTCAACTTTCATCAATTAAAGCTTAACTCAAAGCTACTCAAGGAAAATCTATTCAACACTTAGAAATTTCCTTCACTTCAACATCGGATTTAACTTTCATCTAGTTGATCCCTTAATCACCTGCTTAAGTAGGGATAATGGAAATCCGGGTTTCACATTTAATTCCCCCTTATGAAAATTTCGTCCTCGAAATTCACTCAAACTAACTTCGGTTTAAGGTCTCCCAACAAAACTAACTCCGATTTAAGGTTCCACAACAACCATTGTTGTAACCTTTTATAACCTTATTTATTATTATGCTTCCACTACGCTTCTCTGATATCAACTTTCTTAGTTTGTCCAACAATACCTCACCTAGCCATCTCTAAGCTAGATGTTGAACCAAAATAACTAGAACATAAACATTTCTATCTAAATTACTTAATGAGAATAACTTAAATTCATAGTTACCTTCTTTGGTAGATCTTCAGGTAGCGTTGTGAGTTCCAGCACCGTTTGCCTGCTAGGTCATGCCACATCTGCCATTCCTCTTAGTCTCACTTTGACTAATTCTTAAGTTTCTCTTTAAACCTTTACTCTACCACACTCCCCTCTAGTTTTACTAAGCTTAAACCTCAGGTCTTTCTAATTCAACCCTCTGGTTTCTAAGAACATATACTTTGATACTAAACAAGTATCAACTTAATCTCAACCTTTCCCAGCACTTATACTTTGATATGAAGCTGGTATACACTAATTCCTCAATTTTCCCAGAAACATATGCTCTAATACCAAGTTGTCACACCCCGCCCTAGACTACCCTCCGAGCCTGAGAAAGGGCGTGACTGCAGCAGTTATCAACCCTTTTGTTAATACTTACTGCCTAATAACTCTAATACCAATGTATAAACTCAACTACCAACTGATTAAATCAAGGAGGCAAACAACAACTGATTATGTAGGCCCATTTTATTACAACGATATAACGTTTATACAACTCCAAGACTTAAATACGAAGTTTACAACAACAACTGTAAAACCCTCCAGAAGTGTAACTGTGGCATGTGGTAGACCTTGACCTTAGCAGCACCCTGGAACTCCTCACCTTTCGCTACCTTGGAAGAAAAACACGAATTAAGAGAATGAGCTTCATAAAGCTCAGTGAGTGGTAAGTAACTTCTAGAGTCTATTTCAACTCATAAATAACAAGCATATCACGAATGCGAGGTTACATTTAAACCTCAGCTTTGAACGAGTCTGGTCTCAACTTCTATCTACGTCCACAGTAGATAGCTAAACTAATAAATAACTAGAATGAGTATGTTGTCTACCTACACACATGGTAGATAGATAACTGCTACTAGATACAACGCTTACTCTTTACGTTCCCTCTGTCTCCTATGTGCACATAACTCCTCACTTATGGGCTCAGAAGCTAGGCCCATCGGCCCTCTTACCATCCTATATGAGGATCCTCTCACAGGCTCAGGAACTAGACTTCTCGTGTCCCCTAACCATCCTGTGAGGTTTTGCTTACGGGCTCAGGCACTACGTCTATTGACCCCGTGACCATCCTGATCACATAATCTCATTCTCACACTAAATACTCATTCATAACCTAAGCATATACAATTTACTTTAAAAGATATGCTTTAAGACTTAAAGGAAAGTACCATTCACCTTGGTCGTTTAGGAACTTTTCTCTCTAGAAGTTCCTTGATCTTCTCGGCTCCCCTTTTGAACCCTAAATTCCAAATTCAACTTAAAGCGCAAACTACGCACAGTTCTATGCTTTATCTCGAGTTACTTCCTTCTATAAATATGCTTTAAAATTTCTCCGGAAGCTTGCCAAAAAATTGTAGCTCATAACTCTTCGTGGTTTAGCCGGAAACATAAAAAAATCAAGACTGGCCCAACTTACCGAACAGCTCGACCCCTCGGTCTTTTCCTCTTTCTCCAGCCTGATTCCTTGGAGCTTCTTCTCTGGCAGCCCCACCATGAAAACTATCTCTTTTAGCTTTCAGATGGATTTGGAATCACATCAAACACACGAGTATTCTGGGAAAACTCCTCTTCCCAAGTTGATGCTACTTTCTGACCTTTCTGTCCGACAACATCTCCCCTCTTGGAATCTCTTAACCAACGCTTGGTCTTACAATCAACGCATAGCCTCCTCCTAATACACTATTCTTTATGTCCTTTGAAGAGAATGGAGTCCTCATCTGAAGTCCTTAGCCCTATTTATAGGCGTCCAAAGGCTCTTCAAGGTCAACACTTCCTCATACAAATGTTTCCTTTAGCGATTGCCAACCTCCAGCCTTTTCTACCTCCTACTTAAGGTGTCTTCACGTCACACCATCAACGCAATGTTGGGTGTCCTTATCCTACCTAGCCAACACAGGGACCAAATTTTGCATGTCTCCTCATGCATCCACCTCAAATTCTTAAGGCTTAAGATTTCTTCCCAACAAGCCACATGTTAGGATGACGTCCTCCATATGAGCTCATCCTTCTTATGTATCCATTCCACTTAATATGCGTTCACTAGGGTGATGAGCAACACCCCTTCTCAATGCATACAACTAGCTCGGGTATAATCGCATAGTATGAATTCAACGCATAGTAACCCTTGGTTTCCCTTGATTTTTAACATAGCACCATCGCAGCCCAACTCACTCAGTCATCGCAAGCCTTAACCATNCTTGGATGTTCAACGCATAGTATGCCATCAACGCATAGTAGGCCATCAACGCATAGTAACCCTTGGTTTCCCTTGATTTTTAACATAGCACCATCGCAGCCCAACTCACTCAGTCATCGCAAGCCTTAACCATCACACGACCCAACCACCATGCGTCTAACCTAGCCCATTGCATGGCATTCGTCCAACGCATCCATCGTGCAAGCCATCATTAGCCTCCAACGCATAGCATGGTCGCACGACCTCGATGTATAGGACGGTTGCTTAGCATCAATCGCATGGCTTACTCGTCATCAACGCATCGCTTGCATGAGTCGCTTGGCATGGGTGCTTGGCCGGCAGCTTGGCATCGACGCATCGTGTCACATCTTCTCCTAGATTACCCTCTCAAAACTAGAAGGGGATATGACCGCGGTAGTTACTAGCCCTACTGCCAGTACCCAGCACCTTAGCCCTCTAATCTAAATGCCAACTTGTTAAACATTAATAATGTATGAATAGGATACGCCTCCTTAAGGTTCTACAAAATATTATATACCACATGCATGCAACCATAATATAACATCTAAGAGATGAAACGTTCACAGATGGCTCAAACAACTCTAATAAAGCCCTAGTTGTTTGAGTAAAAACCACTGAGAAGAGAAAACACAGAAATTCCATGATCTAAAAGCCCACTGTAGAATCGTAAAGCAACAAGCATGGCATCACTATAAACATGTAAATATACCAATGAGTAAACTCAAGCAATTGTCTGGAAATGTAGCTTTAAACCATTCTCAGACATCATCAAACATTATTATTCCATATTTAAGAACGAGCCTAAATGCTCTAGCTCCCAAACGTTTATTACCGGCCAAAAGACCCATTTGATCTTTCATTCATAACTGCCTACGTGCACGTGGCCATACTAAGTACCATCATATCTTAGGTACTTCTGCTCGGATACCTTCTCAAATTTTTCCTTTAGTATCGAGCTACAAAGATACCTTCTAATATGTCCGTCGGTATCAAATTGGCCAGATACCTTTTGAAATGTCCTTCGGTATCAAATTGGCCAGATACCTTCTCAAATGTCCTTCGATACCAAATTGGTTAGATACCTTCTTAAACGTCATTTGGTATCAAATGTGTATTTTGTAACATCAAATTAAGTTCCTCTGCCTAGTATTTACACAAGAACTATTCCATTGACACTCATTTACTTAAGAACTCATTCTCTCATAGCCTTCCTTTAGGAAGCATATATCAAAATAAGAAACCTAGCTTTTGTAATTGTTACACGACATACCATGGCCTGTGTTACACACATACAGCCGGGAAACATGCGTTAAATTATTCTCTAACCGTTTGTTGCTTGAGGAAGTATAAATTCATCATTAATGTAACTGTGTTTTACTTGATCATATATGCATGAGTATTGGAAACCTTAAGTTTATTTAGTCACTAACAGTTCGTTAGGCTTTTAATGCTTTATACGCTTTCCCTAGCTCTTCTTTGCTTGAAAAGATATAACTCCCAGTTAAACTACTTAGAATTCTTAGTAAAATACCTCAACTAATTCATTTATTAAAGGAACTTTCTTCAACACAGACAGCTTAGTGGCGAGATCCCCTTGTGCAAGGTCAATGAAATCCTCTAAAGCGATACCAGCGAGATCCTTTAGAGCGAGATCAAGCTTTTCCTAGCGATACTCACCTTACCAGCGATACTCAGCCCAATTCCTAGCGAGATTTTCTTCTAGAGAGAGATCAGTGAGATTCTCTAGAGCGATATCAGCGAGATTTTCTTTATAAGTGAGATCCTCATCCCCATATCTCGCTATAACTCCCACGGTGAACTAGTTGTTTGTTCATCCTAAGTAGCTGTCTGCTTATGCACTGATTCCCTGTTATAACTTTAAAAATTCTTAATCAAAATCCCGAGCTCTTTTCAAGAAACTTCCTTCTACAAACTTGCTTAGAATTGATTAACTTTCTTACCTTAAAAGTTTAGTTAAAAATTCTTTGTAGTTTGGCCTGAAGCTTCCAATCTTCACCTCGGGCCCTGATTAATTCGAGGTTCTGCCTCTTCTGCAAATTCTCCACTTTTGTTCTTCTCCTCTTGCAATCTTTCTCTGGAAGGACAACCTTGAAAACTATATTCTCCCATCTTTCAAATGACATCAAATTCGCTAAATGTGCTCTTGTCGATTGCCGAAACCATGCTTTTGAAGTTTCACTTCCCTTTTAATCTTTCTGCCACTTCCTGAGTTCAAAGAGTAGATTGCCACGTCACCCTACACTTAGTGCCTCCAGCCAGACTAATGATTGAGTTTCTTCATTATATATATTTTCCTTCCCTTCCTTCATAATCCCTATAAACAAACATGAATTTCTACTTAATAAATATGTAATATAACATTCCTTTGGTTAAACATGCTTATCTAGGGAACCTAAGTTCGAGGTTTACAATCATCTCCCCCTTAAAAGAAATTTTGTCCTCGAAATTTATCTGATATGTCATTTGAAAAGTTGAGGAGATCTCTTCCTCATTTGCTCTTCAGTTTCCCAGGTAGCTTTCTCAATTCCATGATTACGCCATAGCACCTTCACCAAAGGAATTGTCTTATTTCTGAGTACTTGGTCTTTCCTGTCCACGATCTCGATTGCCTCCTCCTTGTAAGATAAATCTTCTTTGAGCTGTACCGGTTGTGTTACTAGTATGTGCATAGGATCAGTCACGTATTTCCTTAGCATCGACACATGAAATACGTCGTGAATACGAGCTAGCTCTTTTGGCAACTGCAGCCTATAAGCTGCTGCACTAACCCGTTCCACAATTTCATATGGTCCAATGTATCGTGGACTTAACTTCCCTTTTCTCCCAAACTGGAGAATTTCTTTCCATGGGGACAGCCGAAGAAATACCCATTCTCCGACTTCAAATTCTAGTTCTCTTCTTCGCTTATCAGCGTAGCTCTTTTGTCTATCATGGGCCACCTTAAGATTATCCTTGATAAGTTTCACATTCTTTGTTGTTTGTTGAACTAATTTTGGACCCAGTAATTGTTGTTCTCTGACTTCATTCCAGCATACTGGAGTCCTACAAGGTCGGCCGTACAATGCTTCATAGGGAGCCATTCCGATACTAGAATGGTAGCTATTGTTGTAGGCAATTTCAATCAATGATAAGTGTGTATCCTAACTTCCTTTGAATTATAGCACACAAGCTCTTAACATATCTTCCAGTGTCTGTATAGTTCTTTCCAACTGTCCATCTGTTTGTGGATGAAAAGCCATACTGAAATGCAATTTAGTGCCAATAGCCTTCTGTATGGAAGCCGGAGTTCATTTTGGTCATGGTACTAGGAAATGGAATTACGAATATTTATTATTATTCTATTCGTTGTTCTCTTTCGTTCATCGAATCCTATGTAATAGGCCAAAATTTTGAAGTACACCTCAAGTCCCGATCCAACACTATCGACACTGGGGCTCCATATTGACTGATTATCCTATCCACATAAATCTTAGCTAGACGGTCTAGTGTAAAAGTAACTTTTACTGGTATGATATTGGCCATTTTAGTTAGTCTATCGACTATTACCCAAATGCCATCAAATCCTGAGGGTGTCTTGAGCAATCCAAATAGAAAGTCTATTGTCACATGCTCCCACTTCCACTCAGGCACTAGAAGTGGATTGAGTAATCCTACTGGTCTTTGTCTCTCAGGTTTTACTTGCTGACAGATTATACATCGGTCCACATATTATGTTGTGTCTCTCTTCATCCTAGGCCACCAGTAAGATTTCTTCAAAGTTCTATACATCTTGGAGCTACCTAGATGCATAGCATAAGTGGAACTATGTGCTTCCTCTAGAATGGCTTGTTTAAGCTATAGTTTGTTAGGCACACACATTCTCCCCTCCTTTTCTAGCACATTGTTTGCTCCTAGTTGGAAGTCCACCTTGATGCCCTTACTTACATCATCTGTAATCTTCTGAAGATCAAGGTCTTCCAACTGATAAGGAAGTTCTGGAATTCCTGAACTCCTGCAATAGCATTCCTCTTATTGAACAATAATGGCCTTAGGTCTCGAGGATTTACTACTTAGTGCATCTGCCACAACATTAGCTTTACCAGGGTGGTATATCAATTCAATCCATCTTCATTGTCTTAAATTCAACTTTTTTTTATCAAAGATATATTTCAAACTTTTGTGATCTGTAAATATTCTACAGTGCTCTCCGAACAGGTAATGTCTCCACAACTTTAGAGCCAAAACAACTGCTACCAACTCCAGATCATGTGTAGGATAGATGTCCTCGTGCTTCTTAAGTTGATGAGAGGCATATGCAATTACCTTCCCATCCTGCATCAACACACATCCCAATCCTTGTCAGGATGCATCGTGATAAATCTCAAATTCCTTACCTGGAATAGGCAAGGTAAGCACTGGTGCTGATACTAGTCTTCGCTTCAGCTCTTGGAAACTATGTTCACACTTCAACGACCATTCAAACCTCATGCCTTTCTTGGTCAGGTTCGTCAACGGAAGGGCTATCTTAGAGAAACCCTCCACAAACCTCCGATAATAACCTGTCAACCCTAAGAAATTACGTATTTCTGAAATGGTCGTGGGTTGTTCCCATTTAACTATTGCTTCCGTCTTTTGGTTATCTACACTAATGCCCTCTGCTGAAACAACATGCCCAAGAAATACTACCCGATCTAACAAAAAATCGCATTTACTAAATTTAGCATATAACTACCTATCTTGCAACATCTGAAATACTATCCTCAGGTGGGTAATATGATCCTCCCTATTACCAGAATACACCAGTATATCATCAATGAATACTATGACAAACTGGTCCAAGTATGGATGAAATATCCTGTTCATAAGATACATGAATACCACAGGGGTATTTGTTAATCCAAATGGCATTACTAAAAATTCATAATGTCCATATCTTATTCTAAATGTGGTTTTAAGAATGTTAGCTTTCCTCACTTTCAGTTAACCCGATATCAGGTCTATCTTTGAAAACACCGTGGCTCCTCTTAGCTGATTAAATAAATCATCAATGCGTGGTAATGGATATTTATTCTTAATCGTTACCTTATTCAGCTGCCTATAGTCAATAAACAATCTAAGTGTACCGTCTTTCTTCCTCACAAACAATACCGGAGCTCCCCAAGGCGATACACTAGGTAGAATGTATCCCTTGTCAATTAACTCTTGTAGCTGAACCTTTAATTCTTTCAACTCAGTCGGTGCCATTCTATACAGTGCCTGCGATATAGGAGTTGTTCTTGGAACTAAGTCAATAGTAAACTCCACCTCCTTGTCGGTTGGTAACCCTGGTAGTTCTTCAGGGAATATATCCTGAAACTCATTTACCACTGGGACATCTTCTGGGTTCAACTTTTTCCCTTGAACAACCACTACATGAGCCAAATAGGCTTTACATCCCTTGCTCAACAGCTTCCGAGCTTTCACTGTCGATATCAGATTCCCCGCGGCTAATCTTTTGATTCCTATTAGCATTGCATCCTAGCCATTTGATTTTCTAAGTACTACCTCCTTCTTGTAACAGTCTACTGAGGCATGATACTTACTTAGAAAATCCATCCCTAGGATAGCATCAAACTCCAA
>NC_052355.1:1757017-1770176 GCF_009727055.1 Benincasa hispida
AACGAGCTGGGGTAATACTTATCTTCAAAGGCCTTCCTGAACTCAGGTCATAACATCACATATGTACTGGCTCGTCTGGTGGATATCACTTTCCACCATTTCTCTGCTCCTTTCTATAGTAGAAAGATGGCTAATCCTACTTTCCTATCCTCTAGAAAACTCATAACATTGAAACATTTTTCAACTACATCCAGCCATAACTCAGCTTCAGCCGAATCTGTTGTACCTTCAAGTGTCACAGCCCCTAGGGCTTTAAATCTCTCAATACCATTTTTCTTCTCTGGGTCTGCTCGTGCAAAGCCCATACTGGCTGCTAATCTCTGCACTATCCTGTCAAAAACTACATCTTCTAACTGAGAATCTGCCCTTGCCTGGGGGGTACGTCTAACAACCAAAATTTGTACACATACACTACAGAAAATTATATGTCAAATGTTAAGCAGAACGAAATTTTATTTAAGGGGGTAGTAAATGTAATACCCTAACCTTAATTTAGAAAGCAGGAAAACAAATAAATTTAATAGGAAAATCGGGTGGAAATTTAGAATTGGAAAAAATTAAGAAATTTATTAATTATCCAAAAATAATGAATAAGCGGGCAGAATTAGGGAGGATTAATAAGAATTTGGAGAGAGCGAGATTCTGAGAACAGAGAGAGCGAGATTTGGACGGAAGCATGGATTATGCATTGAATTTGGCCACGATCTTATAGATTATACATGGAGAACCCTAAAATTGAATACAAAAAAGGTTGATGACGTAAGGGCAAACGTTAGCCAAAATTAGGTGTCTTATTAAGAGAAATTCTTAAACCTAAGTAATTTTAAAGAAGGCATTTATACGATGAGTTGTCACATAGAGAAGAGCTTGAAATGGCTATAAATAGAAGGCTTTGGGCTGGAAGTTAAACTCATTCTCAAACAAAACTCAGTAGGATGATGAGTGAACAAATATACACATAATCATACATAGATTATATTGGAATTGTGATTATGTGATTGATTTCCCAAAAATATGTTTCGCAAAGTGATTATTATTTTAAAAGCACCACTCACTAGGCTTAGTAGCTCACACTCTTCAAAATTTTTTCTTATATCCCCGCCCCCCAGGTAGCGGAAAGTGAGGATTTCCAGGGTGCTGCTATGGTCAAGATCTGCTACATACCACAGTTACACTCCTGGAGGATTTTACGATTGTTGTTGTAAACTTGTAATTAAGTTTTGGAGTTGTATAAACGTTACATTGTTGTAATGAAATGGACCTACTTAAATCGCTGTAGTTTGTCTCCTTGACTTAATTGGTCCGCTGTATATGAATTTGTATATTCGTATCAGGGTTATTTCTGCAAGAGTTATTAGGCAGTTAGTGTCGACCAAAGGGTTGATAACTGCTATCAATCACACCCTTTCTCAGGCTCGGAGGGTGGTCTGGGGCGGGGTGTGACAACATCTGCCATTCCTCTTAGTCTCACTTTGACTAATTCTTAGGTTTCTCTTTAAACCTTTACTCTACCACACTTCCCTCAGTTTTAACTAAGCTGAAACCTCAGGTCTTTTTAATTTAACACATCTGGTTTCCAAGAACATATACTTTGAGGTGGGGGGGTTAACTAAACTAGTATCAACTTTTAACTCGAACCCTTTCCCAGCACTATACTTTGATACGAAAGCTAGGTATCCGGGTTTCACACTTCGGGTTAGCATACTATGATTGATATGCAGTGTTCTTCAGAATCGCGTCTATGATTGATAGGTAATCTCGGATCAACGACGACTGATATGATATGAATGTACACGATACCTAAATAATACTAGTTACAAGTACCTAAAGGGCAGTAACGAGTCATTATATGAGTACTTTTATACTCATATTTCTTTCCTTATGTTTTTCAAGTAATGACTTTAGAACAGGTGTAACGATAACAAACATGACATGTGCCATCCATATGGAACAAAGAAATCTGCTTCACTCGTCATATATCTCTAGTATTTAAATGTTTTTGAAATTTAGGTTTTATTGTCAAACAGAAAAATTGTATTATTTTGAATGTTTCTTTATAAATTTTTTAGAGACCTGATTAAATACTTTATGTAACAACCAAAGATTTGTACACATAAAAGGAATAAAATGGTCAAACATTAAGCAGAACGAAATTTTATTTTAAAGAGGGTTGGAAATTTAAGAAGGGAACAAATAGGAAATTATTTATTTACCAAAAATAATGAAAAGGGAAGAATCAGGGAGATTAATTAAGACTTGGACCTAGCTAATTCAAGAGACTATTAGGTGTGATTAACTTTTTGTTTGGGCGCACTGCTTCATTGGAAGAATTTGGAGGGTGAATTAATTGCCCTTATACTCTTGTAAGAATAGGTGAAAGAGTTAAAACGATGGAGTTAGGATATCGATCACAGCAGTGAAGGCAACCCACAGCGTGAAAAACTAGCGATGATTGGAGAGAACATTGAGAGAGCGAGAGAGAGTTAAGAGAGCAAGATTCTTAGCGAGACAGGTAGAAAAGAGCGGGAGTAGGAGCGGGAGCAAGACGGCAAAAGCAGAGAGCAGGCGGACGAGAAGGGGATGCGGAAATCGGGAGCAGGAGTGAGAGCCAGAGCAAGCAGCTAGAGACCTAGCAGAGAGCGAGAGGCGCAACCAGCGAGAATGGGAGTCACGAGAAGCAAACAGCGAGAAAAGCTGGAGGAGCCAGATTCTGAGAAACAAAAGAGAGCGAGATTTGGACAGAAGCGAGGATTATGCATTAATTATGGCAACAATCTTATATGATTTTACATGGAGAACCCAAAAAATGAATACAAAAAAAGTTGATACGTAAGGGGCAAACCATTAGCCTCAAAATTAGGTGTCTTATTAAGCAGAATTCTTAAACCTAGGTAATTTTAAAAGAGAACATTTGTAGGATGAGTTGTCACACGACTGAGAAGCAGCTGAAAACCACTATAATAATAGGGACCTTTTGTCTGAAGATTTTACCCAATTCTCAATACAAATCTCAGTAACAAAGGGAATCGTGTGAAAGAGTAAGTGTGAGTGAGGAAGTTTTGTGAGGCCTAAAAGCACAAAAGGCTAGGTAAAGGTGCTGCCCAAATTTTCCTTCTAGTCTAAAAAGGGAAAGCTCTACTAATCAAATCATAAAGAAAATAAGGAATAACTAGATCACATGTAAGTTGTTTATCTTCACATCTCTTTTTAAATGTTTTATGGTAGGTACCACTATTATTTTGCATGGTTATGTTAATTGTTTACTTCATTTCATGTTTAGAACAACAGTATCCTTCTACGAAGGGACCCCATGCATTTAGGTTTTGTTCACGATTACGTTAAAATCAAGTTTTAATTAGGTGTAAGTTATGCTTCTAGTCTAATCTTATGTTTATGTTAATGGTTGATGTTGGATGCGACTCTGGCCCTACTGACTGCATGACTCGCTAATCATTAGATGGGTTAGTTTCCGCTTAAGTCCTCATCTTCCTATCAGGGCGGAGAAATTTATGCTTCCAGGGCTGGCAGGGCATCTATGTTTGCACCCCTTCAGGCCTAATCTTACGTTATGTTTACGTTAGGGACTAGCTAGGTATGTATAGTTGCACCCCTCTAGTCCAATATTACGTTTATGCTAATGGTTGATATTGGATGCAACTCTGGCCCTACTGACTGCATGACCCGCTAATCATCAGATGGATTAGTGTTTGCTTAGGTCCTCATCTTCCTATCAAGGCAGAGAGATTTATGTTGGAAGAATAACCGACCACCACATGTTATTTATGTTTTCGGTCCCAACCATATGTTTTCATGACATGTTGCTTGTGATTGTGCATTTGGTCACTACCCTACGTGAGAACTACTTACTGGGTATATTATATAGTCATCCTATATCTTTACAGGCTTTGTAGGTAAGGACACACCGTAGATGGCAGAATTAGACGTCGCTCAAATGGCCAACCATCAAACTCACTATTATAGGCATATGCATTTTGTACCACCAAGCTAATGTTTTATGGATCCTGGTGTTTTGATAAATAAACTTTTTATATAGTTTTTCTATCTAATTAATAAAATTTAGATATGTTCTTTGAAATTTTCACCAAAACTCATCTCATGATAGAAAAGTCTAAGTATGCATGTCATAGCGGTCGGATCATAATGTGTAAGGATCCGGGCGTTACAGTTTGGTATTAGAGCGTTTGGGCCAAATAGGCTTTATTGCATTAGAAGAGTCGTGGTGTTTGATGGTTCGGCCTGTTAAATGATGCCCATAGCTATGCCAAATATGCTGGTAAGTGGAATGGAGATGCAAAGTTTTGGTGGGAATCCACACAAAGAACAATCAAAGGTACAGTCTCATGGCAGCAATTCAATCAGGCTTTTTACAACAAGTATTTCCCTTTGACAATGAGATTTCAAAAGGAAGTGAAATTTCTTAATCTTCGTCAAGAGAACATGTCGGTGGCAGAGTATGAATGAAAATTTGATCGCTTGTCCCACTTTGTCCCTCGACTAGTAGACACAGAACAGAAGAAGGTGGAAAGGTTTATTTGGGGATTAAGAGAAGGCATTTGAGGCATTGTTACTGCTTTCCGACACAAAGAGCATGCTCTTACCCTCGAGTCGGCCTTACTCATGGAAGTAGATCTTGCTGCCAAAACCTTAACTTCTGAGCGAGGATGCATGCCAAATGAAAAGAGGAAATTCGCCCAATAGGGCTTCCAATGCTCATAACGGCAAGCAAAAATTTCCCAAAGCACTCAGGGCGTACAGTCACCACAGAAGAGTCAAACATTTACATATCCTAAGTGTAGAAATTGTGGAAAACACCATTAGGGGCAATGTCTTCGGAACATAGGGGTTCGTTTCAACTGTGGCCAGATAGGTCACTATACAAAGGCTTGCCCAAAGTTCATCAACCAAGTATCAATGGCCCAGACCACCCAGCCTACTAGTAACAAGGTTACCCAACAACAGAAAGGACGGGTGTTTGCTGTTACACGTCAAGAGGCAGAGGATCAAGATGCAGTGGTTACAGGTACATTACCCATCCTCGAGTATTATGCCTTCACTTTATTTGATTCGGGCTCTAGTCATTCATTCATCTCTACAACATTTGCACAACATGCTCAATTAACATCAAAGCCCTTAGGCTACATTCTATCCGTAGCTACTCCTGCCGGAGTATCTATGTTGGCCCACTCAGTAGTAGAAAACTGTGAATTGTCAGTATCAGGATATAAACTAGGGGTGACCCTTATCATCCTAGACATAAGTGATTTTGACATAATACTAGGTATAGACTGGTTAGCAGCAAAGTATGTAAGCATAGATTGCCATAATAAAAAGGTCATATTCACCTTTCCAACAAGGATCAAGTTTAAGTTTAAGAGTTCTAATACACCATCAACTCCAAGAATAATTTCAGCCTTAAAACCTAAACATTTGCTCAACCATGGGGCTTGGTCATATTTAGCAAGCGTAGTAGATTTACGAAACCAAAACAATGAAATTAAGGCCATTCATGTAATAAGAGAATTTGAAGATGTATTTCCAAAAGAGCTACCGGGTTTACCACCGAATCGAGAAATAGAATTTTGTATAGATCTAATTCCCGGAGCTGAACCAATATCTAAAGCACCATATAAAATGGCACCTGCGGAATTAAAAGAACTCAAAATATAATTACAAGAATTTTTAGATAAGGGATTTATACGCCCTAGCGTGTCTCCATGGGGAGCACCTATCTTATTTGTTAAGAAAAAGGATGGATCAATGTGTTTATGTATAGATTATCGGGAGTTGAATAAGTTGACAATAAAGAATAAGTATCCACTCCCACGCATTGATGACCTATTTGACCAATTACAAGGAGCCTCAGTATTCTTCAAAATAGACTTACGATCTGGATATCATCAACTACGAATCAAGGAGTCGGATATACCCAAGACTACTTTCCAAACAAGATATAGGCATTATGAATTCGTTGTGATGCCCTTTGGATTAATGAATGCCCCAACAGCCTTCATGGACTTGATGAATAGAATTTTTAAGGACCATCTTGATAACATTGTGATCGTATGATATTTTAGTCTATTCCAAGTCAGAGACATAACATGAAAGAAAAACATCTTAGGGACGTTTTTTCCATATTAAGAAATGAAAAGTTGTATGCCAAATTCTCTAAGTGTGAGTTTTGGACGCGAAAAGTTGCCTAGGCATATTGTAAAGCAAGAAGGAATCTCAGTGGATCCTGCTAAGATTGAAACGGTTATCAACTGGCCTCGCCTAACAACAAGTTAGCGAGGTGCGAAGCTTCCTTGGATTAGCAGGATATTATAGACGATTTGTGAAAAAACTTCTCAAGTATAGCATTACCCTTAACTAACCTCACTAAGAAGAATAATCCTTTTGTTTGGAACCAAGCATGTGAGCAAAGCTTCCAGGAACTAAAAGAAAAGTTGACCACAACCTCTATTCTCACTATACCTGACGGATCAGGGGGTTTAACTGTGTACAGTGATGCATCGAAGAAGGGGCTTGGTTGTGTATTGATGCAACATGGAAAGGTAATAGCATATGCTTCAAGACAACTAAAACCTTATGAACAAAATTATCCCGTTCATGACTTGAAGTTAGCTGTCGTAGTCTTTGCCTTAAAGATATGGAGACATTACTTATATGGGGAAAAGATCCAAACTTATACAGATCATAAAAGCCTTAAGTACTTCTTTACCCAAAAAGAGTTAAATATGAGGCAATGAAGATGGTTAGAATTAGTCAGACTATGACTGTGAGATCCTCTATCATTTAGGAAAAGCTAACATTATTGCTGATGCTCTTAGCTGAAAGTCAGCACATACAGCAGCTCTAAGTACCATCTCCAAACACATAATAGATGATCTTGAAAGAGCTGAGATCTCACTAATACCAGAAACCTTCACAACTCAAATAGCACAGTTAATTGCAAGACCTGCATTAAGGCAAAGGATAATTGATGCACAACAAATAAACAAATACCTAAACAAACAACGACAATCAGAGAATGGAGAAACCAATCAATTCTCTACAGCCCCAGACTCTGCACTCCTTTACCGTGGGCGTCTATGTGTACCAAATGATGAAGAAATCAAGAAAGAACTATTGAAGGAAGCTCATGAATCATGCTTTTCAATATATTCTGGGAGTACCAAAATGTATCGAGACTTGAAAGCACATTACTGGTGATGTAAAATGAAAAAGGATATAGCTGACTATGTATGTAAATGTTTGGTTTGTCAATAGGTGAAAGCTCTACGGCAACAACCACAAGGACTTCTTCAGCCTCTAAGTATTCTAGAATGGAAATGGGAACATATTTCTATGGACTTCATCTCAGGACTCCCGAGAACTGTTAAAGGCCACAACATGATTTGGATGATTGTAGATCGACTCACCAAATCGGCCCACTTCCTACCATGCAAAACTACTCATACTATGGAAGCACTAGCTCAAATCTACTTAAAAGAGGTCATCCGGTTACATGGAATCCCAGTATCAATTGTTTCAGATCGAGACCTTCGTTTCGTCTCCAAGTTCTGGAAAAGTTTACAGAAAGCAATGGGCACACAGCTAAATTTCAGCACAGCCTTCCACCCACAAACTGATGGCCAAACAGAACGAGTTAATCAAATCCTAGAAGACATGTTGAGGGCATGTGCTTTGGATTTTACTGGAGCATGGGATTCGCAGATACATCTTATAGAATTTGCTTATAATAATAGTTATCAGGCGACAATTGGTATGGCTCCCTTCGAAGCCTTATACGGAAAGAAATGCAGATCCCCTATACACTGGGATGAAATTGGGGAGCGAGCACTATTAGGGCCTGAATTGGTACAGCAAACATCAGAGTCAATCAAGTTAATTCGAGAAAAAATGCGAACAGCCCAAAGCAGATTGAAGAGTTATGCTGATAATCGACGAAAAGAATTGGAATTCAAAGTGGGAGATCACGTATTTCTAAAAGTAGCACCAATGAAAGGCATTATGCATTTCGAATGAAAAGGCAAGCTCAGCCCTCGCTTCATTGGACCCTTTGAAATATTAGAGCGTATTGGCCAAGTAGCTTACCGATTGGCATGACCACCCACACTTTCTACAATTCATAATATCTTTCATGTATCGATGCTTCGAAAATACGTGTTTGACCCATCACACATAGTAAATTATGAACCTCTACAAATAAGTGAAAACTTGGAATATGAGAAGACTCCAGTTTGCATCCTAGCAAGAGAGAAGAAGTCGCTTCGTAATCGAGAAATAAGTTTAGTAAAGGTTCTCTGGAAAAATCAGCAAGTGGAAGAAGCTACATGGGAACGAGAAGAAAAGATGAAAGAAAAATACCCTTATCTTTTTAAGAACCAAGAAACTTTCGAGGACGGAAGTACTTAAGGGGGAAAGAATGTAACAACCCAGATTTGTACGCATACAGGAAATTAAATGTCAAATATTAAGCAGAACGAAATTTTATTTAAAGGGGTGGAAATTTAGAAGGGGAAAAATAGGAAATTTATTCATTATCCAAAAATAAAGAATAAGGGACAGAATCATGGGGAATTCATTAGAAGTTGGACGCTCGCTAATTCAGGAGAGAATGGGCAGTAGATAACTTTTTGTTTGGGCACTTCTCATTGGAAGAATTGGAGGTGAATTAATTGCCCATATACTCTTAAAATTTGAAATAGTTAAAAAGAGGAAGTGGAATCCACAAGTAGTGAAGGCAACCATGCATGAAAACTAGCGAGATTGGAGAGAACATTGGAGAGAGCGAGAGTAAAGAGAGCAAGATTCTTAGCGAGAAGTAGGAAAGAGTGGGAGCCAGGTAGCGGGAGCGAGAGCGAAAGCGAGAGTAAAGAGCGGAGTGAGATGCGGGAGTGGGAGCGAGAGTGGGGGCAGGAGCAGAGCGGGAGAAACATAGAGCGAAGAGCGGAACTGAGCGAGACCAGCGATGCGCCGAGAGCAGCCGACTAGTCGAAAGAGCAGGAGTCACGCGAGAGTAAACGAACGAGAGCTGGGAAGCGATGATGTCTGAGAACCAAAGAAGAGCGAGTTTGGACCGAGAGTGTGGATAACTGCGTTTCGAATGTGGGCCACGATTTATAGAATTATACATGAAAAACCGCCTGAAAATGAATACAAACAAAGAATGATGACGAGGCAACGTTAGCCAGACTTACGGTGTCTCTATGTGAAAGAGAATATATCTCATTAAAACCTAAAGTAGGCACATTGGATTTAAAGAAGGCACACCATTAATAGGATGATAACTTTTGTTAGCACACCTGTGAAAGTGTTACAATTGGGCTAGCTGAAAACACTAATAAACCAAAGTAAGGATGCACTCGTAAGGGACACTCTTTGCAAAGACTTTACTCAACGTACTTCTCAAACAATTCTCAAGTAACATGAACGTTTCGTTAAATACGAGTAATGGTGAGTGAGAAGATATATCAGAGAACGACTCAGTGGGGTAATGGGGCGGCTGCTGCTGACACCAATATTTCTTTGTCTAGCTACCAAGATGGGAGAGAAGCTCTCTACTCTAATCTACACTCGATTAAAAGTAACATTAGGAATTAATCCTCAAAGGAATCACAGTAAGCGGGATACGGATATTATCTCAACTCTCTCTGTTAAATGTTTTTATGGTTAGTGTACCTTATTATGTTGCGATGGTATGCTTAATTGTTATATTGTATACATGTTTAAAATACACGTTTTCTACAAGGGACCACCCGACAATGCATATTGTATGTTTGTGTCGCTCATAACGAGTTATGGGGTAAAGTCAAATTTTAATCTAGTGGGTAAATTAATGCTTCCAGTCTAATGCTTGATGTATGTTCATGATTCTAAGTGGTTGATCTCCGTTGGACTGCGACTTCTGCCCATTGGGGACGGGGCATGCCCGCCTAATGCTATACAGATGGGGTATAAGGTTCAACCGCCTTACCTCTTAGAGTCTCAGATCTATCGCAGTACGGGCGGGGAATAGTTTTATGGCTTGGAGGGCTGGCAATGGGCTTTATGAGTATTGAACCCATCCCTTCACGGCCTAATCTTACGTTATGTTACGTCAGGACTAGCTGCGGGTTATGATATTATTTCCTGGTTACATTTCCGGGCGCTTAGATCCAATATTATGTTTATGTACAAATGGGATTGATGTAGATTTCGCTACATCTATCCTCTAACTTTGACTGCTACGAGTTACCCGCCTAATCAGTCAGATGGGGTTAGTTTATTCGACTTGAGTCCTTCTGGCATTCTGTACCTACACATGTGGATGTTAGATGGTCGTATTTGTTGGATTTAGCAGGTTATACCTTTTGGATGGTGCCAATCTTTCAACTTGTCTTAATAGTGAGGTGCTTTTTTGCGTAGGTCGCCGGATACCGGATAGGTGTTTTTTTTCACAGTGAAACTAATGGTATGCTATGTGATATTGTGTGCAATTGATCGTTACTGACTTCTAGTGCGTCTGAGGAAACTAACTTACTGTATTATTGAATACTCCATGCTAATATTTGTTTTTTATTAAGATGTCTTTTTAGGTAAGTGACATAAGCGTAAGGGATAGGCTAGATTGGGACTGTCGCATATCAAAGTAATTGCCCAGACCGACAAACTCAACTATTATAGGCATATGACATTTTTACCACCAGCTAATGTTTTATGGATCCTGATGTTATTGAAATAAGTACTTTTATATAGTATTTTCTACTTAATTTAAAATTTAATAGTTCTTTTGAAATTTTCAACCAGAATCTCATCTCATGAAGAAAAGTCTAAGTATGCATGTCGTAGCGGTCGGATCATAATGTGTAAGGATCCGGGCGTTACATTTTATCTATTTGTTTATTTATTGATTTAATACCTTGATTTGAAATAGTGATTTCTAGTTTAATAAATTCTACTTTATTGGTAAAAATGGTTTGAACGTAAATGCAGTGTAATGACCCTTGTCAAAGTACTCGAAAGCTCGGGTCGTTACATAATATACTTGCCAAGGTGAAAATCTTTAAGTGGAAAGCCTTCCACAAGTGTCTCTCTCTGGTGACGGCTACTACAATTTGGGTGCCAACCTTGTATTCTTCATTGTTTGTGGAATCCATGACTTTGTGTGAAGGGTTTCGTTTTCTCCGAGATTGCATCATGAGTCCATGACTTTTGGTTCTGATTGCCTCTCACTGCTACGGCTTGTTCATGGGCATCTATCTCGATTGCGCACGTGAGTGTCTAGATTTATTTACGTTATGGGATATCTTAATTAATGCATTAATTATGTCAACTAGTATGCAAAATGTAAATTATATCAATTAATTTGTTATATCTTAAAAAAATTGATATGATTTTTATGACATGGAATTTACATCTAGCCCACGTTTATCTCAGAATAACGTAATAAATCAATGGTAATTTGAAAAGTGGATCCCATTTGATTATATTGTCTTTCATACTAGCATTTAGGGTCCACTTCCAAATCTGTAATAAAAAAATGCAAACTGATGGATAAGCAGATGGTTCTCAATCTAATTGTATTTGAAAATTACATTAATAACCCTAATAACCCTATTGTTACAGTTACGATTATCGTTATAGTTAATGTTATAGTATGAGAATTATGAATTTTCTACGTTTATGGTTACCATTACCATTATTGTTTGATCTTAAATGGTAATAGTAATAGTAACTATAAATGTGATAGATTTATAATTCTAAGTAAATGTGATTAAAAACAATCCAATTACATTTATACTTGTGGCTCATTACGATTGATCTATCAATAAAATTTCATTACGATTACACCAATATTTATTACCAATTGATAGTTCAATTATAGTGAGTTACGGGGCTCAATCACAAAGGAAATTTGATTTCTTTGATTTTGTTTACATAAAAATTCAATTTATGTTGAGCCCGTTTACACTAACACTGCTAATGGAATGAAACATGTTGAGCCCATTTTGCACATTTGACCAATTTGTCTTCCTTCTCCTGCTCATCCCCAAAACGCTCTTGGTTGTAATCTTTAAGCTTAGTATTTGACTTTGGATTATATGTTCCATTTTTTCTTTCATTCGGTTGATCTCTGTAATGACTCTCTCTGGGTTCGCTTTTATGTTCATTGCTCAATTGTAGGTTTTTTCATGCATGATTGTACATTCATTTGCAATTTCAAATCACGTTTAGTGGGTAAATGGTTCTTGTAGGCCCCATGCTTCATTCAAATTATAAACTACTAATAAACGCTACCGATCATAATCAAGTGGATCCAACTTTTTGTATTCTAATCGATTGTTTTTATTTATACATGCATAAACGTGGCGTTAGTCACTCATGTCGCTTAAATCATTACATATCAAATTAATCCATGTATCAAGACATAGACTTATTATAATTAAAATAAAATAGTAGACAAATATAATTGTTAAACCCAGATTTCTATTTTCCTTACTTAAGCAAGTGATAAAAGGAATTAACTAAGTAAAAGATAAATCCTAAGTTAAGGGGTGGGAAATTTCTAAGTATTAAGTAGATTTTTCTTTGAATAAATTAAGTTGAGCTTTAATTAGTAAAATTGTGATGAAATTTGTATAATAAGTAGGATGATGAAACAGCTAGTGTGGAATGAGGATTTGAAAATGAAAAATATGGAAATTGAGTTTGGGGAATTTTGGCTAAGAATAGAGAAGTTATGTGAAATGCGTTATGGCTAAAGAAAGGATTGAAGAACTGAGAAAAATATGGGAAATTATTTTAGGGAAAAATCTGGAAAAAAAAACGTGTAGAAGTTGCACAGAGACAAATAAGTCGCAGTAGCTAAGAGCGAGATCATTGAGATCGAGACCAACGAGATTGAAGAGAAAATGGTAGAGAGTGAGATTGGATAGATGATGGGAGAGAGTGAGACCAGTGAGAAAGTGGGAGAGAGCGAGATTTTGAGCGAGAAAGTGGGAGAGAGCGAGAGTGGAGTGAGCGAGACCAACGAGACAGTGGGAGAGAGCGAGAGTGGAGAGAGCGAGAGCAGCCCATTCGTCAGCCACGTCTTGTCCAGTGTTGCATTTGAACGTCACACCCACGCCTCGCCTATGCATTGAACGACCGAGCAAGC
>NC_052355.1:1771449-1775419 GCF_009727055.1 Benincasa hispida
TGACGTTTTCCCTTATGGGCGTCTTCAAGCTTTTTTTATTCAAATTAGGGGTTCTAATGTCATAATCCACCCCAACGCATCCAAAATACATCGGTTAATATTGTACACATGTTGCTATTGTTCATATAGGGACTAGGGTTTATGGGTTTTGGGACTTGTAAATCTAGTGTTGTAATGACTCTGAACATATTATGTTTCTAAGTTAATAAATTGTGGGCCTAAAGACATCCCGTTGCATATGAATTATATTTGGTATCAGAGTTATTTCACAAGAGTTTTTAGGCAATAAGTGTTAGCCTAAGGGTTGATAACTGCTGCAGTCACGCCCTTCTCTAGGCTAAGAGGGTGGTCTGAGGCGGGGTGTGACAGTTTGGTATTAGAGTATAAGTTTTTGGGACAATTGAGGAATTAGTTGATGCCAACTTGGTATTAAATGATGGGTTATACGTAAGTTTGGGAAAGATTTAAGCTAGCTTAGTACTAAAACATAAGACTTTGGGTGAAAGAGAGAGTTCATACATTAGATTAAAGTCCCATAGATAAGTCCCTAACATGTGTACTTAATAACTAGGCAAAGATGCTGAGGAAAAGAGGCAGACCGAGTAAGCAGACTGAGAAGAGGAATATTGACCCTACCAGTGGAGGTCCTGAGGTCTCATCAGACCCAGATCTGAAGGGGAAAAGAGTTAGAGACTCAGTAGAACAGGAGGCAACTTCTGAAAACGAGTCTAGTACACCAAAAGTAGACGTAGAACCCCAAATGGAGGATCGAGTATTCGACAGAATCACTCAAAGATTAGCGGCGAGTATAGGATCGATCCAAAATGATCCAGAAAAGAAATTTAGCGTCGAGAGGCTGAAAGCTTTAGGAGCCACAATGTTCGATGGAACCACAGATCCATTAGATGCTGAAATCTGGTTGGATTTGATTGAAAAGTGTTTTAAGGTTATGAGATGCCCTAAGGACCGTAAGGTCGAGTTTTTAGGCAGTAAGTGTCAGCCTAAGGGTTGATAACTGCTGCAGTCAGACCCTTCCCTAGACTAAGAGGGTGGTCTGGGGCGAGGTGTGACAATAATTGAAGCTTTTAAAAAAATTATGATAAATATAAGACAAACTATCAAGATTTATGTGGGTGAATATGTATATATAGAGAGAGTAGTTTTGAATCGAGATTAGCTTTTCTTTAAATATATTTCTTCAAAAAATCAAATAATGGTTTTTTTACCTTTTAAGGACAAACGTAGTTTTTAAACTTTTAAGTTTGTGTCTAAATTTTTTTGTACTTTCAAAATTGTCAATAGCCCAGGTTCCTTAACTTTTGATTTCGTGTCTAGATCCATAAATTTAAAATTTTTTAATAAGTTTGAACTTTCAACTCCATATTGTGTTTCTAAGATATTAACAAAATTTAAAAATAAACGGATATGTTGAATATAAAATTGAATTGTAATGATATATCCTAAACATATAATTTTTTGTCTTGTATAAATACATGAATTTTAGAAAATGCTGAACAATTCAAATACTTATTTGACAAAATATTGAAAATTTGAGGACCTAGTAAATAAAAATGGACTGTTTAAGAAACTATATTAAACATATTTTAAGGTTCGGAGACCTATTGTGTTGGGTTTTATGTCCTAAAACTCGCCGTTTGTAAAATGATAAACATTTTGTATAATCAATAAACTTATTATTTATTTTATAAATTGTATGAAAGTCTAAATCCAATAAATAAGAGAGGTTCTTTGAAGTTTTTTTTTTTCTTCAAAAAAGATTTGGGTAGAAATATGAAAAATAGATGGTGAAATATGTGGCAAAAAGATGATGCATGGATCTTTTTCTAATTAAAAGAAAAAAAAAAAAAAAGAAAAGAAAAGAAAAACAGTGGCAATAACATTACTTTGAAAATGTAATTTTTATTTTGAAGAAAATTGTGTGTAGAAAAAATAAGGTAAAATATGTACAAGATGATGCATAATTTTATTTTTAAGAAAACAAATATGAAACAAGTAAAGATTTTGTTAGGAATATGAAAATATAGAATTAAAAATATGTACGAGTAAATGATGTGTGATTTTTTTATTTTTCTTTTAAGTAAATACGAAATGTTGGAAAGACGTTCTTTTAAAAAAGAAAATAAAAGGCAAAGGACTCCAAAGTTTTATTTGAAATATCAAAAATAGGTAAAGCAAATGAAAAGAATTTTTTTTTTTCAAATTAATTAATGCAAATGGAGAACAATAATTTTGATAAACTAAAAAAAAATCTAAGAATTTATTTTCAAGGAATGGAAAATATGCTGTAAAATATGTATAAGTAAAACGGATGTATCAATATTATTTTTTTAAATGAACAATGAACTTAAGAAAAAACAAAGAATTTGCTTTTTTTAAAAAAAAAAAATAGACTGAAAATACGTACTATTGAAGCGATGCATGACTTTTAAAAAAATTAATACAAATGGTGATATAAACTTTGAGAATACTCCTTTTAACCGAATAATAAAAAAAAAAAAAAAACGGACTAAAAAAAACTAAGCATATTAAATAAAGGGAAATTAAAAGAAGAAATTAAAAAACGCACCTTACTTGAAAATAAATGAGAGAAAAATGTAGTTGAGAAAATAGAGAAAATGGAGAATTATTGGAAAGAAGTGAAGAAAAATGAGTGAGGAAAAAAATGATGGTGATGTATTTTAGGGAGAAAAAATCATTGTAGGAAAAAAAACATGGAGAATGACAGAACAATTAAAATTTTGAGAGAAAAATGGCGCAGGGTTTTTTATGTTGGTATTGTGTGTCTGAAATATATTCATCACCTACAATTTATAGAAATTTCCAAGCCTTCTTGAATTAGGAAAAAATAAATTAAAATTAAATTTAGAAAAGGACAAAAATAAATTAAATGAAAATTTAAGAAGAAAAAATTAAAGAAAATAATTGGAGAATTAGTTTGATTGAATGTTTAAAAATATTTAATCATAATTAGATCCGACCAAATTTGATTAAATATAATTTTTCTAAAAAAAAAAGGAATTTGAACATTAAAACATTATTCTCCCCTACACAATGTTAAGGTTATCGTCTATCACCTACTAACAGATGTCGCATCGCAATCTATCAACTGTAGATAGAGACGTTTTATTATGCTTGAAAATATTTTTAGCAGTTTTACTGCTTGTAAAAAGTTATCCTAATTATTAATTATATTGTTTTTTTTTGGTGTTTAAGAATGTATTTCAAAATTTTAAAAACAAACAAAACAAAACAACAAACATTAACCATTTAATTCAAAGCTAAGTATTTAATAGAATTAGAGAAACCTAATTGAATTTAAATTGTGTCTTCAAAAATTAATAAAAGTGGTTTGTAAGGTTTTAGTGGTAAAGAATTCCACGTTGTGGCCGGTGGAGACCTGGGCTCGAAATCCCAGCAACCACAATTTTAAAATTTTAAATGTATTATTCAGATACGTGAAAGTCCTATAATTTTTTGAGAGAACAATATTTCTCTTATCTTTAAAATCGGGTAAGGCGGTGGAACTCCGTCTTGGCATTTATGTCCGCGAACTATCTAATTAGGTTTTAACCCTGAAATGGAAGTTTCTTAATTTGAACGCGACGTTGTTAAGCCAACCCTCACTATTGTCATCTAGGTGAATAAATCAGCGTTAATAAAGTAAGAGTGACTTATTTCTTGTCGCAATTTATGCAAACTCATTACATAGGAGCCTCACTCCTCATGGCCTGACAATGTATGAATTAGGATCACATCGGTAATGTAGCACTTTAGCAACTCTTTGTAATAACTACAGAGTAGGCCGCATCCAATGGTGTTACCAAGAAAATAAGGTAGCTCGACCTTAATTCAATGTAATATAGATCATTTGACTTGTTTTTAATCGAACCTGATCCACTCTTATGTCTCCACTATACAGTTATATTCATGTAGTTGATAGTCATGCATC
>NC_052355.1:1775519-1786432 GCF_009727055.1 Benincasa hispida
ACCAAGTGCATTCTTCAGAGAAGGGGTTAAGCAGTCGATTACTTCATCA
Organism: Benincasa hispida; assembly: GCF_009727055.1. Classification (NCBI taxonomy): domain Eukaryota; kingdom Viridiplantae; phylum Streptophyta; class Magnoliopsida; order Cucurbitales; family Cucurbitaceae; genus Benincasa; species Benincasa hispida. The sequence goes on from NC_052355.1 coordinate 1,775,569, forward strand.
CTTTACAAGTTCACCTCTCTGTCCATAGTCTTCTTTCATTTACGGACGCAAGGAAGGGTGTGCTGATAGATCGTTCCGGCAAGCTTGGGAAAGCACCGAAAACTCCAAGATAGAGAGAGGGCCGATGCCTGTAGAAGCGGGAATATTTGTAGAACAGAATAGAGATTCAGTGTAAAAAGCCTCGGTTAACAAGGATTGCTACCAGGCTCTCTACCTTTATTTCCATTATCATTTGTACTCAATTCAGTTATAAGAATGGAACGTCTTTTTCTATATCTGTTCACTCTCTGTAATTCACGCATGAGTAGCTAAATCAGTTGAATGGGTTGAGAAGCATTTAACTAGCATCACTAAGGAATCTTCATTCTTTGTGATTATCTTGTTTATGTATGCTTCATTCGTCTATTAGAGATACTCGGGAGAGTAGTCTAAGGACAGGACTAGACTTGGGAAGGTTAGGTCAGAATCTAGGTTTGGAAGAACCAGATTAGAACACATAAACGAGAGATAGGTGCTTAGGAATGAGCACTATTTGTTATTAACGCATCGCATGCATCTTAGCAATAAGATATGATTGTATGCAGTCACCTTACTTTCATATATTTTGCATCAACGCATAGGACAAGAGTAGAGACTTAGGGATGAGCTCTATGGACATTTTGCATTCAACACATACGTCCTAGACTTAGGAGCATCGCATTTACAATGGGAAATGATTTGCTATGCATGGTTGTAACATGATCGCAAAGTTTGACGCATTCCTGAGTAACGCTAGTTAAAGATCTTCTCAACCCGTTCATCACATACTCATTGCATCTAACAATGCAACTCTCTTTCTCAAATCCTCCGCCTTTATTTACTTCTTTTTCATCAACGCAACAACACAGCCACACTTTATTTATTTACTTGGTTACCACAAAGTTTTCATAAACATTATCAACGCAACTATTGTCACAAGTCCTTGTGTTCGACCCTGGACTTACCAGGAAACTTAGAGGAATTTACACTTGAATTCCGCTGGGGAACCTTGAGTACACAACGCAATCCATCAACGCTGTCTCTTATACACATCTAGATGTGTATAAGAGACAGGAACTAGACCTCTTGTCATCTTCGGGTCATTAGGATTTTTTTTTTTTACTTGTATATTTCATGTATTTGTATTCTTTATGTATTTATAATTTTCACGTAATTGTATATTTCATGTATTTGTATTCTTTATGTATTTATAATAATTTATGTAATGAATTTATATAATAAACTTATTTTATGTAATTGTATTTTTTATGTACTTTTTACGTATCATAATTATCAATTCTATTATGTAATATAATTTGAACTTTTTAGGTAATGCAGCCTGGTCCTTCTAATCCTGTACAATTGTACCAACAAAACACGCGTCGTTCATAGACAGTATTAGATAGTTCTTCCACTATAGTATTGAGTTGTCGGAGGAGGGAGGCGACTGCTGATGACATGCAGATATGCATGTCATTTTATGCCTTTTACTTAGAATTATGAAGGTTTTTAGACAGAATATGCGTCGATCATGCTAGGAATTCATGAGAAAAAGAGTTTGCGTCGATCAGCATATCGAATCTCAACTAACACATTACTTTGCGTTAATTATGCGTTCAATGTTCTATTTTTGTAGCCAATGCAGGAAATGAACGAAAACGCGGAAACCGGACCTTTATTAGACGACATCATGCGAAGAAACACTCCATCACAAGGAAAATGCATCGATCAACGCATGGATGTTGCGATAATTAGTGTATGCATCCATCGCATGGGAGTTGCGCTACGATTGCGGTCATCATATAGAGTTGCAGTGTTAAATGAATGCGACCATTAAATGATTGCGGCTACACAATAATGCATTCTAGTGGGATCAACGCAAGATTGGTGGAATGAACACATCAACGCATCTACCTCGAGAAAATCCAAAGCTGATGTTGACATTTCACCTACCGCGCCGTTGGTGGCAGAGGTTCAGAAAGGACTAACACACCAAACGTCAAACTTAGAGCAGTCCAATTAATGCTATTGGCGATCCAAACTCTATAAATAGAAGCCAATAAGAAAAAATTCAGATCATCCAAGGGAGGATCCTTGTGAACTGGGGACTTTCCCCGTGATCCAAACAAACTGCGTGAGAAGATGGCTGAGAGTTCTTCACCTCCTTCATCCATTCCGAGTGACGACAGGAGCCTTCGACCAGAGCTAGATCTCGAGAGAGTCAGTTCCTCCACCCATCCATGGCACCACCGGTAGCCTTGACGCACATCCGCTGGAAGCAAATCTTTGCTTCCAGCCGATAATTTCTTTTTCCTTTCTTTTCTCATATTGTATTGTATAACATTTTTGAATTAAGAAATTAATACAATGTGTTTTTCAATGCATTTCTATTTTCCTTCGACTTCATCTCCATCTTCTTAGCATAGCATCTTTACTTTCATTACAACACTTAGTGAGATTGCGTGGGTATTGCATACTTAGACATGTGGATTAGGGATATGAAGCATGTAGCAACCCACCGAGAGGTGTGCGTTATGCGAGTATGTGAGTAATCTTATTTGTTTACTGTGAAGCTGCTGCAACGCCTGTCTATGGGCTAACACATTGCTTGTCTATGAGTGAAGTCAGCAACAATCAACTGCCCAAGAGGGTAAGTGGTTGGATGCATTAAGCAATGTATGCGTTATTCACTAGGGATAGTAACAAACTTGCATCAACCTAGCTCATGCGTTTGTCTTGTCTTATGTTGTGCTCAACACCCCTTTAGACCTACTCAAGAGAGAGTCTAAAGAAAGAACCTAATGACTCGAGAGAGCTAGGTTAGAATCTAGACTCGAGAGAGCGAGAATAGATCGGCATAAGCGAGAGATGGGGACTTAGAGATAAGCTCTGTTTGTCAACACTACATCACATGCACCCTAGGAATAGGAATGGTGATATGTGGTCGCCTTGTTTGTGTATGACACATAGACAAGAATTAGATGCTTATGTGTAGGCCCTATAGACACCTATGCACATACATCACATGCGTTTTAACATAAGAAGTCGTAGCATTCGCATCGAAAGATGGTTTACTATTGTATGAGTGTTGCATGATCGCATTAGTTTGCGCTGACTAAGGTTCCCTTGCAACCACTTTAAGTTTTGCAATGAAAACATCTCCACATTTTATCCATTTTCCCACACATTTATTTCATGTTAAGGTTTGTCGCATCTCTACCTATCATGCATATTCTCATTGCGTTGACTATTAAATAGGAGTAAGAGTAGGATTAACGTAGCAATATCCCCTCCATTCTTTTATTCAACCGCTGCATGCACAATCACCGCAAACATATAGTTATAAGTCCCTGTGTTCAACCTCGGATTACCCGAGAAACTTGCGTTCATGTTATATTTGGAGTGAACGCAAGAAAACTTGTGGCAGGACGCATGGTCATCGCATACATTCGTTAACGCAATTTTTATTCCAACGCATGACCATCGACGCATGGCTATCAACACATATTTTAGGAACATGCATCACATAATGCGTCCAAGGGAAGTTGGTTGTCGAGTAAAATTAACTTCCAATTTCCGCGCATCAATTGCACAACATACTATCCCATTTGATCAACGCATTATTCCATATGTTCAGGAAGCGGGTTTTCTTGGGGTTGCAAAGATTGGTTTCATCCAGCTTGATTGGCACCTGATTACTGCTGTAGTTGAGCACTGGAGACCAGAGACTCACACATTTCACCTGCCCTGTGGGGAATGTACGATTACGCTGCAGCATGTTGCCGTACAATTTGGGTTACGAGTGGATGGGCAAACACTGACAGGCTCACTGCAGTATGACTAGAAGAACGTTTGTGAAGAGCTCTTAGGCATTATACTAGAGGATCCGAAGGGATCAAGATTGAGTATCCCTTGGTTGGCGTCCCAGTTTCCCGAATTACCTCCCGATGCCGACGACATCAGTGTACGTAGGTATGCACGAGCATACATCCTGCAGCTTATTGGAGGATTTTTATTTGACGACAAGTCAAATACTCTGGTGCATCTCATGTTCCTCCCATTATTGTCTGATTTCGAGCACACTGGTACGTACTCGTGGGGTGGTGCATGTCTTGCATGGTTGTACAAAGAAATTTGTCGGGCTTCCAATGCACAAGCGTTGAAATAGCGGGGCCATTAATACTATTACAAGTATGGGCTTATAATCGATTTCCAATTATAGCACCACAAATCCAACTACAGGCCCCAGATCATCGTCCACTTAGTGTCAATTATTATTTTATTTATATATTTATTTCGTTACTATTTTATGTAAGAATATAAATTAATTGTATTTTTTATAATTTTAAATAGAATGGTGTATTAGCTGCCTCTGAACAGTCAACAAATATGTTGCTCGTGTATAGAAAAATATTCGACATGCTGACGCCCAATCAAGTAGTAAATATGTATATAAATGAATATTTAAAAAATTTTATATGTATACTTTTTTTTTTGTCAGGTTATTTGGACGCCATACACACAGTTTTGGTCATCCTTACTTGATTATTGTCGTGATGGTGAAAACATCTGGTTGACTTTTAGCCCTCTTATATGCTTCCATATAGTAGAGTGGCATCATCCAGATCGTGTGCGAGATAGTTCGGTATGCGACAAACGATACCTTCGTTGTCCTATACACTCTCAGCACTATACCAGATCAATTTAAGAGGTAAGCACGATCAAGACTAGCATCGAATCCATGCGGAGTATTTATCCTACTGGCATGGACGACGTGATCATGGGAGAATTAACAAATGGGCCAGCTGTATCAGACGACTACTTTCCCTGGTATAATTCGATCAAGAGGCGATTTATCTCACCTGACAGCGCTTACTATTACTACATGGTAAGAGATTTAAAATCAGACATTTTCCATATATAAAATATGAATACTGTTTAATATATTTTTTTATTCTACAGAATAATTTTATCAGCGATGTTCAACAATATTTAGTGCAGAACAACTTACCAGAATTGGGTTCAATGTGTCAGCAAACATTGGTCAACGTAGAAAGTATTATTCAACAAACAAGACGACTCAATGTTGCTGACACCAAGCGAAGATGTATTCGTCGTAGACGACAGCGACAATAGGATGAACCTAATTTAGAGGGACATGAAGACAACCCCCATGAGGAGTAAGGGCCAGGAGGGGGTCGTTTTTAAATCCCATATTGTATTATTTTCAAATTGTAAATTAAAGGACTAATTGTAAATATTCTTTAATATCATGGTATTTTTTTTTAATATGAGTGCAAGATGTTTTCATTGTAGATTAAATATATAATTAAGTTTAATGATGAAAGAATTAAGTTTAACAATTAAAAAAACAATTATAAGCAATAATGAAGGAATTAAATTAAGTTTAACAATTAACTTTAAAAAAAAAAGGAAAAAAAAATTATAAGCAAATCATGTACCGAGTACACGAGTTCCCTTGATCGTTTAATCAGTCAGCTGACGTGGTCAGCTGACTGGATTAAATGGTACTCGTGTACCGGGTACACGAGTATGCCACATGGAAATCGTGTACCTGGTACACGATTCCACTATCCTAATTTTGTCAATACTTTCCCAAAACAACCTGATTTTTGGGAATATTTTCCCCTAACCCTATTTTTGTCATTATTTATTAAAAAACATTATTTCAAAAAAAAAATCTTATAAATTCATATACTAAGATGGATTATTGAATAGTTAAATTTTGGAATTTAGGTATGACCAAAAGTTTTGGATAAATGGGGTTCGAAGTGTGATTAATAAACTTTTGTGTGTGTATTTTTTATGAAATTTTTATTGTTTAGCTAAATTTATAAAAATTTAACGTAATTTATGATTATATGTGGGGCAGCGCGCGCCTTGGTGGTGTCGGGAAAACGCCCCCAAAACCTATTCAAATTTTATATTCAATCTATTTATTTATTTGCAGTTATTTACGATTATGACCCTAGGGTTTAGAGTAGTGCGCTATATAAACTCTCATAATCCTAGAGGCGCCGTTTTGAGTATTATTCTGAAAACATTCTCTCTAATAATATTGTTCTCCCTCTGTCCGTGACATAGCTAACACTGTTAGTGAACCACGTATATCTGTGGGTTGATCTTCTCTATCTCTATGTTTCTTTTGTGTTCTTTTTGTTGTTTTCGCAACAAAATGTTTACAAATTTTATGATTTTATATTTAAGAATGACTTTGAAATTTATCCCGTGATTTTCGCAAATAGTTATCAAAGATTCCCATGTAAAAACATTGTTTTAACAAAATGAGTGTTTTGAGAAAATAGTTTTATGTGAAAGTTGAAATCATGAAATGTTTTTAAAAAGGAAAAATCATGACTTTGGAAATTATTTAATTTACAAATGATGTGATTGCAAGATTTTTTCAAAAGTGGCAAGTTTTTATGTTTAAAGTTTGAGGTGGTTTAGATGAATGTACGTGTTGGTGATTTTTTCATACTGACTTGAATGTGTTTCCGTAGTGTAATTTGATAGACATGAGGTCTTTGAAACCCATTTTGGTGTAAAGGCTTTGGATCATGCGTCAGAGTTTTTTGCCTTTTGGGGGCATTCTATTTATTATGACCATGTTGTTCTACTATTTATCTTAAGATTACTCGATAATAAATAGTATAACTATGTTTACTCTGCTATGCACCTTGAGATTTTTTGGTGTATAACATGATAAATGTTTTCTCTGCTATATAGTTAAGTCCCTCCGTATAATAGTATGACAACATTCAGATACAAGTTTGGTTGAAGGTTTTTGCAAGTTTGTGTTTACATTTACAAAAATTGTTTATGTTTTTTTTTTTTTTTTCTCTATGTGATCTTTCTCAAGTTTTAATTTGCTCAGATTCACATCTATTTATAGAATGATTTGTTGTTTTAAATTATAATAATTAACTCAAATTATTTTCATATGAACTTCCCCACTTAAATTATTTTTCCATCAAGTCGTTCTTGAGTTCACATGAGTGTAGAAAATTGGAAATTACCCCACGTCTCATTAGTTCTATTGCCAACATAAACAATACATTTAAGTTTTATACGAGTGTGATTAAGTTTTAATACGAGTGTGATTGTTATAATGTGTAAGTTCTATATCTAATTTAAGCTAAGTTTCAATTCCAAGAAGAATTTGATATGGTAGACTCCATTGGATACTCGAGATTCTACTGTCATCAAAGTTCATCCTTGGTTTAGATAGCGTAATTTAGGGTGGGGTGATAGTGAACTACAAAAAAAAAGTCAATTATAAGTCTTTATATGAGCTTTTTAGCCTTCAATAAAGATATATTGACGTTTTTAGTCATCAACCTAATTCAAAAACCATCAACTATACACTCTTTATTGACAATTTTGACCACGCCAATAATTTCTTTGTCGACATATATTAGTTGTCAATTATTCTTTTATTGATACCTTCTAATCATCAACTATCATGATTGATGTTTTTTAGCCGTGAATTATATGTATTTGATTTTTTTTTTTTTTTTTACATGAATCCTTTTGAGCTTTATATAAAACTTGTAATTCCCCCAAACTAGCTTATAACCCAAAATTTTCATTTTGGTAATTAGATATAGCTAATAACTCAAAATCTATATTTCACACAAAACTAACAAATGTCCCAAACAAACGATCCGACAATCAATTCTCATATTAAATAATTTATTATAAAAGTAGCTAGGACCTGCAAACCAATTACATTCATGCATGGCTAAGTTAACAACATTACCAAAAGTAGCATTACCTAGGATTGGTAAAATTACCCACAGAATCAGGGTCCGCAGGGTGAAAAGTTTCTTATTTGATCGAGGATGGAGGTCAAATTAGGAACCTTTTTAGGGTCTCGTCTGGAGACAGGGAGGGTATCTCGACACCGACCCCTATCTCGACTCTGACCCTGATTAGATTTTAAATATATTATCAACTTTAAAGTCAGATATTCGATTTTCTCACCACACATATTGTAAAAAAAAAAATGCAAAAAATATAAAGTTGTGTAAAGTTCTTATAAAGAAACTATATATAAAACCAAATTTTTCCACTAACTCAACAAATACTTCTTAAAAGTTCGAAACACTCGAAATCAATCATGAACTACAAATAGAGAGTCTGGTTATATGAGTTAATTTACAACATTTAGAAAAAGTTTGACATGATCTAAATGAAGCATTAACACCCAACCAAGGGAAAATTATTTGAGTGAGTTTTATATCAAACCAAGACTATAAACAAAAGAGTTCTAAAGGTTAGAAACTTCAAGACAACACTTCAAAGAATTTGAAAAGAGTTTAAAGAAGTTTTCAACATAAAACAATCTTAAACCTTAATTCAAATATTCTAAATCAATCCTATTCCAATGGTCATAAAATAATTTACAACGTTTTGAAAGAATTCAAAAGAATCTAAATAAAACTTTAACATCTGAAACTCAAAAAACGAAGTTGAGTCTGGACTAAAAAGTGTTTAAATGAGTTTGGTATCAATCCAAAACCTATAAAAAAATTATGAAAGTTAGAAGCTACAATACAACACTTGAAATGGTTCGAAAGCCGTTTAAAGTAGTTCGCAACACAAAATAGTTTACATTTTTCATCCTAAGAAAAAAATTAATTTTCTTGCAAAAATGCATAATAATAAAACAAATGCATGGTTTAAGTTCTCCCCATACATAACATGTTTCAAAAATTTGAAGAATGCGGTGTTTCATGAATGTGATAGCATAGCATAGACCTTAAAACACCTAACATTAAGCTCTACTTTTTTATTGCTTTGCCAAATATCATGCAAGTCATGGGTGAAGTAATGCAAATTTGAACCATTTGGCACTAGATTCACTCAAATCAACCATATTAAATAAAATGATGCCAAAACTGTCCACATGATAGCAGTTAAACAATAATGCATTTATACATCCATCAATGACAAAGAAAAGTAGCATTTAGGCCAAATTTATAATAGTAATTGGAATTGGAGATTGGGTCGGGAAGTGTAATTACTACATGATAGCCATTAAACAATAATGCATTTATACATCCATCAATGACAAAGAAAAGTAGCATTTAAGCCAAAATTATAGTAGTAATTGGAATTGGAGACTAGGTCGTAATCAGGGAATGTAATTACTATATGAACGCTATTTTGTGTTGTGGATTGAGACTAAAAATCGAGATTGGAGATCTATGAACACGTATACCACTGTGCTATCACCATCTCTAGGAACCATTTAAATGTGAAGTTATTAGTTCATAGTTAAAAAGCACTAGAAAAGTGCTTTATTTGGCTTATGTTTTTTTGTTAGTCTTCATACTTAAAATGTGGTTTCCTAAGAATTTTTATTTTGATCTTGCAGAAATCGAGTATTTGAGTGAAATTAGAAGAAATTTGGAGGTAAGGATGTGCAAAAGTGGAAAACACTAGGCTCGACGCTAGATTACCATATATGCAAAACAAGAGCGGCTTGACACTACAAGATTTTTACAAATGCAGGGCTACAGAGTTGCAGTTGTCTAGGGGAAAATTAGGCCAGTGGAACATCATGGTTTTTTTTTTTTTTTTTTTGCATATATATTTTTTATTGTTCATTAGATTAGGGTATCAAGTCCTCGAGGTTTGGAGGTCGAGAGAGAGATTAGAAAAGAATTCAGAGTCTTTGGAGCTCGAAATGATCGAAGAGCATTGTAGGGTCGATTCTACTTTGGATATGGAGTTTGATCATCAGATAACACCTTTATTTCTCTTTTGTCTTTGATTCTTCTGTATTTTTCTATTCTGATTATGGTTTTGTCTATGGACGTCATGTTAGGCTGATTTTTCATAATTCTAGGGTTTTCGATGTATTTTTGGATTACTTCTAAGTTTGGTTATGGAGCTTGATATTTAATTACAATTAACAGTTTTAGCATGACTATTCTAAATGCTTTTGATTGTTTGATCAACAATTAATTGAGTAAGTGATTTATAATCTTGCTTTGACGAGAGGATTTTAGATTAGATCATGCATGCTAGACTATCTGTAATGACTCGAGTTTAGGAGGGTACATGAATGAATTGAGATTGCACCCGAATGAGAGGGATCTTGCGGACATGAAAGTATGGTTGATAAAGGCTTAAAAGAGTTGAAAGTTGTTACCTATACAAACTAAGTGTACCTTCCTTTTCGTTGGCTCAATCATAGAACTCTAAAGTAAAGCGTGTTTAGCTTGGAATAATTATATGTTGAGTGTCCTCTTAGAAATTTTCTTAGAATACAAGTAGTGATGTCACAGAGCATGCTGAAAAGACTTCCAGATTTAGGTGTTATTTTAATTGATAAAAAAACTAAGCAATTGAATTTATTCCATTGAAATGAAATCAATACTTTTCTTCATATTACTTTACTTTATTTGTATCACAATTCGGTACCCTTAAATAAATTGGAACAATCCCTAAAATATCTAAAAGAATTAAAAATTGATTTTCTAAGGATGATACTTGACCAATGACATTATAAACTATAGTATAATTTGACGTATGCGCTTACACTTTATCAATAGCGTTTGATATTCGTCCTTTATAGTAATTTGACATTAATAGAAATATTTTTAGTGTTGAGCACACCAAACAAACTTGTGTATAAATACTTCTGATAATATATAGCCAAACATATGTGTATATTTTTTTTATATTTTTTCAAAAAGGAAAAAAACTCTTTTTCATAGGCCATCTAAACCTGCCATTAGATTAATTAAAAATGGGTAAATCAAATTTACATAAAAGTTGCACTATCGACCTCGAAGTCAAAAGTTCGATTTCCATA
>NC_052355.1:1792032-1816496 GCF_009727055.1 Benincasa hispida
CAAACATTTTGTGATTAAAATGTAAAATTTCGAGATGTGAGCCATTTTTTAGCCCAATAAGAGCAAATTTGTTGCAGAGTACAGATGGTAAGAAGCCAAAGAAGTTGGAGAGGATACTTTTTAAGGAGAGAATTATTTTCAAGGAGAGATATACTTTTGTTTTCTTCTTTTTTTAATCAGACAGTAACTGCTTTTTCATTCCCTTATCAGAAGCTTAATGTCCTAAACAATCCTCCTATGTTAAAGGTTTCTTACATATTTGAAGGGGAATATGCCTCGGTTTTGTCTATGGCAGAAAAAGCAGAAACAGAACTGATAAATTAATAGCCACTATTTTAAAAAGCATTCCCAGGTGTCCCTGGGTTCCGTGCAGTTTGGGTTGCATTTGGCACGTTGCCTCCCTCAAGAATACATCTTTGTGTTCTGTTGATGATAAAATATGAAATTTACTCATTTATCCATTAATTTAAGTATTTGGATTAATCGATGATTTAACATGGTATTAGAATTAATGGTGTAGGAAGACCTGTATTCAAACTCTTGTAATGTTATTTCCTCCCTAATTAATATTGATTTCTACTTGTTGAGTTTTCTACATATTTCAAGTCCACAGGTGAGAGAAAGTGTTAGATGATATAATAATAAATTTACCTTCACTCGTCAGCTTAAGTTTTTGTGTCAATTATACCTCATAATTTACATGTTCCTTGTTGTGATTGTGGGGTCTTCAAAATATTTGACAGGCTCATTCCTTCCTTCTGAACATTGGGAGATTAATCTTTCCTCGATATTAATTCATAGAGAATGCCTATTCATATTGGTTGTTATGCATGTATAATGGCCTGACTAACTTTCCTCCATATGTATAGACTGGCATTGATCCAGGGCAATACCCATCCCTCACATGGCAACGAAAATTAAACAGGGAAGGAGTCCCACTTTGGCAGTTCAGGTTGCATCTGAAAGAGATAATTCATCTGGTATTTCTAGTTTCAGATGATTTCTTTTAAGATCTCAATTATACCTCATAATTTTGTGTTAATATATATGACGACTGAATGGTTCAGTATTTGTTGGTGTCCAAGCAGTTGAAAAGATTGGTATTTATGATTTTATTTCTTTAATATCAGAATTTGATAGATATATACTTCCATCTAGGATTGGTTTTCTTTTATAGATACTAAAGTGTGAAAATAAGATCACATGCTTGTCTATTCTATAAAATCAATGTTTCTGTGCATTGCCGGTGCTCAAATCATCCAAAATATTCAGTTTAAGCCTAAGGTTTGTGTTAGATTATATAATATTAAATTTTATTTTCACCCATTAGATTAAGTTTTTGAGTCAATCGGTGATTTAAGATTATATCAGAATAGGTGATCAAGGAGATCTGGTGCTCAAACCCAAATGTGGGAGAATGTTAAATGATATAATATTAAATTTACCTTCACCCGTAAGCTTAAGTTTATGGGTTAATAGATGATTTAAGAGTTTGAACTATCAGCCGTGATGACTACATTCCATAGGAAATATTTCTCACCATTTCTCTTTCTCAGGCTCCGGTAGGGTTTAGGCTAATCCGCTATATCCGAGAAGAATCTGTCAAAGGAAGGGTAGTGATTTTATAGTAATATTGCTAGTCCAAATCTTTTCAAGGTATGTAAGTAAATGGATCTAGAAATTATTGAATACCTCTCTTGTCTGCATTTCAGGGGGCTATGATAAATCCTTTTATTAGACGCCGTATAACTGATACTCATGGCATTCCTCTAGGTGGTCTTGGGTAAGTCTTCCTATCTTTATATTTTTCTCTCATCAAATTTACTATTACATGCATCGTACCATTTCCTTACTTGATATCAACTTTTTTTTATAAGAAAATCACTCAAAAGCATGTTTTTAATCATTCAATATCAATGTTTATGGTATGAAAATTGCATTTACTAGTGGAAAATAAAACATTAACTTGTTTTTTTTTATGATTAAAGACATGGTTCACATTGATGTTGGACATGGAAAAAGTGATTGTAAACATTTAGAAAATACTCCCAAACATGCTATTAGTCTATTTTTTCATTGTTGAAGAGTGATATGATGATTATGTAAGCTTTTGGTCTGTTCAAATTGATCTGGGAAGTATATGTAACTATTCTTATGCTTTGTTCGTTTGCTATTTAACAATCTAAATGTTTAGATCAGGAAGCATCGGAAGAAGTTACCGAGGTGAATTTCAACGCTGGCAACTATTCCCTAGAAAATGTGAAGATAAGCCAATTTTAGCAAATCAATTTTCTGTGAGTTCATATGTCCTTTCTTGCTGTCTTGAAATGCTGTTTAATATGTATCATACGCATTGTGATTTCATTTACATGCTTTCGGACTCGTTAAAAAATCAATTATTAATAATAATCTAGTTATGAGTACTTCAATAGGTTTTCGTCTCACGACCGAATGGGGAGAAGTATTCTACTGTACTATGTGCACAGAGCCCTGAAACCCAGAGGTAGTTACTAAACTTTTTATCGCTGTCAAATATCTCTACGTTTGGAGATTGTATCTTTTAAAGATTGTAAGATCATGAGGTCTCCCCATCCAATGTGGAATCACTCGAGATGGTGCCTCTTTAAGTTCATCATTCTTGAGTCCGATTCTAATTTTGGAGCGAATACCTATGTGGTCTTCATGGGCTGATATCATAAAGATTTTGAAGTCTCCTCATCTTTCTAACGTGGGATCTTCAACATTGTTAAATGGGATAATTGACAAATAAATGTCTATTTACCCTCTCATTATCATATGCACCATCAGGGAAGTTCAATCATCAGGCATCGGATCTTGGGACTGGAATTTGAAGGGTCATCGGTCTACATATCATGCTTTGTATCCTCAAGCTTGGACAATATATGATGGTATATTTTTTAGGCTTTGTTTGGTAAACATTTCTGTCCCGTTTGATAATCATTTAGTTTTTTATTTTTGTTTTTAAAAATTAAATCTATAGACATTATTTCCCCTCCAAAATTTTCCTTTTGTTATCTATTTTTTATTAATAGTTTAAAAAATCAAGTCAAAATTTGAAAACAAAAAAAATTAATTTTTAATTTTTTTTTTTTTTTTTAGAATTTTGTTAAGAATTCAACCATTGTAATTAATAAATATGCAAGTTATTGTAAAAATGAGGAGAAAACATGTTTAATTTTTAAAAACTAAAAACAAAAAACAAAATAGCAATCAAACGGACCTTCATTTTTTGTTTCTGGTTTTTTATTTTTGAAAATTAAGCTTATCTCCTCCCATGTCCGTATCATGGTTTGCAATTTTCTTAAGTACCAAAGTTGGTTTCTTAACCAAATTACAAAAAAAAAAATAAATTTTTAAAAATTACTTTTTTTTTTTTAGTTTTCAAAATCTGACATGATTTTTTAAAATATTAGATAAAAGTAGATAATAAAAAAGAAATTTTAAAATAGAAAATGTGTTTATGGACTTAATTTTAAAAGATAAAACTAAAAACAAAATGGGTAGGGAGCTTTAGTTTTATATATTAGTTTTACATTTCATGTTTCTTAGGTTCATCATTATTTATAAAACGTCGAATTCATTTTTGACCCTTTTCCTCCACTGCAGGTGAACCGGATCCAGAATTAAGAATAGTTTGCCGTCAAATTTCACCTGTTATTCCCCATAATTACAAGGAGAGCAGTTACCCTGTCTCAGTTTTTACTTTCACGGTAGAAATGGATTTCTGTATCTACATTTATTTTATGTTTTTTTAAAAAAAAAAAAATTATTAGACATATATATGTTGTTGATGATCTTATGAATTCTAGTTCATTATTGGCCTTTTGATTTATTTTCCATCAGCTGCATAATTCTGGAAAAACAGACGCCGACGTCAGTTTGCTTTTCACCTGGGCAGTATGTGTTCCTCTTGAATATCAATTTGATAATAATTTCTTTTTCTAATGCTATGTCATTAATTAATTATTATCCTTTTAGATTCTCACTTGGAATTTGTTTGGATTTATTGAGAATCATGAAATTCTTTGGACTTGATATCTTTCTTCTTTTTTTTTTTTTTCGTGCTATTCAGAATTCAGTTGGAGGGCTTTCTGAGTATTCTGGTAACCATATCAATTCGAGAACAAAGTAAGAAAATAATACTTGCTGGACTTCATTATTATTCTTTTTCTTTATCATCTGAACTATGACCACAAGTGTTACTTTAATTAAAATATTTCCCATGCTTTTGTAGAGAATTATCATTAATTCAAATCTAACCTACAATATTTATGATTTTTTTAGGAAGAAAGATGGTGTGCATGCTGTGCTTCTACATCACAAGCAAGTGCCTTTCTTGGTCATTTATTCCAAATAATGTAAACAGAAAGGAGATTTGGAAAGGGTGTGATTAGTGCAATAATATATTATATGTTTTAGATTTTTTATTGTCTTTTCTTTTAAATATTCAGGACAGCAAGTGGATTTCCCTCCGTGACTTACGCTATCGCTGCACAGGAGGGTAATGGGGTTCACGTCTCAGATTGTCCTTGTTTTGTAACATCTGGTAACTTCCAGGGTATATCGGCCAAGGATATGTGGCTTGAGATGAAACAGGTATTAGCTTGATGCATTTTACTGTTCATGATACAATTCTTATTAAAACTAGGCAATTATCAATTTATACCCCTAAACTTTGGAAATTGTATTAATTACTACACTAATAATTATATCAATTTAAACCTTGAACTTTCATAATTTAGACGCTTCTCTTGATTTCGTGTGAAACATATAATTTTGAGTTAACTAAACTCCTAAATTTTCACAAGTCAATCAATTTAGACCTTTCATTACGATTACCTTTAAAAATTATTTATGCATTGATTCTCAAATGTGTGAGGTCTTTTTTGAATGCCGGCTTTACAAAGTGGATGATTAGAGTAAATGCATAGACGATTCTCAAAGGAAATTTTGACTCAGAGTCTAAATTTATGAAAGTTAAGAAGTTTAATGGTTACAATTATAAGTTTCTTATGATGTTTTTTCAAATGGAATGTAATGGAGTGTGTAAACTGATATGCTTACAAAAGTTCAGAGTTTAAATGGATATAATTATTATTTTAGGGTCAAAATCCATAAAACCCCTAAAGTTTATGGGTATAAATTGATATTTTCCATTCAAATTATCATTTGTATCATTACTTTCCTTTCGGAGCTTGATATGTATATTGTTGTTGTAATAGCATGGATCCTTTGACCATCTTAACTTTGCTGATATGTCAATGCCATCTGAAGTGGGTTCATCCATTGGTGCGGCTATTGCAGCTTCAGTTACAGTTCCACCTGATGCCATGCGTACCGTAACATTTTCGTTGTCATGGGACTGTCCTGAAGTGAACTTTTGTAGAGGAAAAACTTATCACAGGTCAGTGGCAAAATCGTACAAGAAATTATTCAACCTGAATCAATCATTATTTACGTGGTTAATGAAGATTTTCTGTGCAGGCGTTACACAAAATTCTACGGTAACCTTGGAGATGCTGCTGCCGATATTGCACGTGATGCTATACTAGGTAATATTTAGTTCCACAAATTGTGTGTCTGTCCCTTATGTGTTGAAAACTAAAGTAGAGTGCACAGTTTTTCCCCCCTTCTTCTAACTTCAAATTAGATACATTTCTATTAGCTGTGGTACATTATAGTTGATAAAAAAGCTAAAGGTTTTTCAAAATAAGCAATAGCTTAGTGACCAAGACATTCATACTTTCTCTTAGAGGTTGTAGGTTCCAATCTCCACGCTTTTCTGTGATGAGATATTCCAAAAATCAAAAGGTTTTCCAAGAAAGTAGGGTTTAATGAAGTAACTGAAAGGCTGGTAGTTTTGTATGATTAAAAAAGTAGCTGAAGGGTTTGTGCGTTGAATTAAGTAGGTGAAGCAGATGGGATTGTTTTGCAAGGAATATTTGGTTTCAGTGTTTTCTCTATAATTGTGTCAAGCGCATTGTTCCTTTGAAGTCTTGCTTTAGTCTTGCATGTTTGATGTTTGGTAGTCACCAAACTTTTTCAGCACTATTATTTATAGGACTAACGTCTTAGATCTTGATTGAGATACTAATTAATTTTGTAATTCTTGCTCTTAATTCTTATTTTGTTATCCTTCCAAAATTTGAAACTTATCACTCAATGTTTCTTGACAGAGAGATGCAAGAAACAGTTATGTTATCTTCTTATTGTTTCCTACAGATTGTTTCGAGTTTGTAGTCTATTGGTTACTTGACTGCAATCCTCAAATAGAACAAAACTAAACAAATTACTTTGTTCAGAAATATTTGTTTGTGTAGTTAACTTCTAGAAATACCAATTTGTCTTTCCTTCCCTTTAGAAGAAATATTGCTTTTGATGCATCGCTCCTGTATTTCTTTTTTCCTAGAAAATTCCCAACACATCACTCATTGTTAAATTGAATCCTCCTTGGGATCTTACTTTTTCGAAAGATTGATACCATTTTAAAGCAGAAATGATATACCCAAGCTTGAATCTATTGGAAAAAGGAGGCATTGTCAAACTTTCAAACTTTCTTTATATAATTATTTATGATGAGGAATAAGGTGCATAATAGTAATTACTTCCAAAAATATGTTAGCTTAACATTCTACGTTTGTATCTGACTTAGAACATCGTCACTGGGAATCTCAAATTGATGCTTGGCAAAGACCTGTGTTTGAAGACAAGAGGTTTCCAAAATGGTAGGCGTAGTTATATTGGTTATTGTTCATCGATTCCTTCAGATTTTGAAGTCTCCTGGTTTATGCAGGTATCCTGTTACTCTCTTTAACGAGCTTTATTATCTAAATGCAGGAGGGACAATCTGGACAGGTATATCTAGCCTACTATGTTAAGATCATTACTTATCATTTTGATTAAAACTGTATCATTTTCTTGAAAATGTTTCGATAGATGGGTCACTTCCAACTCAGAGTTTCGTAAGCTTTGGGGAAACGGGATTTTGCCTTGATCAATGCAGATCTGGTCTGAAGAGTGTAATTCATGAATCCAATGAAAATGACACTGCTAATGATATTCTTGGGAGGATGACTTCAAGACTCGATGAGTTACGCAATTCAGTCGCATCAAATTCTGCATTTGGAGTAAATCTGCTTCAAAAGGGAGAGGAGAATGTTGGCCAGTTCCTTTATCTTGAAGGAATTGAATACACAATGTGGAATACCTATGACGTTCATTTTTACTCCTCTTTTGCAATAATAATGCTATTTCCAAAACTTGAACTCAGTATACAGCGAGATTTTGCCGCAGCAGTGATGATGCACGATCCCAGCAAGATGCAACTTCTAGATAATGGGAAATGGGAGGCAAGAAATGTTCTTGGAGCTGTTCCTCATGATATCGGAGTTAATGACCCGTGGTTTGAAGTAAATGGATATAACCTATATAATACGGATAGGTGGAAGGACTTGAATCCAAAATTTGCCCTCCAAATTTATAGGGATGTTGTTGCCACAGGGGATATGAAATTTGCAAAGGCTGTCTGGCCCTCTGTGTATCTTGCCATAGCTTATATGGACCAGTTTGATCGAGACGGTGATGGGATGATTGAGAATGATGGGTTCCCTGATCAGACTTATGATACATGGTCCGTCACTGGTGTTAGTGCATACAGTGGTGGTTTATGGGTGGCAGCCTTGCAGGCTGCTTCGGCCCTTGCTCGTGTAGTTGATGAAAAGGATGCTGAACACTATTTTTGGTTCAAATTTCAGAAGGCAAAACGTGCCTATGAGAAATTGTGGAATGGTTCTTACTTCAACTATGACAGCAGTGGTGGGAGTTCAAGTTCATCTATTCAAGCTGATCAGTTGGCTGGACAATGGTACATATGTATTACCATCTTGAAGTTCTTTAATAATAACAAAAGATTTAGCATAATGGCATTCCACTCAAAGAAATGATCTCTTTAATATACTTCTTTTCCTAATTCATTAGCAGTTAACAGGTTTCTCCTTAGTCTGGTCAAGAATCTGGAATATAATATCTTCCATAGCAAGAGATAGATAGTGCTCAATTGTCTGTTTATTATTTCTTCAAAATGTTTACAAGTGGGATGTGGGTTTTGGAATAGAAACTACCCATTATTCCCCACAAGAATGATGCACAAAACTAACACAAAGTAATCTCGTCAAGTCGTAGAGTAGGAACTGCCTTTCAACTTTAAATTCATTCTGAAATCATTAGCCTTCATCTTTCCTCTCAGTTTAACTCACACTAAGGGGTGTTTCGGACGCTGAGTTGAGTTTTAAAGTTTGGAGTTAATATGTTGGAGTTTGGAAGTCTGTATTTGAGATGTAAAGTTTTTTATTTGAGTTCTTCGATATATGTGCAAAATAGAGAAAGAGGGGAAGATGAAGTTCCTCGAGAAATTTTCAAACTTCAATAGTGAACACGGCTGAAGTTGGTTGAGTTGAGTTATTTACACTGACTTATGAAGTAGGTGGGTCAAACACTCCCTAAAAATTTGGGTACAACATATCCTTTTTCCAATAGTAGAAAGCTACCCCCATTTTGACAAAATAAATTTGCAAAGGTGCTGAACATTTTCCACGTTGTAGCAATGTGAGACTAGCTATTCTATGGTCTTCTGATAGCAGCTTAATATTGATCTGCAAGGTATGCAAGAGCTTCAGGTCTTCTTCCCATTGTTGATGAAGACAAGGCCAAGAGTGCACTGGAGAAGGTATACAACTACAATGTGTTGAAGGTGAAGGGTGGGAAGCGCGGTGCAGTAAACGGGATGCTTCCTGATGGAACGGTAGACTTCTCATCAATGCAATCAAGAGAAATATGGTCAGGAGTGACATATGCAGTTGCGGCTTCAATGATCCATGAAAATATGACTGATATGGCATTTCAAACAGCAGAAGGCATCCATGAAGCTGCATGGTCAGAAGATGGTCTGGGGTAAGTCGGATCTTTTTTTCTCTTTGCTCTTCCACTGTGTAGACTGTTTTCAATCAAATCTCAGATGACTGCCTACGCCAAGACTCTTGACGGTCTGGACGTTGTGTTGCATGCCATTGTCCAAGTCAATCATCAATCAATTTTGTCAAGTGACTCAAATGATATTACAAGGTGGTGAACCTATAGATTTCAACTGCCATATTTATAAATTTTTTGTTGTTGGTTGTGGTCAGATACAACTTTCAGACACCAGAAGCTTGGACAACTACGGATCGGTACCGATCACTGTGTTACATGCGACCTCTTGCAATTTGGGCAATGCAATGGGCATTTTCAGAAAAAGTATCCATGATTGAGGAGTTGAAAGAACTCGATAACAATGCTGTATTAAGACACCATGCTAAGTTTTCGAAAGTTGCCCGCCTTTTGAAGTTGCCTGAAGATGGGACATCTTCAAGTGTTCTACAAACAGTCTATGATTACACTCTTAAGAGGTTTTTCTAGATTTTTTTCAATCCTCTATATTTTCGATATATTATAATAAACTATAATTATTATTTGTACCTTCATTCTGCTGAGGTTAAGATGAGGGAATCTAAATCTCAAAAGAGGTTGTTTATCGCCCTATCTTAAACTTTTGGGTTTTGATTAAGGATTACCTCTTCTTTAGGATGTGTAATGTATGTACCAAAAAGATGGTAAGATGATGTATGAGTATGCTGTTGTGGAATAAAGTTCTTATTTTTGGGCATGATGCTTGAGGTAGATCCTAAAATGTTAGTTTTGTTGTGTTTTGTGTTTGTGCGAGTGTCAATTTTAGTTTGGGCAGAGGCCTAAAAGGACTAGGCTTCTGAATGACAAAACCAAAATGATAATTTTTCTATATGATGACACCAACATGAACTAAAAGAGTCCATATTTTATAATGTTGGGTTATATTTCCATTCTGTCTCTATAGAGCAATACTTGAGTGTATCATGGGCTACGCTCGTAGTTTTGCCACCTTCCAAAACCACATAGTAGAAAATGCTAACAAATATTTTAAAAATGAAAAAAAAAAAAAAAAAAAGAAGAGAGTAAAATTTATCATATAACAAAGTTGTGATTAGGTATTAAGTTGGACTACAACATAGAAACATGAAAGTCCTTTTCTTAATGTGTTTACCGAAAAGCCCATTTGTGTCAATTTTAGTTTTGGTTGGAGGACATAAAAGACTAGGCCTAGTGACATTTAAGCAAACTTATTAACTTATTCTAAGGTCATGTCATTGCGAAGCATTTGAAGTCAAAACGAGTACCAATACGAAACTTTTGTTTCCTCTTGTTTGTTGGTCATCCTCCTTTGTATTCACTTTTTTTCTTCCCACGAACCCTCAAGAAGAAAGGTCTTCACTTTCGGTCCCTTGAGACCGAGACCGAGGAGATCACCCACAATCGAAAGGAGAACACAACCTACAATTTGGACGCATACTAATACCCTCAATTATTTCAGGTTGACTCAACTTAGGACCCTAACATGGTTGTTGGAAAGGAAAATATAAAATATCCTATGTGTAAAATAGCCGTTACATTTGGAGTGAAAATCAACAGTGAAATTCTTTTACTTTGTTGTAACTACAAAACTTGTAGAAATAAAGGCAGGCAGTTAAAAGAGCAAGAGTGTAGAAAACTTATCTGATTGTTATCTTGTACTTCTCTCCAAGAGATCAATAAACTCTAGCTCCCTAAAATGGATGTAGGCCTATGGCCGAACCACTATAAATTCGTTGTCTTCGTTCTTCCTCCTCTTTAATTCTCTTCTAAATTAAATTTTGTCTCTACATACACTAATTTAATTGAAATGAATTGAGAGGGAGAGAAGAACTATCAAAAAGTAAAGAAATTAGATTTACTTTGTTTGAGAACTTTACTTCAACTTGAAATCATTTTGCATGCGTGAGTAACGTGGGTGCTTTCTATTCTTCCATGTATTGTAGAGGTGTCTTCAAGTAATTCCTCATAAAAGTGGTATCAGAGTCTGGAAAAATTCAAGAAGTTAATTCTTGAAAGAACAAGATTCTAAAGATTTCAAAGTTATGGCACGAGCAAAGTATGATGTTGAAAAGTTTGATGGTAAAATGGAATTTTATACTATGGGAGTTCAAGATCAAGACAATTCTAGGACAGCAAAAAACTGTGAAAGCCATTAAAGATCCTGATACTTTACCAACTAATCTAATCCAAGAAGAAAAAGACACTTTACATGAGGCAGCTTATGGAATGATAATATTGAATTTGAGTGATGACATTTTCAGACAAGTAATTGATGAAGAGACTCCTTAAAAAATTTGGAAGTTGGAAACCTTATACGAATCTAAACATTTGCCAAATAAAGCTTACATAAGGGAGCGTTTCTTCATATTTGAAATGGATCTCTCCAAGACTCTATGAAAAAACTTGGATGGGTTCAAGAAAATTTCATTCGAGGGGAGATAAATTAGGAGAAGAAAATGAAGCCTTTATTCTTCTAAGTTCACTGGTAGAGACTTACAAAAAAGTAAAGATTACTCTCAAATATGGTAGAGACAGTGTCACTATTGATAAAATTGTTTCAGTCTTAAGAACAAGATAGCTAGGTTTTTCTCAAAAGGAAAATCAAAGAAACAATGGAAAGATAATAAATCCCAGACTAATGACCAAAGGAAACAAAAGGAAAAATGCTACCAAGTACTTTCTTACTTTCAGTGATGATTATTTTAGGAGAAGTTGGATTTATTTTCTCAAAACAAAAGATAAAGTCCTAGACAAATTTAAAGATTGGAAATTAATGATTGAAAAGCAATCTTCAAAACAGATAAAGTATCTTAGAACCAATAATGTTCTAGAATATTGTGGCGAGTTTAATAAATTATGTAGAAACCACACTATAACTAAGTATGGAACACTGAGGTATATCCTTAATAGAATAGGGTAGTTGAAAGGTTCAATTAGACTATAATGGAGAGAGTTAGATGTTTTTTATCTGATGTTATGCTACTTAAATAATTTTAGGCTAAAGCAACCTCCTATGTTGTATATGCTTTGAATAAATGTCCTCATACATCAATAAATTTCTTGACACCAGAAGACAAATGGTATAAACATCATTCTAACCTAGCTAGGAAGATTAAATGTATTTGGGTGCATAGACTATGTGTAACGATCCGAATTCAGGAGGGGTACATGAATGAACCGGTATCACATCTGAATGAGAGGGAACCTGAGGACATGAAAGTATGGTTAAGAAAGGCTTAAAAGAATTGGAAGTTACTACCTATACCAATAAGGTGCACCTTCTTTTTCGGTGGCTCAATCATAAAAATTCCAAAGTTAAGCGTACTTAGCTTGGAGCAATCCTATGTTGGGTGACCTCTTGGGAGTTTTTCTGGACCCGTGTTGGTTTGTGAGGACAACTTTCACTTCTAAAAAGCATTGGCAAGGGAGGATGACATAGCCAGGTTGCAGGGGACGCAGGGAAATGTTGGGGTTTCATAGAGGGTGTTAAAATAAATTTGTAATAAACAGGTGAAACACGCCTAAAATGTGTATTATTTGCCTTAGATTTAGAATAGTTTTTACATGATTTTATTAGATTTGATGTTGATATAACTTTTTTCCGTCGCTTGCGAAAGACCAATCAAATAAAATTTTACCATATTCACTACCATGTTGGAGTGGTTGAGAGCTTCAAACAAGGAAAATAAATTGCAAAAAAAGTAAAGTGTGGAAAATTAAAGTGCAAGAAAAGTAAAAACACCTAGCTCAGGACTTAGGATCCACCCAATACTCGATTGATCATAGGATTACTAAGGATTATTTCTCTTAATTTAATATGCTTAGTCAACTTGTCCAGATAGCTGAGGCAAGTGCCTTAATTACTAATTAATTGCTTAATTAGAACAGATGCTCGATTAACTAGGTTTGATAGCGTCCATAGAAATCCAGATGCTCGATTAACTAGGTTCGATAACGTCCATAGAAATCTTACTACCTATTCTAATCAATTCTTAACTAGACTAATTGCTTAATTGTTTGGGTTCGATAGCAACCATAACAAGCAAACAATCGCATTAAATTTAGTAGCTTCAACTAAGGTGATTAATAATCTTGATGGTCTAAATTACTAATCGGTTTCATTCTAGAATTGATTAATCATGCAATGTTGTAAAAGGATTGCCTAAGCAACCTGAAATTTATAAACATGTATGCTTTAACCTTTGCCCTTGTGAGATTCATACATATAGATGCTTTTGTCTCTAGTTTAACAAAGAATGTATGAAGGGTGATCAATCCAATCATAAATCTAAGCATAGAAGTTAACATACATTAAAAAATCATGGAAATATCAAAGAGAAATATAGATTTTGACAAAACAAAAATCCTCACAATCAATTATGTGTTTCACTTAGATTTTAGCAAGCAACTCACCTTATAGCCATGAGATCGGTCCAAGATAAGCTTTACAATCATCAAAATCACCAAAGAATAAAGGAAAATCACCAAAGAACAAAGGAATATAGAGGAGAGGAGAATAATAGAGAATAATTTTGAATGGAGGTTGAAAACCTAGTTGGAATGACCTAAAATAAAGAAAATTATATTTATAATATTGCGATGACACTAGGGCGCTAGGGCGCAGTGCTCCAGTGTCAGGCCCAATTTGGCCTTTTACCTATGGTGTAGTGACACATCTTACCTTCTATAAATTTGCAACGTTGCAGTGTTGCTGCACTGTTTCACTTTTGAAAACTGCACCATTGTGCTAGCCTCCTTGGGGCATTTTTATTTTTTTCCTTTTCCTGTTAAAGCTCTGAATTGATTCATTTTAGCCTCATTTGCTTCTTAATGCTTGATTTTACTTCTTGGATGTCCGATACCTATAAAATAAAGAAATAAACACATCAAGTAGTAAAATGATCTTGAATTAAGCTAAGGAAAATAACACATTTCAAGTGCTAACAAACACTCCCGAGTTAATTCTTGATCGTCTTCGCGCAAGGTAGAAACGTAAATCAAAATTAAATGTTTGCTCAGCTACACGATTCATGACTCCGGTCTTGGTGCATTTCAAGAACAAAATTTGCAAACAAGAAAGTCACACAAGCATATTCATTCAATAAGACAATTTTAAAGTCATTCTTAACCTTTTCATGCAAAGAGTAAACGCAAAACTCTTCTTCTTAGACCATAATGAACTAAGAAAAGATTTATGCAACCTTCAATTTGTTTTCCTCCTACTCTAGCTTAAACACTAACCATCAAACATCAGAACATAACTTTCACACAATTACCGTAGGGAACCATTCCCACTCTTTTCTCGTGGGTGTCCTAACTGGTCACAACAAAGGTAGCTCTTATAACCCTTAGTCAAGCATACACATTACAAGTTTATATTTTTCTTCATCATTTTTTTTTAAATTTTTGCATTCTTTTTCTTTTGAGCTTAAATATTAATTTTTTTAAGCAGGCATATAAATCACTCTTTTTCTTCCTCAGTATTACATAACAACCTATTATGAAAGACACTCTCTAATCAATGAGCCTTTCGGTGTGACAACAAAAGTATAAGCTATATAACTCGATGCTAAGCTCAAAAGCACTTAAGATAGAGAGACAAAGGACTTAAACATGCATGAAATGCAAGAAATTTTTTAAAAAGTGATCAAAATCACAAATATGTTGCAAACTTCCTCAAAAGCAAACATTATCACAAGATAAGCATCATGTCATCAACTGTCTTAATCATGCATCAAACAATCTAGCAAATTAACAGTTCATACATATATAGTCCGAGCTCGAATGCTCAAGGACTCAACCAGATCACAAGACATTCAATCCTAACATAACCAACCACCTCCAACTTTAAAAGCATACATTGTCCTTAATCTATAAAACAGTAAAAACAAGGACAAAGAGACAAGGAAACAATTTCCTGAAATTTTGAAGTGCACGGGATGGCAACGCTATATCTTCGCCAAAGCTTTTCCTTTTCCTCTGACACCTAAAAAGGAGAAAAGAAAGAGCTAACTAAACTATGAAATAAAAAAATAATAATAATAAAAAACCCACTAAACTAGAAATCAATTAAATTTAAACTCCTTGCTGCTTCCAGGTAATGCAACATATTTAATGTCATTATGCTCGACAAAATTCGTTTGTCTCGACACGTAGAAATTCTCATGCTTTTCAGTTCTTTCTTGCCTGAGTCAATGTAGCCTTTAAAGCTCAACAAGCAATCCTGCATTTAAAAGGTAATAGATGGGTCTTTTTGGATTTTTCTGTTTATAAAAAAAAAGAAAATAAAACAAAAGACTCAATGACTGACTTGGTAGAAAATAAAGACACGATGGACTCATGAGGATAAGATGAGCAATATTAAAAAATAAAAGAGATGCTTGAGGGAACAACAAGGTGAGGCTTAACAACCTCTAACTCTATCACCTGCAACTTCTTGAGATGAAGCTCGTGCTTGTACTTAACCTCCATATCTGTTCTGGATATGGCAGGGAGCAGTCAAAATCGTCATTGGTGAAAGGGAAGAACTCCTCCAGGAAATCAGCCTCAGTGACATATGTTGGGGTCGATGCCCTAAATCTTGTGGGTTTCGTAGTTTATAAATTATTTGTATAGGAATTATTTATTTAATAAAATAAAGTGTTATTTTATTTGACATTTAGTTTGTATTAACCCAAAACCAATAAACTAAGATCCAAGATTATTTAATGTAACTTAAGCATGTATATGGTTGACCACTAGTGGATCATGTTTAAGTAATAACCTAAATAGTTTGTAGTATATGGATAAGTTGGTACCTTATCTTGGTATCACTACATATATGGTCCACTTTAATATTGTTACAATTGTTGTAAACTGTTAGAAATGATCTGATCCTGATCATTCATGTGGAAACATGTGAGTGGAGGTATCCTATATAAAGAGTTTGTATAAGACCAAACCACAAAATGATTTGTCTCTCTTTATAACATCGTTACTTGAAGAGACTTATATTTCACTAGGATGACCACAGGTAACTTGACCTTAATTTTGAGTGAGTTGTGAATTCTTGCCTATAAGGGCGATCTTTGGATATGCATGGGTGAGAGTGACCAGATTTGTCGACTTAATATGTCTACAATTTTAGGGATTCGTCCAATTGGGAAGTTGGGAACACAACTAGACAAGATGGAACACTCCTCCCTGATCATAGGGCAAGTAGATGAATTGCTCCCTTAAGGGCTAATTCCAGGTCTTAAACAATGAGGCGCCTCACCTTCTCACTAGTCAGAGAGAAGTTTAGTTTCTAGTTGAACTATAACTAATTGTTCATTAGAGGTATCAGTGGTACTTAAGAAGTTAGATGTAACTACAGGAGTAAAATAATAATTTGACCAAACTGTAGTTACGAGCAATTTGTGAAGGGTCTCAACTTACTGTTGATTGGTTATATCCATAGACATGGAAATATATTTAGAGTGCAAAGAATGTAGCTAGAGTTTTTAATTTATTGAGCTAGAAAGAGTTTAATTAATTAATTTTGTATAACTGGAATTTTTAATTTGTAGGTTCATAAGGTCCCCTTGCTAGCTCAATAAGGATTAAAAAAGAACCGAATAATTTTGGATTAATTTGAAATGTTCAAATTAATTAAAGGGAATTCATTGTATGAGATGCAATTAATATAATGTATATGGATACATTATAATATAAAGTTTGATGAGAAGATAAATATTTGAATTTGATTCAACTATTAATTATATGAATAAGATTCATATTAAAACTATAGGTTAAAATTAATGAATGTGATTCATATAAAAGCTACAGGTTATGTGAGAGTATGTAAAGGTAGATTATATTATATATGATATAATATAAACTATAGGTTATATTATATGTGATACAATATATAGTTTGATTTAACTATATTAATTTTAATATAATTAAATATATAATAACTCCCTTGGGAGTTATTCTATGTGATGAAGGGAGTTATTTTGAATAACTCCTATCATTCTCTCATATAGAATATTACAGTGGAAGATAGGAAATAGACAGTGTGTTAGTTATCTCTACAAAATTATTCTTCCTCTAACAAGAATACCCTCTCAAAGAGAAAACTCTTTTCCCTCTCAAAAATTCAAAGAAGATCCCACAACTCAAAATCGATTGCTTACTTGAGAATAGCAAGGAAGACTTTGGCGGTGGTGTCACAGAGAAGCTGCATTCGAGAAAGAAGTGTTTGTGGAGGAAGAGTTCGTGATCTTTGGAGAGAAGTACGTGAGAAACGATTTTCTTGAAGGGTAATTTTCTAGTCTTCCTTTCTTATCTTTATGTTTAGACAACATGCTTCGCGTTTATCCTTATTCTATAATTTCTTTTTTTTGAGTTTCTATCCAAAATGAATTCACTGACACAAAGGCGATCACTCGTTTTCGCTGAGGATTCAAATCCTTCAATTGGTATCAGAGCCAAATTGTGTTCTTAGCATGACATTACTTAGTAAATATAAATGTTATATTTAACTAATGTCATTAGATGCATGACTATAGGTTTTATTTTTTTTATTAATTTATAAATGTTATAAGTTTGTTGATCAGAATTAAGATCTATAATCAAGAGTTGCATACAAATATAGGTTTCAATTAATTTTAAATGATTCAAAATTAATTCACCTAGACCTATGTTAAAATATTTCTAATATGATTAGAAATATGTTAATCTTTTATCTTCTTTGTAATAGGATTAAATTGGAAATAATAGAAGATTAAATTTATAAAATAATTGTCTATGAGGGGACTTTTGTTTAAGGAAGGTTCTGTCAAGGCTGATGTATTTAAGCTGACGGAAATGGAACACTCCTACCTAAGATCCGATCTGGAAGGTGAATTCGACAAATAGATTATAAGCATGCAATACATGATTTAGTTTATTAAGTGTTTAATAAACAAAATCATATATTGTTAACCTATCCAATATAAGAGTTATATTGGGGCTAATTTAACAATAGACAGATAAGTATTAACTGGATTTACCTAAGTAAAGAACCTTAGGTTTAAAACACTCAGTGGGAGTAAAATGATATATATGATATGTCAATTTCCTTTCACGTTCACCCTAATAGTTCACACTTTGAGATCTATGTTTGGCCTCGTGGCACCGATTGCTTAGTGACCCCCTTCAGAAAGTGTTAGCATAGGTCAATACCAAGTTGAATGGAGAAAGTGTTCATAGTAAGTGGGACAGGACTGAGAGGTGGCCGGGAACATAGCTACACAAGATGGAATTGACTCCTTCTCGACTTTAGGGCAAATAGATGAGTTGTTTCCTTAATTTCTGACTTTGGGTCTTGAATAATGGAACCCCTTCCTCTCATTGGCTTGAGATTGATTTAATTTATGGTAAGATCATAGATAGATTCTTCATTAGAGGATCAACAAGACTTAATGAACAAGAGGTAACTATAGGAGTAAAACAGTAATTTGATCCAGCTGTAATTATGAATAACTCGTGAAGGATCGATTTATTGGTAATAGTTATATCCATGAACATAGAAATATTCTACGGTCCGAAGAGCGCAACTATAGGTCTTTAGTGGAGTGATCCATAGTTAATGAATGTTGATTAATGTAATTAAAGAGTTTAATTAATTAATCTCATATCATTTGAGTTTCTAATATGTAGGTCCATTAGGTCCTATTGCTAAGTAAAACAATAATCAATGAGTTTTGGAAAAATTTGAAGTGCTCAATTGTATGGGAATCTATGTTAATTGTATATGATACTATTAATATAATGTATATAGTTAAATTATAGTATAAAGTTAATTTTGAATAAGATTAAAAATTTAACTATATAATATGAGAGAATAATGTATTTAAATAAAATTCAAATAATAAATAATATGAATGAGATCCATATTAAAATTATCAGTTATATGAGAGATATTAATTAATTAGATTAGTTAATTATTATTATTTAATTAAAATTAATGAATTATTATTTGATTTAATTTAAATCAAATAACATTACGTTAAATCCCGGAATGGGTACACAACCCCTCCCTATTTTGTTTTAATTACAAAAATTTATGCAATTTAGAGGCAGTGGTTTTTTACGTGAAAATTTCTCCCCCTCTCTCAATTCTCTCAACTTATAGAGAAAAGTTCTCTACCTAAGATTATTCCCTACCTAAGAACGATCTTCAAAGGTAAATTCCTCTTCCTTTGTAATATTATGTTTATAAGCATGCTTAAAGTTTTATGTTTTTCCTTCTATGTAATTCAAAATTTCTAAATCATAATTAATGGCAAAGGTGATAAATCGTTTCCGTTGGGGATTCAATCCCTTCAATAATGCTGTAAAAGTATTGTCCTAAACAACCTAAAATTCATAAACAAGCATGCTTTAACCTCTGACCTAATGAGTTTTATAAATATAGATGCATTTGTCTCTAGCATAACAAATAATGTATGAAGGGCGATCAATCCGATCATAAATATAAGCATCGAAGTTTAACATATATTCAAGAATTACAAAAATATCACAGAGAAATATAGATTATGATAAAAAAAAAAAAATCCTCATAACTAATCCATGGATTTCACTTAGATCTAAACTAGTAACTCATCTTAGTCCCGAGATCGGTCCAAGATGAGCTTTACAATCATCAAAATCACCCCAGAGCAAAGAAATATAGAGGGGAGGAGAAGAATGGAGAGGAATTTCGGAGTTGGAATGACCTAAAATCGGGAAAATAACATTTATAATATTGCAATAGTGTCGTGGCATTGAGGAGTAGCATTGGGGCATTTGGGGCATCAGATCCAATTTGGCCCTCGGCTTACAACGCAATACCTCAGCGTCGAGGTGGAACTGCAGCGCTTACGCGTCTCTACCCTATTATAAATCTACGATGCTGTGACGTTGCTTCACTTCTGGAAACCACTTCGGCTAGCACCACTACACCAACCTCATTGGGGGCATTTTCGTCTTTTCATTTTTTGCTTGACCTGGTTATTTCGTTAAGACTCCGAATTGATCCATTGTAGCTTCATTTACTCTTTAGCGTTTGGTTCTACCTCTTGGATGACTGATGCCTATAAAATAAGGAAATAAATACATTAAATAGTAAAACGATCCCGAAATAAACTAAGGAAAATAACATATTTCAGGTGCTATCATTTGATAGTGTTTTTAAGGAATTTAGCAAAAAATCGAGATTGGGTGTTATGGATTGGTATGACAACCTTAGAGTGTATAATTTAAACTAATTAGACATTTTTTAAAGCAAATTAATAAAGACTCTAATTGATGCTAAAAACATAATGGATAAAAAGTCTGGAACAATAAATTCAATCAATCAAGAAAAGTAATATACAGCATGCAACTAAAATTATTTACAAAATTAAATAGTAAAGAGTAAGAGAAGAAAATACTGTAATTTTTCAAGTGATTAAGTCAAACTAGACCTACATCCGCTTTTCAAAGTGTCACTCGGGATTTTGAATAAAGGTCTCCTTAGACTATTTCCATGGATTAGAATTGAATAGCTACTTTGCTCCTTTTTTGGGTTCAAGAGCAAACACATTCCTTTGCACGGGTTAGTATCAACCGTTACAATATTTGAAAGATTTTAAAACACAATAAACTCTTTAAAATGAGTGGATGTACAAATTTTAACTCACAATATTTAATCCTCACGATAGAATAAAAATTTCTTTCAAGAATAACATGAAAATAATGAAAATTGAAAGTTTTGAGAGAGAGTAACAATGGTTGCCTTTTTGCTAATTTTGATGATTGTAAAATTGTGAATTGTTTTTGAAATTTTGGAGAATATGAGGTTTAAAAACAGATGGAAGTGAGGTAAAAATCGGATTTTTATTAGATTGTGTAAAAAGTAAAATTGAAGATAGAGATTAAAAGTTAAAAAGAAAGAAGAAAATAAAATGGATAAATAAAAGGGATAGTTGCAAATATAGACATTAGACCGAAAGTATTAGCAGATATAACATAATGTAAAAAAATTGCAAATATGAGAAAATTTAAATAGTCTATCAGTGATAGACCATATTATTGTAGGAGTCTATCAGTGATAGACCATATCACTGATAAGAGTTTATCAACGATAAAAGTCTATTGCTGATAGACTAGTCTATATTTGCAATCTTTTTTAAATGGTGTTATCCACTTGGTTATTATTCCTAAAAATACTATCAATTGCAATTACCCTAAATAAAATATATAAATATATTTGTGAGAAAGACTAACGGTCAAAAAGCATTTGAATTTTTTTTAAATATTTTATCTATTTTTACAAACACAAATTTTAATTGCTTTTTTCTTTTCTTTTCTTTTCTTTTTTTAAAAAAAAAAAAAGCTAAAATCCACCCATTTCAAATTTAAGGTCCTATATGTTACTCCATAGCTACTCTCTAATGAGTCCAATTTGATGATTTGACCGCCACGTCACTATTTTTGATATTTTTCCATTAACCTTATTTGGCTATAAATTTTTCATTTGAGCTTCGATTTGAGTGATTTAAGAAGAATCATTGTTCCAAGTTCTACATTGTGGACTACACACAATATTAAAATTATTAGTAAATAAAATTAGGTTTGTTATCATCAAAACACAGTACAACAAAAACGGGTTTTCAAATGCTAAACTTAGTCTTAGTTTGAAACCTTATCCAATGTCTCAAAAGCATTCAGAATGAATGTTCTTATCCAAAACAACATTTGATGTTAATTCGTACATGTCAAATTAGTCTGAAACTACAAACAAAGAGTCAATCTAGAGTTATAAACTAAATAGCAACACTTTAAATGAGTCCAAAAGGCCTTAATCAAATTCTTCTACCTAAAATGCACCAAACAAACTTAAATCCTTACCGAAAAAGTATTCGAATAGATCCAAAAAATACTCCCAATCTACAATCAAATATTAGAAAACGTTAAAACTGAAAACAACAGAAATATAAGGGGATATGCAAAATCGAGCCGCTTCAAAACAATTGTGTTTAGTCAAGAGTTAAACTGAGAAAAGGGAATTTGATCTATCATATATATTTCTTTTGGAAATGGCAAGACCCTCAGACGATGAACAGGACAACAACAAACGGTCAGGTCATGGCGGTCGAGCAAAGAATAAAACCTGTAAAACAAAAGCTCGTTATAGGCTGAGTCGTAGAGCTCGCTCTCTTTAAGACATTTCGCGGCTCTACCCAAGTGTGCAAGTAGGTCAGGAATACTGTCACGTCGTCCCCAGGATAAAACAGCCTAAAAAGAAAATCCGATCGAAAATGCACCGTTGCCGATTGGGACACACACTCTTTATGAGTAACTCCTCCGAAAACGGAATGTGGAATGGAAAAAATAGGAGAGGAGAACTGATAACTTTCAAAAAGAAGTGAACTGAAGAATTGTGTGAATGAAGAAAGAGGTGGACAGCCTCAAAACGTGTGAGGGGCCGGAAGACTCGCTGGGGAGGACTTCTCTTTTTCCAGTTTTAAAACATAATAATAATAATAAATAATAATAGTTTTATTAAAGAGAATAATCACACACACTACGCTCGACCAATCGGATGGCCGCGGCGGCACACATGTGGGACGTCCACCGAACTCAAATTGGTCTATCTTCTCACTCCCTCCAAAACATGGGTACCCCTTGGGGCCTAAACCCAAAGCTCAAGATTGGAGTACATAAGGGAGGATTCCAAATCAAAATTTTCCAATGTGGGATTCTCCAACCAAAGGTTGGTTCCCTCTTATTTTTGAAAAATAAATTTTCACCCGACAATCCCCCACTTGAAAATTTAAACAAAAGAGAAAAAAGTTTTTTATCGAGCAGTTTCAATCTATACAACACCATGCATAAGCAAAAGTGTCTTACGACTTGAACCTTTATGTAGTGTAGATGATTCAGAATATACTAGAGTAACCCTTGGTTTAAACTCTATCTCTAACAGCATCTCACACAGAGTATCATTAGGGTGTAGTATAAAAGCTCGTGCTTTAAGTTATAGCACGTGTATCCCGGTTTAGTGAACACTCTAGAGAGTTTGCCTAAAAAATCCATAGGAAGCGGCCCTCACTTCCACATTCACATAGGTGACTCTAACAAGAGTACTTCTATAGCTAGGTATCCCACTTGTCATCAAGTATAGATCTCATTAAGAACTGAGTTCAACATTTCTTGCACTTCAAGATATTATGCTCAGACTATAAGTCATAGGAATAGAACTTTATGTTTGGTTTAGCATGATTCACTATATATATCACTCGTGACCAGTTATTACCCATTGAACCTGTTTCTTGGGATCTCCCGTCTACAGGTTGGGTTCTCCTCACCGTGATTCATCTTTCTATAGGCATGAATCCCTCCTTTCTGAGGTTCTAAAAACCTTCTCTCTGGCCAGTCCTTTCGTTAAAGGATCTATCAAATTTTCATCAGTCTATATATGATCCACTCTAACTGCACCAGTAATGAGAAACTCTCTAATGATACTATGCTTACGACGTATTTTTCGTCTCTTTCCATTGTGGTAATGGTCCTGAACTTTTACGATTGCTGCAGTACTATGGCAATGGATCAATATGGCTGGTACCGTGTTTTCCCATAAGGAAATCTTTGATAGCAGACTTCTAAGCCAGCCTGTTTCTTCATTAGCTAGCGCTAATGCTATCATTTCTAACTCCATCATGGGCTAAAATGGTCTGTTTCTTGGACTTCCAAGAGACAGCTGCTCTTGCTATATTAAAGATATAGCCCTTTGTAGCCTTTGAATCATTCGAAAGATAGTTCCAGTCAGCATCGCTGAACCCTTCCAGAACAACGGGAAACTTTTGATAATGTAATCTTAGGTTTTGGGTTTTCTTCAAGTACCTCATTACCCTTTCTATAGCATTTCAATGCTCTTTACTAGGTCTGCTTGTAAATCTGCAAAGTAATCCTACAGCATAATCTATGTCAGGCCTAGCGCAGTTAGCAGCATATCTAAGATTTCCTATGATGCTCGTATACTCAGATTGATTAACACTGTCACCAGTGTTCTTGAACAACTTACCACTAGGTTCATAAGGATTACAAGCTAGTTTACAATCAAAGTAATTATATTTCTTTAGAATCTTTTCTATATAGTGAGATTGATCCAAAGAAATTTCCTTTTCAGACCTATTCACTTTTATGCCTAAGATTACACTAGTTTTTCCTAAGTCTTTCATGTCGAAGTTTGCACTTAATATTGATTTCACATCATTTATGACAAAGCATAAGCAATCGCTTACATCAGCATACATGATCGCTCAGTTTTTGTTTTGCAATTTTGTTTTGGTCATATCTTTGAATTTTCTACATTCCCTCACCAAAATAGCCAAAGTTCACAAACTCTTAGGTTCTCATCCTAGAGAATACCGTGATAGCTATTTTGGTGGTGCCCAATTGAAGTTCGAGAGAATCAATTGAAGAATCGGTCT
>NC_052355.1:1821050-1845195 GCF_009727055.1 Benincasa hispida
AAGAAATGTTAAACGAAGCTTAACAATTTCTGGACCGAACAATAATGGCTGATATGCAGTAACAAGCAGTTTTTCTGTCGTCGATCTGATGAGATTGTCTCATTCCAGTAATGGCACCTGATCACTCTAAATGGCTTTGTCCTACTTTCACTGAAACATCATGCAAAATAGGTGTCACTTTATGGTACATTATGATTATTGCTAAAAATGGTTGTTTTTTCTAAAACAGTGGTTTAATGCAAATAGAATAAACTAATATAAATAATCTGTATGATTTCAACAATTATTCAAAATGAATTCCGCAACGCTTAATTTACTCACCGCTAACAAATTAACCGGCAAAAATTACACATCTTGAAAAAATACGATCAACAATATCCTAATCATCGATGACCTCTATTTTGTCCTAATGGTGGACTTTCCTCTCATTCCAGCTCTAAATGCTACTCGAAATGTTCGAGAAGCATACGAGCAATGGACACGGGCAAATGAGAAGGCCCAAACGTATATCTTGACAAGTCTTTCTGAAGTCTTGGCCAAGAAGCATGAGCCCATACTCATGTCCCGTGAGATTATAGAGTCCTTGAGGGGAATGTTTGGACAACCGTCTTCACAGCTCAGGCACGATGCTCTCAAACACATCTTCAATTCTCGTATGCAAGAAAGGGCATCTGTTCGAGAACATATCCTCAACACGATGGTCCACTTCAACGTGGCAGAAATGAATGGTTCGTCATCTATGAAGCCAGTTAGGTATGCTTCATTCTAGAATCTTTACCTGAAAGTTTCCTACAGTTCTGTAGCAATACTATTATGAACAGGATTGACTACAACTTGACAACCTTGCTCAATAAGCTATAGACCTTCCAATATTTGATGAAAACCAAGGAACAGAAGGATGAAACAAATGTTACTTCATCCTCTAAGAAGTTCCATAGAGGTTCTGTTGGGTTTTATGTCCTAAAAACTTGGAGTTTGTAAAATATAAACAACTTCTATAATCAATATACTTGTTATTGATTTTATAAATTGTACGAAAGTCTAAATCCAATAAACTAAGACCCATAACTATTGTATGAGTACTTGAACTTTATGTGGAGACATGAGAGTGGATCAGATTCAAGTAAATAGTAAAAAATGATCTATGGTACATGAATAAGGTTGGGTACCTTTTTCTGGTAACACCTTTGGATGCGGCCTACTCTGTAGTTGTTACAAAGAGTTGTAAAGAGCTACATACGATGTGATCCTAATTCGTACATATTATGACATGAGGAGTGGGGGCGTCCTATGCAATGAGTTTGCATAAGAATTAGGGATTAAGAAAATAAGTCACTCTTACTTTATAACGTTGTTTACTGTTTAAGACTGACTATATTCACCTAGATGACCAGGTAACTCGATCTTGTCCTGAGCAAATTATGAACTCCGTGATTAATTCGAGATTGCCCTTAGATTTGCATAGTTTGAGGGTTGACTCCAACACGTCGGCTCAATAAGACTCCATTTCAAAGGGTTAAGACCGGATAAGATAGTTGAGGACAAATAGGCGTTACAAAGAGGAGTTACGCCTATCCCGATTTAGGGATAGGAGAAAGTTGTTCTCTCAAGTACTGAAATTCCAAATCTTGACAAGGGGCCACCCTCTTACTGGGCTAAGAGAGTTTGGTTTAGTGATTGGATCACAAACTAGTTGTTCATTAGAGGATCAGTGGGAACTTGAGGAATAAGACGTAATCTTGAGGGTAAAACAGATATTTAGCCAGTCGTTATTCGAAACAACTTGTGAAGGGGTCGACTTGTTTTATTATCGATTAAATCATGTGGAACATATATATTTTTAACAGTTGAGAGGAGTGCAACATATGGGCTTTAGTGGAGTGATCCTATTAAGTTAATGAAAGAGATTTTAATTTTGGTCTAATGAGTTTTAGCCAATTAATTTTGGATCGTTGGCAACCCATGATTGTAGGTCCGCGAGGTCCCTAATAGCTTATAACGGACTAGCTCTAGAATAGCGTGATAAGTTTAATTTGAAACGTTCAAATTAGAATTAAGGGGAATTAGTATTATTTGAGATATAATTACATGTTTTAATTTTGGAATTAAACCGGAATAGGAGAATTATATATTTACATATGATTTAAATATATAAAGTATGGATATGTGTTAAAATTAATTTAATATTTGATATTAAATTAATTAAGTTTTTATTTCATAATTAATTTATGAAATTAATTAATTTTCAAAAATTTTTAAAATAAAATAGATTTTATAAATCATTTTTGATTTTATGAATAAAATTGGAAAAGTAAAAACGCAAAAACCCAAAACTGGAAAAAGTTGTGTTTTCATTAATCCAATTTCCTTTAGTTGCTCCACACATGAAGCATTTTCTTTGCCTTGTCTTCTTCCAAGCATGAGGTGCAACTCATGCAACCTCTCCTTTGCAGTTGATCTGCATTATAATGAAGAGAATTGAAGTGAAATCGGGCAATACAATTATAGAGAATTCGAGAGAAATTCGGTTTGAAGAAAAGAGTTTTTCAACAAGGTTGCTATAGTGAGCTTTTCTCCTTCATCCGTTGATGCAAGCTTGTTTCGAGTCCCACAACTCAATTTAGAGCACCAAGAGAATAGTGGGAAAGATCTTAAGGTGGTCTGCAACAAGATTTGGAGAAGATAGTAGCTGGAGAAGGAACTTTAAAGAAGTTCTACAAGAGGTATGTCTTGAAACTCACTTGTTTTTCTGCAAGAGCATGCTTTATATTTTGCCAAAATTAGTGAATTTGAATACTTAGATGATCCTTGTGCTTCCGCTGTTGCTGATACGATCCTACAATTTTGACCTCTGGGACAAAGTTTGTGACTTCTTCTTTCGGCACCAAAAAGTGGAAAAAGAAGAAAGGTGGAAAGGGGAAAGTTAACCCACCAGCTGATGCCCAAAAGGGCAAGAAAGCCAAGGTTACAAAGGGAATATATTTCCATTGCAACCAGAAGGGACGCTGGAAGAGGAACTATCCCAAATACTTGGCGGAATAGAAGAAGGCCAAGCAAGGTAAATATGATTGGCTTGTTTTGGAAACCAATTTAGTAGAGAATGATGATTCGGCCTGGATAATTGATTTGGGCGCCACTAACCACGTTTGTTCTTCATTTCAGGGAATTAGTTCCTAGCGGCAACTGGAAGATGGGGAGATAACATGCGGGTTAGAACTGGGACGTCGTCTCAGTTATGGCAGTGGGAGGTCTCCAGTTAACTTTATAAAATAAATATAGTTTATTAGAAAATGTATATATAATTCATGATTTGAAGAGGAACTTAATTTCTGTAAAAATTTTATTAGAAAAAAGTTATTGTATATATTTCTTTGTAAATAAAATTTTTATTTCAAAGAATGGTGTCGATATTTGTTCTGCTGAATTGAAAAACAATCTTTATGTGCTAAGACTATTAGTATAAAAATATACCTATTCGTAGGCTATCCAAAAGCTGAATACTTCTTCAATCTAGAAGAAAATAAAGTATTTGTATCAACAAATGCTACTTTTCACGAAGAAGACCATATGAGAGATCATCAATCTTGTGATAAGCTAGTATTGCATCAAGTTTCCATAGAAGTTACAAAAAATCAACAGTTGTTGATTAAGCTAGTCCTATAACAAGAGTTGTTAGAAATGGTCAAATGCATCCTTCTCAAGAGTTAAGAGTGTCTTGACGTAGCGGGAGGGTTGTGTGACGGCCTAGCCATAACATGAGTTTAACAGAAATTCAAGTCATCAATACTTGATGATGGCGTCGAGAATCCATTGTCCTACAATTAGGCAATAAATGATAAAAGAAACAATGTTCTAACACACCTCAAGATGTTGAGGATATAAGATACATTCTATATCTGTTGATAGTTAGAAGTTTACTGTATGCTAATTAGTTTACAAAGGTCCTTACGACTAAAGTATTTAAAGGTCAACTAGTGAGTGTACGACTACGGGTTGTATATTCTAGTGCAAGTGGGAGTAAAACTCATTGGTATTTGATGCCTAGTGAAGACAACCATGGGTATGTGATGCCTTACCACTGGAGTTTATTGTATTTCTCTCTAAAACTCAACAACTCGACATTATGTGTATATATGTGTTACCACTGGAGTTTTAGTCCAAGTGGGAGTTTGTCGGGTTATATGTTTTAAAACTTGTGGTTTGTAAATAATAAACTTATTTTGTTATCAATATAGGTGTTATTGAGGTTTATTCAATAAAGTTGTTATTGAATGTATGAATTGCTCATTTCGTTTTACAAAATCCAATAAACTAAGATCCAAGGCTATTACATGAGTACTTGAACTTTGTGTGAAGACATAAGAATAGATCAAGTTTGAGTGGATAGCCAAAACAGTCTATAGTATACAAATAAGGTTGGGTATCTTATCTTAGGGACACTATTGGATGCCGCTCATTTTGTATTTGTTACAATTGTTGTGAAGTGCTACAGACAATGTGATCCTAAATTGTTCATGTGGAGACATGCGAATGGGGGCATCCTGTGCAAAAAGTTTGTATAAGATTAGACCAAGAAATATGTCACTTTTACTTTATAACATTGTTTACTGTTTAAGACTGACCATTTCAATGCGATGACTGAGATAACATGACCTTAATCAAGAGCTAACTATGAACTCCTATTTATTTGGGATTATCCTTAGATTTGCATAGGTGAAGGATGGCTCATCAGCATCGGCTGAAAAAGCCCTCCATTTCAGGGGTAAGACCAGGTAGATAGTTGAGACATAGGATGTAAGATGGAATTCACTCCTACCCTCTTTTAGGGATAGTAGAAAAGTTGTTCCCTTAAGTGTTGACTCTGGGTCTTGAGCAAGGAGTCCCACCCTCTCATTCGCGCGAGAAGGACTCATTTTGGTGATTGGATCACAAACCAATCGTTCAATAGAGGATCCGTGAGATTTAAGAAACAAGATTTAATCTCGGAGGTAAAACAATTTTTGACCTAACCGTTATTATGAACAACCTATGAAGGGT
Organism: Benincasa hispida; assembly: GCF_009727055.1. Lineage (NCBI taxonomy): Eukaryota > Viridiplantae > Streptophyta > Magnoliopsida > Cucurbitales > Cucurbitaceae > Benincasa > Benincasa hispida. The sequence continues at coordinate 1,826,088 of NC_052355.1, forward strand.
TGACTTATCGATTATGGTTATATCGAGCGGAAAGAAATATATCTACAGTAAGGAGAGTTCAACTACTAGGCTTTAGTAGAGTGATTCGGTAATTAATGAATGTTACTTAATTGGCTTAAAGCGTTTAACCAGTTAGTCTGGGATCGTTGGAGCCCATGATTTGTAAGTCTAAGAGGTCCCCTACTAGCTCATAAATGGACTAAACCTTAGAATAGTGTGATGAGAGAATTTTAAATGTTCAAATTTATTTTAAGGGAATTATTTTAAATATTTAATTACCGAATTAAACAAATTGGAGAAGTGGAAATATTTTAATATGATTTAAGTATTAATTACATTAATATGAATTCATGTTTAGAATAAGTGTTTTATTAATTAATTATTTACATTCCCTTAAGCTCCAAGAAATAATATACGTTGAATTAATATTATTTGACATTCAAAAAATACATTTTGATATTTGAATTTAGGAAATTCAAATTAAATTAAATCTGGGTAAAAATTCAATTAAATGAAAAATGAGTTGAATGAGTGGGTTTTCCTACTTCACCCACTCACTTAAACACCTCCAATTCTACTAGTTATTTGAGTGCATGAAATAGTTTTATAAAAACAGAAATTCAATTGCTAATAAAGGGGTTCAATTCTTCCCTCCAATGGCCAGAGAATAGTAGGGAAGACACTTGTGGTGGTCTACAGGCCATTGGAGGAGAGAATCAACTTGAAGATTGGAGCTAATTTGGAGTTCTTCAAAGGTATTCACTGAAATCCTAAATTCTAGAATATTACGAACTTGCATGCTTGTAATCTAAAATTAATGTAGTTAGAGTGCTTAAGATCATAATTGCTTCATCATGTTGAATGTCAACTCCAACATTTTCATGGTAATGCACGTATGCTATATCTTCATACTCTATCATAGCATTCGTGATAGCTATACAAAAAGACTAAAAGAGACCATAAACTTTTAATAACATGGGCTATCAGGACCTGCAGAAAAGATTATAAAAAGTTTGTTTTATAGCTTTATTTGTTAGCTATTGCATCCGTTATTTCTTGTAGTGAAATTTTGCATAAAGAGATTAAGAAGTGAAAATACTAGGACTCTAGATTCAAACATCAAGGCTACCATTTTAATACAAAAATTCATGAAAACAGGAGTGGAAGCCTCTAACTGATCCCAGTAGAATGGTTACGAATTCTTCTTGTCATTCACCAACTTGTCCTTGCCCTTACTTGAAAAATATATCATAAGAAATGATGAATATAAAAATACTCAATAACTCCACCATCGGGGTCAAATTATGCATTCATGTCCAATAAATGCAACATACTTGTGGGATGTGTAAACATCAACTAAATCTGGATGACCATCCAGTGAGCGATTTATTCGAACTTAACATGCATCTGGTGGCCCAAAGACTCACAAACATAGTAGGGCACCCGTCGACACACAGTTGTTGAGGTTGATTGTCACACCCCGCCCCGAGCCCGCACTCCTGAGCCCAAGGAGAGGTGTAAGGGACCACAGATACTACCCTTTTCTAATACCTACTGTCCAACTGAACCTCTTTAATTTATGCAAACTTTAAGTCAAGGAGATAACAACTACTAATTAAGTAGGCCCATTTTATTACAATAATGTAATGTTTATACAACTCCAAGACTTAACTACAAAGTTTACAACAACCACTCTTAAAACCCTCTGGAAGTGCGACGGTGGCATGTAGCAGACCTTGACCTTAGCAGTACCATGGAACTCTTCACCTTTCGTTACCTGGGAAGAAAAACAAGAAAGAAAAGAATGAGCTTCACTAAGCTCATGTGAGTGATAAGAAACTTTTAGAGTCTATTTCAACTCATAAAAACAAATATATCATGAATACGAGATTACATTCAACCTCAGCTTTGAATGAATCTGTTCTCAACTCTATCTATACGCAAGGTAAATAGCTAATTTAGAATGAGTCTATTCTCTACCTATACACATGGTAGATAGTTTAACTAATACTCATGAACACTTACTCTGCTGAGTTCCCTTTTATTCCATGTCTCCTATGTGCACATAGCTCCCCGCTTATGGGCTCAGAAGCTAGGCCCGTCGCCCTCTGACCATCCATACAAGGATCCTCCCACAGGCTCAAGAACTAGACCTCTCGGTCCCTTGACCATCCCGTGCGGTTTTGCTTTCGGGCTCAAGAACTAGGTCTACATTGACCCCCTGACCATGCCCGAATCACATAATTTCATTCTCATGGCTAGCTACTCATTCATAATATAAGCATATACAACTCTAAAAGATATGCTTTAAGACTTAAAGGAAATTACCACTCACCTTGGTAGGGACAGAAATCTTGCTCTTAGAAGTTCCTTGATCTTCCCAGGCTCCTCTTTTGAACCCTAAATTCCAGATTCAACTTAAAGCTCAGATTACTCATAGTTCTAGGCTTAATATCTAGTTACTTCCTTCTACAAATATACTCTAAAATGTTCATGAAGCTTACCTCAAAATCTTAGCTCAGAACTCCTCGTGGTTTTGCCGGAATCTTTAAAACATCAAGACTGAACCAGCTTACCCGATAACTCGACCCTTTTGTCTTTTCCTCATTCTCCAACCCGATTCCTTGGAGCTTCTTCTCTGAAAGCCTACCCTAAAAAACTAAACTCTCAGAGATTTCAGGTGGCTTTGAAATCACTCCAAACACATGAGTATTCTGGGAGATATCCTGGTCTCAAGTTGATGCTACTTCCAGACTTCACTGTCCGACAGCATCTTCTTCTCTTGGAACTTCATGACCAACGCATAGCTATCTCTAAAACTGCTCTTAAACACTCTTCCTACTGTATTTCAGAATTTCGGATTATGTACTCAAAAGAAGGCTCTTGGTGGTATTTATAGGCTTAACGAAATGATCCTTCTCATCTTTACCAAGCCTCCAATACAAGACACCTCCTATTCTTGAAGTATTTACATCGTGTTTTGCCACCACCTACTCCATTGACATTCACCTACTTCCATGCCACACACCTATTTGTATTGTCCTCCTCATGCATAAGTCTTCTTTTGTATGAAACTTAATTCATCCAGTGCCTAATATCTTTGTTTCAGACTTCCGTCGATAAGCCATTTGTCCATATGAGTTCATCAATCTTACGTAAAGCAAGCCTCAGCACTGCTCCATCGTTCAGTTCTTGCATCTATCACTTAGCTCCAGTGGCCCATCGTATAGCTCAATCATTTAGCAAATGATCTCGCTCTCAACGATCTCGCACATAGCCTATCGCTTAGCTACTGCACGTATCGTTTACCTCCATCGTTTAACGTTGATGCCTTATTGCCCAACACATCCTCCCATCGCTTAGTATCATCGCCCAGCACTTACGCATCGCTTAACGCTTAACGCTATCGTCTAGTACTATCGTTTAGCGCTATCGCCTAGCTTCCATACTTATCGTCTAGCACTTACACTGATCATGTAGTACTTTGCCTATCGTATAGTCTGATCGTCCAGCGCATTACTTCTCATCGTTTAATGCCGCGCGCCAATTTACGATTGTCTAGCGCATCACTTAGCTCCGTGCATTGCTACAAAATCGTCTGCCCAACGCCTTGCGCTCAACATCTTGCTTTTTCTGCTCTCGCTCACACATACCCAACGCATAAGCAACTCTTGGAAATGCCTCTTGTCAATACTTTGGCCAATCATGCGTCCAACCTTACAAACGTATGGTTGCCTTCTCATCTTATGTATTAATGCCACTTAACGCATGGGTCCTTTTGACCTTACACTTAGCCAAATTTCACCATTTAAAGATTAACTTAAACTACTAAAGGAAAATCTATTCAACACTTAGAAATTTCCTTCACTTCAACATAGGATTTAACTTTCACTTAGTTAATTTCCTTAATCACCTACTTAAGTAGGAAAAAATGGAAATTCGGGTTTCATATTGATGCCCCAAATCTCGTAGGGTCCCATAGTCTATAATTGTAATGTACAAACATATTTATTTATGTAATAAAATATATGATATTTTATTTCAAAATTAGTTGCATTAACCACAAACCAATAAACTAATATCCAAGGTTATCTTGTAGCTTAAACATGTATGTAAAGACATACGGGTGGATCATGTTTAAGTGATAACCTAAATGGTCTGTAGTAGATGGATAAGGCTGGATACCTTATCCTGGTGACACTACGAGTATGACCCGCTTTGTAGATGTTACAATTGTTGTAAAGTACTACAAATGATTTGATCTTGATCATCCATTTGGAGATATGTGAGCAGGGATATTCTACACAAAGAAGTTTGTATAAGACCAGACCACAAAATGTTTAATCTGATTATATAACGTCGTTCATAATAGAGACTTACGTTTCACCAGGATGACTATAGGTAACATGACCTGAATCCTAAGTGAGTTATGAACTCCTACCTATGAAAACAATCCTTTGATTTCTATGGGTGAGAGTGGCCAAATCGTCGACTCAACAAGCCTACCATTTTGGGGATTTGTCTGATTGAGAAGCTGGGAACACAGCTACACAAAAAGGAATACACTCCTTCCCCAATGTCGGGGCAAGTAGATAAATTGCTCCCTTAAGGGTTGATTTTGGGCTTTAACACTGTGACGTCACACCCTCAGCTGGCCTGAGAAGGGTATGATCATAGTTGAACTATGATTTATTGTTCATTGGAGGGATCAGTGGTACTTAAGAAGTTAAATGTAACTATAGGGGCAAAACGGTAATTTTTGCCCAGTTATACTACGAGCAATTTGTAAAAGGTCATTGTACTGCTGATTGGTTATATCCAATGGTCATAGAAATATATCTATAGTGCAAAGAGTGCAGTTGTCGGTCTTTAATGGAGTGCCCGACAATTTAAAGATGATGAATAATTTAAAGAGTTTAATTAATTATTCACGTACCATTGGAGCTTCAAGCTATAGAACCATGAGGTCCTCTCAGTAGCTCAACAAGATTAAATGAGAATCAGTTTTTGGATTAATTTGAATTGTTCAAATTAATTGAGAAAATTAATTATAAGTGATATAATTAAGTTATTTTAATTATATATGATATAATTATTATAATGTATTTAATACATTATAATATAAAGTTTATAAGAGAGAAAATAAATATTTGAATATGATTCAAATGTTAATTATATAAATTGGATTCATCTAATTAAATTTAATGTAAATGTGATTTATATTAAAAGTCATTGGTGAGAGAAAATTGAAATTATAGGCTATATTGTATTTGATACAATATGAAAACTATAGGTTATATGTTATATGTGATATAACATATAATTATGTATATATGTATAACAAATTAGTTATTATATGTATACATATATCATATTCATTAACTTAAATTAAATTAATTTTTTAAAAATTAGTTATTTTTTATTTTCGAATTATTGGGAGGGAATTAACTTCCCTCCTTAATTTTCTCTCTTTCTCTTCTCCCTTTTTTGTAAGTGAATTAGAATACAGAAAAGTTTTGTATTTTTTCTCTGAGAAATTCCTTCCTCTCTTCTCTTAATTACTACTCTCCCTCCCAATCTAAAATCACCAGAGCACCACATCTCCTAGATTTTCATCTAGAGAATACCAAGGTCACCAACTGGTAGTGCCCTTTTTGGAGTGTTCATGATTTTCATAGAAAAGAGGATTTGTGAAGATTTGGTCTTCAAAGGTAAAAGGTTCCTAAAACCCTAATTTATTCTTTTTTTTAAAAGCATGCTATATTTCTGAATTAAGTGCATAGTTTCTTTTCATCTCTGTAAAATTTTGTATTATGTAAAATTGGAAAGATTGGGACGATCCATTGCTTCTGCTCATGCTTCCTTCAACGGGATCCTTCAACAGTAACATAGTAGGCAATCTATCAGTTTCTAGTAACATAGTAGGAAATATGTCGGCTTCCAGTAACACAGTAGTGTTAGGAAAGTAGATGTGGGTGGTTGAAGGGGAGGAGGGGTGTTAATCTTTCTCTTCTCCCTTTTTGGTCAGTGAATTAGAATACAAAAAAGTCTATATTTTTTCTCTGAGAAATTCTTTCCTCTCTTCTCTCAATTACTATTCTCCCTCTCAATCTAAAATCACTAGAGCACCACACCTCCTAGATTCTCACCTAGAGAATATCGAGGTCACCAATTGGTAATACCCTTTTTGGAGTGTTCGTGATTTTCATAGAAAAGAGGATTGTTGAAGATTTGGTCTTCAAAGGTGGTTCCTAAAACCCTAATTTATTCTTTTTTTTTTTTTTAAAGCATGCTATATTTCTGAATTAAGTGCATAGTTTCTTTTCATCTTTGTAAAATTGGAAAGATTGGGACGACCGTTGCTTCTGCTCACACTTCCTTCAATGGGATCCTTCAACAGTAACATAGTAGGAAATCCGTCAGTTTCTGGTAACATAGTAGGAAATATGTCAGCTTCCAGTAACACAGTAGTGTTAGGTTCCTAAAACCCTATTTTTTTTTATAAAGCATGTTATATTTCTGAATTAAGTGCATAGGTTCTTTTCATCTCTGTAAAATTTTGTATTCTGTAAAATTGGAAAGATTGGGACAATTCGTCGCTTCCGCTCATGCTCCCTTCAATGGGATCCTTCAAAAGTAACATAGTAGGCAATCCGTCGATTTCTGGTAACATAGTAGGAAACATGTCGGCTTTCAGTAACACAGTAGTTTTAGAAAAGTAGATCATCACTACTTAACTTAAGATATAACAAGCTTTCAGTATATTTCACAACATAAGTCATAGTACATGTCTCAAGGTCCCACATATATTTATATCAATCACATGCTTATATCAATGTGCTCATAAAACAATTCTATTCACGTCATGCTTTTCAATAATTATCTAGACAAAACAAATACAATCTATCTAAGTCGCGTGGCTCAAGGGTGGTTCGAGTAATAAGATTACTTACCTCGATATCAAACCCAAATATGTTCAAGCAAGCTTATCTCCTACTAAGATCTTGCATCAAGCCCTATAATTAAAATCAAAATTTAATTCCAATCATAAGAGTATATCCCAAATCACAAATTCACCTCCAATGCATCCAAAACACTCACCCAAAGTGCTCGCTTAAACTGGAACTACACCTAAGCTTCGAATACGAATCCAACCTAGGAAGGCGTTTCAAAACCATATCTAAAATCCAATTAACACAAATAATCACCAAATTAATTGGGTATTCAAAAATTACCAAGAACCCAAAGAAACCTCACCAACAACTCACCAATTGAATACAATCTCATTGGATGGCGTCTTCGAGCCCTTCAAGCCTTCAAATCCAAAGGCTTCACGATGGGTAACCAAATACTTCAGCTAATTCTTAATGGATCCTTAAAAGCATCTGATAACAACCAAATCTCTCAAAATAGAAAACTTACCCAAATCCAAAAAAAAAAAAAAAAAAAAAAATTGGTGGTGCCAACAAAGACAACAAAGAAGGTTGGGTGGCACGGTAGTCGACAATGACAGATGGAGCGACGGCAGCTAGAGGCACGACCGACAGGACTAACATAGGTGATGAATACTGGTGCTGGTAGGAGGAAAATGCAGGGGAAGGAGGGAGAGAGAGTTGTTCACATGTGAAGAAGGAAAAAGAAATGTGGGTTTAATTCTTAGGAAATTGCATTGTATGGAAAATACATTTTAAGAAACCAAAGTCATGACTTTAACTTTTTTTGTAATTGTAGGTGTGGCAATCACATAGTAATTAGATAGCAATCACATAGAAATCAGATAGCAATCAAATTTTCAAGCAGAAGTTTTTTGACATGTTTGCAAAAAAGCAAAATCTAGGGACACGCCCAATTTTCAATTGTTTTTTTTAATTAAAATTTCAATTGCCCCTTAATTCTTTTGCACACTTTACAAGGCTTACATATAAATATAATTATTTCCTTTTCTTTAAACCTATCCCTAATTAAATTATACTTGTATATATATATATATATCCCTTTCCTTCTCAAACCATATTAATCCACCAAATAAAAAATCAACTCCTTCTAAAATTTCAAATTTCCAAATTTCCAAATTAAATTCAAACGCCCACTTAAATAAAATCAAAATTTCCAAATCCTTTTATGATTTACAATTTATATTGAACTATCTCAATCCAATACTTCAACTCCAACCTCAAAATTCGAAATATACCCTAAATAATTCAAGATAACTAAATTAAAATTAACTGAAAAGTTTGAGTTGTCACATATACATAAAAAAAAATACTTTTTTAAGTACCTAAAGTTTTTTTTATAATTTTTTTAAATGCCAAAACTGTTGGCAATATTTTCAAATATAGCAAAATGTCACTATCTACCAGTGGGAAACATTGATAGACAATTTTCTCCTGTCTATCACTGATGATCATAGATATCTATCAGTGTCTGCCACTTTCCATCACTGATAGACAGTGACATTTTACTATATTTGTTAATAATTTCGATCTTTTGGCTCTATTTAAAAATAGCCCTTAAATTTTTCATGAATCCAAATAGGATTTTAATAATTATTATAAACTTGGGCACAATACAAAATAAAAATTTTAAAAAAAAAAGGCCAGTAGGCTTTCTTTTTTCTCATAGGCACTTGTCAGCAGAAAATTGTTTTTTTTTTTTTCCTATTTTTTCATATATGGAATGTAAAAAAAGGAAAAAATGTTGGGTTATATGTCCTAAAACTCGTGGTTTGTAAACAATAAACTTATTCTGATAAATTCAATAAAGTTATTATTGAAGTTTGATCAATAAAGTTATATTGAATATATGAATTTCTTATTTCATTTTAAGAAATAAATCAATAAACTAAAACATCCATGACTATTACATGAATACTTGAACTTTATATGGAGACATCAGAGTGGATCAGATTTGAGTAAATAGTCTAAATGATCTATAGTATATGAATACGATTGGATGTCTTATTCTGGTAACATTATCAGATGTAGCTCACTTTGTAGTTGTTACAAAGAGTTGTAAAGTGCTATAGACGAAGTGATCCTGACTCGTACATGTAGTGACATGAGGAGTGGGGTCGTCCTGTGCAATGAGTTTGCATAAGATTGGACCAAGAAATAAGTCACTTTTATTTTATAACGTTTTACTGTTTAGGACTGACTATTTCACAACAATGATCTAGGTAACTTAACCTAAATCCTGAGCTAACTATGAACTCCTATTTATTTGGGATTATCCTTAGATTTGCATTGGTAAGGGTTGGCTTAACAACGTCGACTCAATAAGCCTCTCATTTTAGAGGTAACACTGGGTAGATAGTTGGGGACATAGGGTGCAAGATGGAATTCACTCCTACGCGCTTTTAGGGATAGTAGAGAGGTTGTTCCCTTAACTACTGACTTCGGTTCTTGAATAAGGGACCCCACCCTCTCATTGGCTCAAGAGAGACTCGGTTTGATGATCGGATCATAAATCAATTGTTCATTAGAAGATCAGTGGGACTTAAGGAACAACAGGTAATCTCAGGAGTAAAACAGACATTTGACCCAACCACTATTACGAAAAACCTGTGAAGGCTAAACTTACTAATCATGGTTATATTGAGTGGACACAATATATATACAGTGAGGGAAGTGCAACTTTGTGCTTTAGTGGAGTGACTCAGTAGTTAATGAATGGGGATTAATTCGGTGTAAAGAGTTTAGTCAATTAATCTCAGATCGTTGAAGCCTATGATCTGTAGGTCCACTAGGTCCCCCTACTAGCTCACAAACGGATTAGCCTTAGAGTAGCTTGATAAGTTGATTTGAATCATTCAAATTAGAATTAAGGGAATTAGTAATTATATGTGATATAATTATACATTTAATTTTGGAATTAAACGAAATTGGAGAATCGATTAACATTTAAATATGATTTAAATATTAAAATTATGAATAAGGATTCATGAGGGTGGAATTGGTGTTAAATTAATTTAATATTTGACATTAAATTAATTGAATTAATTAAAGTGTTTAATTAATTATTAACTTTATTAGAAAATTAATTTTGAATTAATTTTTGTACAATTAATGAAATTTCAGTTTTAATTGTTAAAATAAAAACTAAAATTGAATTATAATTTTGATTTTTTTTTTTAAATTTAAAAAATAAAGAAAATTGGAATTTGGAAAACCCACAATGTGAGATATTTTCACTAAGAGTTCCTAGATATCTTAGTCATCACAACCCACCTAATTCCACTAAGTAGGAAGTGTAATTCATGCAGGAAATCTATTTTCATGAAAGTTATGTAATAAATAAACCAAATTTGAGTGGAAATCGGGTATGCATTTTGAAGAGATTTTTGTTGAAAAAATTGTTTGAAGAAGTGGTCTTCATTCTGCTGAAAACCAGAAAATCTTTCTTCTCCATTTCCCTAATTCAAGCTTATTTTGAGTCTCACAACTCAATCTAAGATACCAAGAGGATAGTAGAGAAGACCTTGTGGTGGTTCACATCCAAAGGAAGGGAGGATTACAGTGAGAATTCGTGATTCAAGGGTATCTTCAAAGGTTAGTGTTGAAATCCTCTTTTTAGTTTATAAGCATGCTGAATTTCAAACCAAAATTAATGAATTAGAATGCTTAATGATCCTGTTTTTTCTTTCGCTGCTTGTTTCTGTATTCTAACAAAAATCACAATTAGAAAAAATAGAAAAATATTTACAAGGCTCATGAGTAATAGAAAAAGAAAGGTCCACAATAGGAAGGCTCTTAAAGGATGGAGAATTAGGCTTTTTAAGATCAACTTTCATCACTTGAATGTCTTCCTCTACATAAGACCTGTTTTCATCCTCAACTTCACAAACCTTTTTCTTGGTTGACTTTAACTCGTTCATCTCATCCTCACTATCATAGTATACAACTCTAGATCTCCCTACCTTGGCGGCATCGGAAGTATTATCTTCACTCAAGGTTTTAAATGTATCAACTATTAGACTAAGGTGACAAACAATATGGTTCAGGAGAGCCTTATTCTCTACCAATGGGGTTCCTACCTTATTCACATTAGCTTCTAGTTTATCCAACCTCTCTCTCTCCTCTTTAATGAAACTCTTCACTTTACACTCTAAGATATACTCTTTTAACACATCTTCTAGGGAAGGTTTCTCCTCTTATCGGATTGGATTATAACTCTCATACTCATAGAAAGGATGACTCAATGGATAAGGGTTAGGATTGAAAAGTAGTGGTGGAGGTGTTGGACCTAAGTTAGGTTAGAATACCTCATAAGGCCACAGATAATGATAAAAAACCATAACATACAAACACCACAACTAATCAACTAAACAACGACTCAAAATAATCAAACAGAATTCGAATAAGAAATAAAAGCAACAAAAAAATAATGTATACCCTAAATTAAGATTAGTCGAATCTCATAAACATTAAAGAAAATCAAAAGTCAATTCACTTGCAATGCCGTTAAGAACTTGATGCCCAATCCTTGGTGTAACATCAAGTATAGTTAAAATAGTCTTGGTCAAGTATTGTTCTTAAGAAACCAAATTGATAATCTTTTAGCTATTTAAAGATCGATCCAATTTTATATAAGGGACCAACTTATGATGCTGATTAATTAAATTAAATTAAGAAATCAAGAAAGTGATCAAGTATGGAGATTATCAACAAAGAGACGTTCTAGAGAATAATTTTTATTCATGGAATTACTAAACTCACTTGCTTTGACTCTTGAACCAATTACGAAAAAACTTAGATCTAGAAGTTTTTTATTTCATTTTTTTCCTTTCGAGAGCAATCTTTTTTTTCACTTAATTACTAATTAATTATTGCTTGAAACTAGATAATTAAGCAAAGCATTAAGACTTTTCATCAACAATCTCATCTGTTATCCGACTAGTGTGTTCAAAGGATAATCTAGCATGCATGACTTAATCTAAAGCATACTCGCTAAAATAAGGTTTAATTTATGAAATCATTCAAATATTTGATCATACATTAAAAAGCATTAAGAATGATCATGTTAGAAGATATTAATGTAAATTAAATTTAAAATCCACAAAAAAATTTAGCAATATTTTATAAAATCCATCTGACCTTAGAACAATGAGAATTTAGCCTAACATGGCTTTCATGGACAAAACCATAATTAGAATGCAAATAAAGAAGAATCTAAGATTCAAAAGGGAAAGAAAGTTGTTATCCAACGTTCTTCTCCCATCTCTATGATGAAATCCAACACTCTCCAATCAACTCCGACATCAAAGACCTCTGTACTCTACCAAAAATACTCTTTCAAAAGTGGCATTTTTTTTCCATAAATGGCCCTTGTGCCGCAGCGCTCTTGCGTAGCACTACGCCATTATGGACGTTCAATGCCCACCGTGACTCGTATCGAGATACTGCACTGTATTGAGCAGTCTTGCTTATTTCTTCCTTCTTTCTTCTTTATGTGTAATTGGTCCCAACTTGTCTCGACTATGCAAAAATTGGACAATTTTATTCTTTTTTAACCTTAATTCTCATTCTTGTGCTCATGTTTTGAGATTCACTCGCAAACAATATCAAATCTAGTAAAATCAAGCATGAGCAGCCCTAAACAAAAGTACATTTTAGGTGTTTTTCAGGTTCTCACTCAAATATAATGGCTCAAAATCCACTACATGAGATGTATCTGACATATACTTTCTCAACATAGAAACATGAAAAACATTGAGAAGTGAAACAAGCAATGACGGTAAAGTTCAACAGCAAGCTATAGAGCCAATGCACTGGAAGATCATAAACGACCTGAAAAGCATGGACATAGTTTCCCCTTCCTTCCGAACCTCATAACTAAAGGAATCGAAACCCTCAGCGGAAGTGCGTGAACGCATGTGTCTTCAAAATTCGTAAAAACTAAATAAAAATAGTGAAAATAAAGAAAGATACATGTATAAAAATGTATTAAGCATGCAATCAAGGATAAAGGGAAATACCTCTTGAAGACAGTCTTCAACGAATCATTCTCCTTGCATAATGAACTCCTCGAACTCAAGAACTGCAAAACTTCCCTCGAACCCAAACGATCAAGAATAAGGAACAAAACAAGACACCACCACTTGTTTTCCTTGCGTGCTCCAAGACAAGAATCAAGGATATGTGGTCCTTTAATTGGAAGGGAAGTTAACTTGTGAGAGATATAGTTCTTGAGGAAGAAGATGGAGATTGCAGAGAACTTTTCTCTTTGTGTGCTTGTTATGTGTTGAAATGAATCCTTTAAAAAAGGAATCTTCTTTTCTTCCTCTTTTAAATGAGAGAAGGTTTCCCTCCACTAACTCATAATAACTCTTAAGGGAGTTATTTCTTAAATTCAAATTTAATTTAAATATTTTATATTAAATCAAAATTAATATTTATAATTAAATAAATATTTAATTATTAACAATTAATAAATTAAATATCATATATAATTTCATCTAAATCATATTCAAATAATAGCCTCTCACATAACTTATAGTTTTAATATGAATCTCATTCATATTAATTATAATATATAGTTTTTACTATGAATCTCATTCATATTAATTATAACCTATAGTATTATATGAACCTTATTCATATAATTAATATTGAATCTCATTCAAATATTTCTCTCGCACATACTACAAAGTATAATTTTGAATCTTATTCACAATCAACTTTATATTAAAATGTATTTATATACATTATGTTAATTGTATCTTATACAATTGATTTTCTTATTTAATTTGAAAAATTCAAATTAATCTAAAATTAATTGATTCTTGTTTTACTCTTAATGAGCTAGCAATGGGACCTTATGAACCTACAGATTATAAGATCCAATTATATGAGATTAATTAATTAAACTCTTTAATTAAATTAATCAACATTCATTAACTGCAGGTCACTCCACTAAAGATCCGCAGTTGCACTATTCATGCTATAGATATATTTTTGTGTCCATGGATATAACCAATCAACAGTAAGTCAACTCTTCATGAGTTGCTCATAATTACATATGGATAAAATTACCGTTTTATCTCTTTAGTTACATCTAACTCCATAAGTACCACTGAACCCTCTAATGAACAAACAGTTTATACTCCAACTATAAACTAATCCCTCTTGGGCCATTGAAAGAGTGAGGCTTCAAAGACCCGAAATCAACCCTTAAGGGGAACAATTCATCTACTTACCCTAAAAATGATAATGAGCGAATTCCATCTAGTGTAGCTATGTTCCCAACTTTCTACTCAAACAAATCCAAAAATGGAAGGCATATTGAGTCAACAAATCTGGCGCTCTCACCCATACAGATCAAAGAACCACCCTCATAGATAAGAGTTCATAACTCACTCAGGATTAAGGTCGAGTCATCTATGGTCATCCTAATGAAATGTAAGTCTCTTCTAGTAACAGTGTTATAAAGAGAGACTATTCATTTTGTGCTCAGGTCTTATACAAACTCTTTATATAGAATACCCCTACTCACATGTCTGATGTCTCCACATGAACGATCAGGATCAGATCATTTGTATCACTTTACAACTGTTAAAAGGAAATTAGGGTTTATTCCTAATTATTTTATTTTTCATTATTATTTTCTTTTTGGTATTTTCCATTTATGTAATTTCTTTTATTGGTTTATTAATGTCTACTTATTCACCTTGTAGAAGGTTGATTATGTACTCTAAATTATCCTAATTTATTTAATAATATATAAATTTAACATGGTATCAAAGAATTAGGTTTGTTTTACTGAACCCTAGTCGTCAAAGCCCTGTTCGTTCTCTGCTTGTGTCGATCGACGATGATAGAGGCAGAACCATCACCTATTAGGGTTGTAGTATAGTTAATTCGTCACCTGTTCTAGCATCGACCCATCACCTATTAAGGTCTAAGGTGTTCGCACAGATCTGCGCTCTCTTGTCATCGGCCATACTACAACTTTAGATTCATGTCGCTCCTGCCTCAATCCGCATCGCACTACTCAGTTGTTGTTCGCCCATTTGTTCATCGTTGCAGATCCGGCTGGCTTGGTACCACACATCGGCCATGAACGTTCGTTGTCTCAGATTTACAAGAAGTCGCTTTCCTGTAGATCATGACCAGATCTATCCACTCCCAATCGGTCATTGCATTTCCAGCCGCTCCTCCTTGTTTGCACACAATAACACCTCCACTCGTGGGTTTCAAATTCAAATTCAATAACACCTCTGCTTCTCCTTGTTTGCACACAATAACTCCTCTCCTTTGAAGCATGGTTATTCAAATCACCTCCAAATTACTTCAAAATAACCCCATTTGACTCCAATTGTTCGGTTCTACCTACAAAATAGAATGATTAACATTAAAAATCCATTAACGAGCCGAAACTAAGCTAGGAATTAAAGTTTTTTTAGAGCTATCAAACACCCTAACTTAATTCTTGCCTGCGTCCCGAGCAAGGTAGAAACATACATTCAAACAAAAAATTTCATTCATTAAAAAAATGCTTGCTCAAGTTGCAAAAGTTGTTACTTTAGTCTCAATAGTCGATTAGGATAAATTTGCAATCAAAAATGAATTTTGATTACAACCAATCAATTAAGCACATTTTTAAGAATGATTCTAAATATAATTCATGCATGAGTGAGCCTAGATTCTTGCTAGTTAAGCTTGTATGACCAAGATAAGTTTTATAAGGTCCTCATTCCATTTTCCCCTACTTTGGCTCGGCTATCAACCTTGGACATACTAAACTGCAAAAAAGGGCAACACTAAGACAAAGGTGCCTAAAACTTATGCACAAATTTTTAAAAGGCATTTCTTTTACCCTAAGGGCTAGCTTTCACACTCAACCGCCGAGAACCTATCCACTCTTTTCTCACAGGCCCTAACTAGACACGATAGAGGTAGCTCTTTTTACCCTCTATCCATGCACACACACACTATTTTTTGCAGACAAGCTACAATTGCCCTCATTTTTTTTTTTTCTTTTTTTTTATTTTCGCATACTAGGTCACTTTTTTTATTCCACTTTGTGCTAGTTTTTTTTCTTATAAAACAAGTAAAGGTTTACTTCTAAAAGTCAAGGTTGACCTTTCCAGGGTAACAACAGAAATAACAAACCAAAATAACCCAATTTTAAGCCGCAAGAGAAATGACTAAAAGATGGCATGAAAGACAAATAATTTTAAAAAATTTGGGCTTAAAATCATGATCATGAACTCCTAAATTATTTCATGCAATATTTTATTACAGGAAAGTTATGTCATAAAAGTATCATCATAACAACCAAAGCAACCCAGAGCAGACAAACATACAAAGCCAAACACAAGCATGTCTGAAGCACAACACTCAAGACCCTAAAGCTAAAATATGAAGAACTCGTATGAGGAGAAACCAGCTTGAACGAAGTAAGAATCGACCAAATCTTAAATTTATTAAATACAAAGTTTTACAGAAACAGCAAAAAGATATGCATTTTAATCTAAATTACAAATGCTTTAAAGAAAAAGGGTTTAGAAACGCTCACCTTTGAATACCTTTTTCTTCACGTTTCTCCAACTCGAACGGATCACGAACTTCTTAAGACCCTTCAAAGATAAATCCTCGAACAGAACCGGACACCTACCATAGAAACGTTTTATCTGGGTATTCTCAAGGGTGAGAACCTAGGAGTGGTGGGTTCTGACTATTTTGGCTAAAAGGAAAAACTTAATGTGTAGGAGGAAGATTGTGAACTTTCAAAATTCAAAGGCAAAATAGAGAACTCTTCTGTTCTTTTTCTTTCTCTCAATCGTTTAACAACCTTAGTCCAAGAAGAAGAAAATTAATTTTTCTTTTCTACTTGCCATAAAAATAACCACCACCCATGAGAAAAGATGAGGAAGAGAGTTGTAACTCCCTTTTTCATTATCAAAATAATAATGATAATATAAATATAAATATGATAACTAACTTATCATATTATATATATATTAAATCATATGTTATATCAATATAGTATATAACCTATAGTTTTAATATTGTATCACATACAATATAGACTATAGTTTCTTTTCTCTATTATATGACATTTAATATAAATCTTATTTATATTAAATTTAACAACTATGAATCTCATTCATAGAAAATATATTGAATATCATTCAAATATTTATTTCCTCCCATTAAGCTATAATGTATCGAATACATTATGACAATTATATCACATATAATTGAAAAAACTTAATTATATTATATATATAATTAAATCCCTCTATCAATTTAAACAATTCAAATTAATTCAAAAACTGATTCTCAACTAAATCCTATTGAGTTACCAAGGGGATCTCATGAACCTGTAGCTTAAAGCTCCAACGGTACATGAATAATTAATTAAACTCTTTAATTACATTATTCACCATCCATTAACTGTTGGGCATTCCACTAAAGAACAAAAGCTGCACTCTTCACACTACAGATATATTTCCATGTCCATTGGATATAAACAATCAATAGTACGATGACCCTTATCAAATTGTTCGTAAGTATAGTTGGGCCAAATTACCATTTTGTCCCTGTAGTTACATCTAACTCCTTAAGTACCACTGATCCCTTTAATGAACAATAGATCATAGTCCCACTATGACTAAACCCCTCTTGGGCTAGGAGAGGGTGTGGTGCCACATTGTTCAAGACCCGAAATCAGCCTTTAAGAGAGCAATTTATGTACTTACCCCTGCTTCGGAGAAGAAGTGAACTCCATCTTGTGTAGCTGTGTTTTTAGCTCTCGAATCAAACGAATCCCCAAAATGGTAGGCTTGTTGAATGGTGATCTGGCCACTCTCACCCATACAAATCAAAGGACCGCCCTGATAACGGGCAAAAATGCACATTATCGTAGTGCTAACTTCTTAAACAATGTTGGATTGCGTTGATGAAATATGTTACTTTGCATCCATTAAGCATCAATTTCGTAATATTGCGGTCGCATGCGTTCAGCACATTAGAATAGTTGATTTTTGTATTTTTGTGCAGAATATGCGTTAACGCAATGCAAAGATTGCGATCATAGGAATCATTGGTCGAGCACAACTTCATTGCAAGGCTTTGCATTGATCGTGCTCGCAAACATTCGCCCAAGAAGGATCGCCGCAACTTGGTCAGCGCAACATGGTGGGCGCATCCGGGTGAAAGGATAATTAAGAGCGATGGTACAAAAAGCTGATGACAGTCGAATCCAAATTAAGTTGACAGAGGATAACGGTCACAAAGTACATTCAGCTTTATCGATAACAATTATCCAGCGTCAGGAATTAAAGCTGTTCCATCTGTATAACCAGGAGAGAGAAGCCGCCTTTCACCATGGATGCTCTATAAATACCAAGGGCATTCTTCAGAGAAGGGGTTGACGAGTTAAGCAGTTGATTAGTTCACCATTTAGTTCACGCCTCTGTCCATAGTTTTTCTTTCCATTTTAAAACAGAGCAAGAGAAGAGTGGTGGCGCCGGAGATCGCTCAGGGCAACTCGAGAGAGAACCTTGGGGCATAAGAGTAGAGAGCGGGCCGACGCTCGCGACAGCGAGATTATCTTTAGAGCACGAGTAGAAACAGTGTAAACGCCTGGCAGTAAAAAATTGCTACCAGGCTCTTTATTATACTTGCATCATTATTGTGTACTTCATCTTCATATCTATACAATGGAAGTTTTATTTCTACATCTGTTCACTCTCTTAATACACGTGAGTAGCTAAACTAGTCGAATGGGTTGAGAAGAACTAAGCTAACATGACCTAGGAAGTTCATTATTTGCGATTGTCTTGTTTTATACTGTGTAAAATACCCTTTAGATCTACTCGAGAAAAAGTCTAAAGAAAGAACCTAATGTCTCGAGAGAGCTAGGTTAGAATCTAGACTCGAGAGAGCAAGATTAGACTTGCATAAACAAGAGATAGGGAGTTAGAGATAAGCTATGTTTGTCAACTTACATCGCGTACATCCTAGGAATAGGTATGATGATATGTGGTCACCTTGTTTGTGTGTCATCGCATAGACAAGAATTAGAGGCTTATATGTAGGCCCTATAGACACCTTTGCACGTACATCGCATACATTCTAGCATTAGAAGCCATAGCATTCACACC
>NC_052355.1:1846025-1847399 GCF_009727055.1 Benincasa hispida
GAACCGGGAGAGATCACTTCTTGGGAGCAGGTAGTAGAGAAATTTATGAAGAAGTATTTTCCACCTACCGAGAACGCAAGATGAAGGAAACTTATCACAATTTTTTAACAAGACATGGACGAATCGCTCAACGATGCTTGGGCGAGGTTTAAAAGGTTGGTTCGGGATTGTCCACATAATGGGTTACCAGACTGCCTTCAAATGGTGATTTTCTATCATGGTTTGAATCCCGCTTCGCAGACCGCTGCCAATGCGGTAGTCGCTGGTGGTCTGCTTGACAAAACATACGATGAGGCGAAGAATATCCTGGATCGCATCTCTAAGAACCATGAAGACTGGTGAGAGAGTGACCAAAGATTGAGACTTAAAGACTCTGATACAAACAACGGTGCTATTGTTTCATTACAAAACCAAATGACCGCAATGATGAATTTGATCCAAGGAATGGCGATTAGCAGCCCAACACCGCAAAGTGAGCAAATCAACGTAATCAGTCAAAACACCGTAAGGTATGTGACTTGCAGTGATGGGCATGCGATGGAAGATTGCCCGTAAAATCCACAATCTGTATACTTTATAAAGAATAATCTCTTCTCAAACACCTACAACCCCGAGTGGAGAAACCACCCCAATTTTGCTTGGAAGAATCAACAACAAAATTTTCAACCTGTGGCACAAAAAGAAATGCCACCAGAATTCTTTCAATGCAACAATAGTCAATCGAGAAACCAAGCAAGTAGCTCACAACAACTACCGCAATCTTCTTCTTTGGAGAGCCTATTGAATCAATATATAGAGAAAAAAAATTGTGCTTCAAAGTCAGGCCACGTCCATCCACAACCTTGAATTACAGATGGGCCAGATTGCAAGTGAGCTGAAAAGTAGACCGTAAGGGGCGTTGCCAAGTTCAACTAAACTTCCACGCAACCCGGGGGGATCAGGTATGAAGCAATGTCAGGTTGTGACATTGCGCAATGGGAAGATTGTGGAGGGAGAAAAGAAGGAGCATAGTAGAACAACTTCCATTGCAGCTGAACCTGAGATTACGGTAACACGAGAAGAAGAAGCAGTAGAACCAAAGGTTGCGTCAACCTTGAAGCCTAATGAAATGGGAACCATGAAAGTTCAGTTACCCCCTTTCCCTCAGAGACTAAGGAAGAAGAAAATCGAAGAGGTACAGTACCAACGTTTCTTATCTATGTTAAAGCAATTACATATTAACATTCCTTTCAGTGAAGCGATTGAGGAAATGTCTGCCTATGCCAAGTTTTTGAAGGATATGGTAACTAAGAAAATGAGAGCTGGAAAATTTGCCACGGTGGCGTTAACGCAAAGTTCCAAATCAATTATCCCACCGGAGATGATCGATCCTAG
>NC_052355.1:1848573-1883257 GCF_009727055.1 Benincasa hispida
AGTTGCGCTCGGACCAATGAATTCCTATGATCGTAATATTTGCATTGCGTTAACACATATTCTGCACAAAATACAAAAATCAACTGTTTTAATGTGCTGAAAGCATGCGACCACAATATTACGAAATTGATGTTTAATGGACACAAAGTAAATATTTCATCAATGCAATCCAACATTGTTTAAGAACTTAACACTATGATAACGTGCATTTCTGCCCATTATCAACGCCCAAATTTAAACAATGCTTGTCCTCAAGCATAAGCTAAAGATTCCTTTAGCAAGTCAACCGTAAAGTTCTTTTCCTAGAATTTCTCAAGGATACTTCATTCAAATCCTATATACCTGATTTCCTTAAGTTTTATTCAAGTCTCTTCTTAAAATATTCTAAGACACTAGGCACTGCAAGCTTAACTTTCAAAAAGACAACTACTAAATTCTGGAACATCGCATTGATTTATTTCAAAGAATAATTTTCTAACCGGGGTGTCAAATGATTTTATCCTTACACAAAAATTTTCTTCATTGCTATTTTTTTCTGACCTTGCGCTGATCCGATGCTTGCCTTCGTTTTGGCTGCCCCCACGTGTGTCATGCGGATATCCAACTACGAGCAATGCACTCTTTCTCAAACTAAATCTCATACATAGTTTGGCAGTGAGTTGCAGTCATTATTTATGTGTTGATCTTGGTAACTTACTTTTTGTTTTGGCTTGCCCCCACGTGTGTTCATCTGCGGAATCCAACTATGGTAAGTGCCTTTCACAAACTTAACTTCTATCGGGTTTCCCCATCGAAGTTGACAGTAGAGTTGTTAATTCTCATTTTTTTTTTTTGAAATAGCAAGGTTGGAAACAAATACCCACTCCCCAAATTTTAAAATGCGAACAATGTCCTCTATTGCCAAAGATTAAAATAGTTCATGCAATGTTCTAGAAGCATTAATAAAGAGAGTTTGAAAGAAAGCTAGCAAACCCCTAACTTTCTAGAAATATTTCACGAGGTGACTATCTTAAGACTAAGTTGTACTTAAGTATATACGAAGAAATAGAAGCATATTTTTCATCATTGAAATCATACTTGCAAGAACAGAATGTGCTAATCACTAAATTTATCTATATAAATGATTGCGGTGATTAAAGAGGATGCGGTGATAACTTTTGAAGACTAAAATGCAATGTGATAGCGCAAAATTTGAAATAAAGATAAGGAAGAGTATACTCCCAAATTTTGCGTGTCGACACATTGTTTATTGACGCATCCATCTTTGCGGCGATCTCTCTTCTTTAGGTGCGATGATGTAGTAAGATAAGTACTTTGTCGCGTAACATCTCCATAATCCGCGCCTCGATCGTTGCAAGAAAAAAAAAGGAGGGTCAAATTATTTTAAACAAATTAAACTCGTTATCATTTTAAACCTTTTCTTTTAATAGAGATAAAGATGGTGATAGTAACATAAAGATAGATCAGGATTGAAAAGAATAGTAAAAATTCTAAATAATGAAGAAAAGTTAAAGATCGATGTTTCCAAAACTTGTGTCCCTAATAGATTGCGATCATTTGATGAACACAGGAACCACCTATTCCTTCTTTATTCAAAGTTCATTAGTTCCACGGAGTTGACTTGGCGATGTTAGCCTTCTCCATGGTATGCCTTTACTCGCTGCCCATTGACTTTGATACTGTTGGTTTGTCGTCATTTGATAATTCAACCGCGCCATGCGACAATACTTGTCTAATTAACGAACGGTCCAGACCAAAGTGACTTTAGCTTTCCCAGGAAGAGTCGCAGACATGATTTGAAAAGCAAGACCTTTTGCCAGACTTGGAGGTTCTTACGCTATGCGTTGATCATGCCAGCGCTTGGTGCACTATTTATAAATCTTTGCATTTTCATATGCGTTGTTTCTCATTCTTTCTATCGCTCAATCAGTGCATTTTTCGCGCTTCTCCCTGCTTCTTCAAATGAAAATGCAGTTTCTTTAACTGCCCACAGTGCCTTATATTCTAGCTTCAAAGACAAGTGACATGCCTTACCAAATAACAGGGCATATGGGGACTACCTATAGGTGTTTTAATGTGGTCCGGTATGCCCACAGACGCATCGTCAAGCGTTGTCGCCAGTCTTTTTGTGAAGGCCTACTACCTTCTCAAGTACATCACTTAATTTCTCGATTGGACACTTCAACCTGACCATTCATTTGCGGATAGTAGATGGTGGCTTACTTGGTAGATGGGAGTAGTTGTACTTGCGCAGCACAGCTTCTTTAATTTGTGAATTGGACTAAAGTTGAGATTCTCATCACTTATCGATGGCACGAGGAGTACCAATCGAGTGAAAATATTTTTTCTTCAAGGAATGGATAGACCTACCACCGCATCACTTAACAGGCATATGCTGTTGCCTTTACCTACTTGGAGACATGAATCGCGACGACCATAAAATAGTAATGCTTGCCAATGTGAGGGAGGGAAGGTCCCACGAAATCAATCCCTCATATGTCCGAGACTAATTCCAACTCACAAGATAGTGTTGTCATTACTGGCAATTGCGTTCTGTCAGAAAATGTTACCTGTGGTTGTCACCGATCACCATTTCAATGCGTAGCTCAGCCGTCATCGCGTTGAATTAAATTGTAGGGCCATTTAATGAATACCCACATTTGTATCATAACTTTGGTTGGGTAAGCTGCCTCAAGAGTGCCTACATATGGTGAGTCTTGGCATTGTGACAATATGTGTTGTGAGCAGTATTCGGTAAATGCCTAATTGAATTAATCTGGTCCTGCAGCACTTCTTATACAGATTTGGTCATCCTAATACATGTCTCTTTGATTCGTACTTTGAGCTTTTATCTGTTTTGCATGATAGTGTAATCTTCTCAAAGAAATTGTCACAAACTAAATAATTAAACGATAGTCCGCATACCAAGTTACAATTCTTGCTATGTGGAATAGCTACTCATCCGAGAAACACGACCCCACCTCATTACTATTGCAGTCAAACTTCAGGATTTTTCCAGTCTGACAATGTTTCCGCAAAAACCTTATTCTTGTCCCTTTTCCGGTCAATTATTTCCTATATCCAAATCTAGGAAGGAGAAGAACGCCATCTGATACACCTCAATCTTTGCGTTCTCTTCTTTGTCTATTAAATATTTGATTGTCGAGTGATCGGTGTGAACTCTTGAAGTACCTTGGTTCCAATAGATTATCGCCCGAATTTTTCCAACGCAAAAATCACAGCCAGGAGTTCTTTCTCTGTGGTGTTGTATAATTTGTTTCAAGCAGGGGTTAAGCATATTACTTGCAGTATCGCGATGGGATGCAAAATTGTTTTAGCAACTTCACCGCAAGGCTTTGCATTGATCGTGATCGCAAACATTCGCCCGAGAAGGATCACCGCAACTTGGTCAGTGCAACATGCTGGGCGCATCTGGGTGAAAGGATAATTAAGAGCGATAGGACAGAAAGTTGATGACAGTCGAATCCAAATTAAGTTGACAGTCGATAACCGTCACAAAGTACATTTAGCTTTATCGGTAACAATTATCCAGCGCATCAGTCAAGAATTAAAGTTGTCCCATCTGTACAACCAGGAGAGAGAAGCCCCATTTCACCATGGATGCTTTATAAATATGAAGGGCATTCTTCAGAGAAGGGGTTGACGAGTTAAGCAGTTGATTAGTTCACGCCTCTGTCCATAGTTTTCCTTTCCATTTTAAGGCGGAGCAAGAGAAGAGTGATGGCGCTGGAGATCGCTCAGGGAAACTCAAGAGAGAACCTTGGGGCATAAGAGCAGAGAGCGGGCCGATGCTCGTGAGAGTGGGCCGACGCTCGCAAGAGCGAGATTATCTTTAGAGCACGAGTAGAAACTATGTAAATGCCTGGCAGCAAGAAATTGCTACCAGGCTCTTTATTATACTTGCATCGTTATTGTGTACTTCATCTTTATATCTATACAATGGAAGTTTTATTTCTACATCTGTTTACTCTCTTAATACGCATGAGTAGCTAAACTAGTTAAATGGGTTGAGAAGAATTAAGCTAATATGACCTAGGAAGTTCATTGCTTGCGATTGTCTTGTTTTATGCTGTGCAAAATACCCTTTATAGCTACTCGAAAGAGAGTCTAAAGAAAGAACCTAATGTCTCGAGAAAGCTAGGTTAGAATCTAGACTCGAGAGAGCAAGATTAGACTTACATAAACAAGAGATAGAGACTTAGAGATAATCTCTGTTTGTCAACTTACATCACATGCATCCTAGGAATAGGTTTGATGATATATGGTCGCCTTGTTTGTGTGTCATCGCATAGACAAGAATTAGAGTCTTATGTGTAGGCCCTATAGACATATGTGCACATACATCGCATGCGTTCTAGCATTAGAAGCCGTAGCATTCACACCGAGAGGTGGTTTACTATTGTATGCATGTTGCATGATCACAAGCATGAACACATTCTAGGGAGTGTTAACGGAAACCCTTCTCAACCCGTTCATCGCATCTCCCGTTTACCAACTCTTTTCAAACTCCGCCGCATTTATTTACTTTTCATCAACACAACAACAACCCAATACTTTATTCATTTAACCGGTTATCGCAATTCTTCATAAAAATCACCAACGCAATCTGTTTTCACAAGTCCCTGTGTTCGACCTTGGACTTACCAGGAAACTCAGAGGAATTTACACTTGAATTTCGCTGGGAAAACTTGAGTGCACAATGCAATTCCATCAACGCATATCATCCACATTTCCACTTCATAAATATGAGCCTCATGCCCTCATAGGTATGAGTTCACAACTCACTCAGGAATCAGGTCATTTTACCTATGGTCATCCTGGTGAAATGTAAGTCTCTATTATGAATGACGTTATATAATGAGATTAAACATTTCATGGTCCAGTCTTATACAAACTCCTTTGTATAGAATATCGTCGCTCGCATGTCAATACATGAATGATCATAATCAAATCATTTGTAGCAATTTACAACAATTGTAACACCTACAAAGCGGGTCATACTTGTAGTATCACTAGGATAAGGGGCCTTATCCATCTACTACAGACTTTTTTGGTTATCACTTAAACATAATCCACTCGTATGTCTCCACATACATGTTTAAGTTACGAAGATAACCTTGGATGTTAGTTTATTGGTTTGTGATTAATGCAACTCAAATATCAAATATTTTATAGACAATGAATCACATATTTTATTAAATACATAATGAGTTTGTTTAACAATGTTTACAAACTATAGGCCCCTACGAGATTTAGGGCATCAAGCGCAACAAAATATACACACTACCCAACGGGTACACCACCCCTAACTTAAAATGATACATTGTCCCCAACGTATTCCAGGTAAATCTCTATGAAATATAAAAAAAGACAAGGGAACAGAAAACCTCCCTTGATAACATTATCATGCATGAGGTGATGGGTAAGAGGACAACTTCATCTGATTCTTCTTTCTTCTTCAGGACTAGGGAGAGGAACCTACAAAATAAAAATAAAAATTAAGCTAGGAAAGCAATAAGAGAAAGCATGTAAGTTTGTTCACTTGGCTGCCTCTAGGAAGTGAAAATTTTTAACGTCAGTTACTCGACATCGTTTTCCTGTCAAGGTTCGAAAAAATTCTCATATCTCTCAGGCCCTTTCTTCCTTGAATCTACGAAGTTTCTCAATGGGAGCGAGCTTTTGAAGTATTCAAGGCCTCCAGAGACAAATATTTTTTAATTTTTTCATTCTTGGAAAATAAATGCAGACTCGACTGACCCTAAGAAAATAAAGACTCAGACTTGTGAGGTAAAGATGAGTGAATATTCAAAATTAAAGGGGGTGCTAAGGGAAAGAACAGGTTGAGGCATGGTAGCCTCTAACTTTTTTACCTGAGGTTCCTCGAAATGAAGCACGGGCTCATACTTAATCTCACGGACTTGTTCTAAACATGGCGGAGGATAAACATCTTCATCGTCATCAGTCCAGGAGAATTCCTAGATAAGATCGGCCTCGGTGCCACAGGCAATGGGAAGCTCTGAATGATTATCTAATGTCAGCACAGAATGTGCAAGTTGGGGGATAAGATGGACCTCAACTGGCATGGGGGCTTCTTGAGTCTCTAAGCGAGACTCAATAGACTCTTGTTCATATTAAGAAAAACCGTTAGCAAGTTCACACATTATAGAATCCAACATCTTACCTTCTCGGTAACTTGAGGAATCAAATGCTCAACTTGATGATCAATGCTAGTCACTCCATTACTTATCTCAATAGTCTTAGAAGATTGCAACAATGACTCTTCAAGTCTCCCAATTGGTTCAGTGATCTGAGCAACGAGGCCACTTAGACTCTAAAACTCAGCTCTAACTTCTGATTTGGAATGGAAGATATCCTGCTGGAAACTCGAGAATTCCTGTTGACTAAAGGAGGGTTCCTGCACAAACTCACCAGAGCTATTATAAAGTTCCCTAACCAAATCTTCTAATGGCATACCTAAATTGGCAGAAGAAATGCACATCGATGTCAAGCTTGGGCTAGGCATCTTCCAAAGGGGAAAGCGATCGCGCACAGGTCCACGCGAAAGCTCAGGACAGGCTTCGAATGGATGACCTTGAAATGAACATATTCGGAATTTCTCAAGCTTTTGCAATTGCCTAGTAACCAAAACTTGAACAAGAGAGGTTAGTTCAGATATTTGATTTCTAAGCTCATTAAATTCTCTTACCTCTTATTCTCTACATTGAGTTGCTTGCTTCACATGAAGTGCATAGTAGATATTTATATCATCTGCCGTGATAAAAAAAAAGTAGACACAAGAAAAAGAAAAATATTTTTTGGGTTTTTAAAGTTTTACAAGTCAAATTCAACTAAGAAAGAGATTAAATGGCTTGCCTCCCTGGCAACAACGTCATTTTGTTCGAATCGAAAATCGATGTCATTAACTTGACTTCAATCCAAAACAAAAAAAAAAAAATTATTTTTATATCACCGGAACCTACTTCTTATACTAATAAGTAACATAAGTTGCAAGTATGGGGTCAAATCACAGGGAGACCGAGATTTAATTCTCTTAAGCTAAATTCGACTATGAAAAGCAATTAATAAGAGGGTTTTGGTTGTTTGGATAGAATAAAATAACTTGCATGAAATTATAATACAAAGGGTAAATGTAATCAAGGGTTGGATTCTATCTAATTTCTAGAGTAAGAGGGATAATTCTATGCAATTTCGATGATGGAGTTCATTAATTAAACAAACATTCCATTTTATGCATGCACAATTACTAAATCAATTTGTTTTAACTAGTGTTTACAAAGGCCGACAACTAATTAAAATCAAATCAATCAAGTGTCCCAAGCATTAATCAAGGTTGGAAGCCATTCCCTAATTAAACTATATGCTTTTAAATTCTATTGGGTTCAACAACATCCATATAGAACTAAAAACGCATGCATTATGATTTAGGATTCAACTGCATCGATTAATTGTCAGGAAAGCCCTATTCAATTAATCAAATTTATCTTTGAACCTAGGTCGAACATGCATTACTAGGATTCTAGTCCATCCTTAAATCAAAACATTCACATTCAATCCTATGCTACTAGGGTAAATTCAAGCATAGACGAACATAAGGAAACGCGCAAGCTCTAAATTAACTAGTAAAGATAAGAAATTATGAAAGGATCGTCAATCCAACACATAAATGCCAATCTAAATTAAATCAAGATTCAAAGAAAGCATATAATTGAAGCAAATTAAATCCAATTAAAGAAAACTCAAGAAATTGAACATGGAACCTCATACTCTAAGAAATTAGATAGGAATTACTTCATAAATTCATTGACAAATTTAAGAAGAAAATTCGATCCATGATTACAACCCAAAAGAAAAATAAAAATCTAACCTATTGATGCTGAAAAGATAAAAGGGAAGGAAGAAAACTAGGCCTCTCCTCGACCTCCATCAATACAAGGTAGCGTCGCAACACTAAGAGTAGCACTGCGATGCTACCCTGTATCCTCAGGTTCTACCACTCAGCGTTGCACGAGCGTTGGACTTATCATGTATAAGTGTTGCGACGCTCCAATCTGTTGAGGTTGATGCCCTAAATCTCGTAGGTTCTTGTAGTTTGTAAACACCTGTATGAACAAAAGTTTGTAATGTAATAATATGAGATATTTTCTTCACTGTTGTCTATGAAATATGAGATATTTTAATTGCATTAACCACAAACCAATAAACTAAGATCCTGGTTATCATTGTAACTTAAACATATATGTGGAGACATACAAGTGGATCATGCCTTAAGTGATAACCTAAATGGACTGTAGTATATGGATAAAGGAAGGAAGTCTTATCCTGGTGATACTACGGATACGACCCGCTTTGTAAATGTTACAAGTATTGTAAAGTGCTACAGATGGTCTGATCCTGATCATTCATATGGAGACATGCGAGTGGGGGTGTCCTGTACAAAGGATTTTGTATAAGACCGGACCACGAAATGTTTAGTCTCGTTATATAACGCCATTCATGATAGGGACTTTCATTTCACTAGGATGACCATAGGTAACATGACCTTAATCCTGAGTGAGTTGGGAACTCCTGCCTATGAGGGCGGTCCTTTGATTTGCATGGGTGCGAGTGGCCAGATTCCCGACTTAAACCTACCACTTTGGGGATTTGTCTGATTGGGGAGCTGGGAACTCAGCTACACAAGATGGAATTCACTCCTTCCCTGAAGCAGGGGTAAGAGGATAGATTGCTCCCTTAAGGGCTGATTCCGGGGCTTGAACGATGTAGCGCCACACACTTTCTCATGGCCCGAGAGGTGTTCACTCATAGTAAGACTATGATGTATTGTTCATTAGAGGAATCAGTGGTACTTAAGAAGTTAGATGTAACTACAGGGAAAAAATGGTAAATTGGCCCAACTGTACTTACGAGCGATCTGTGAAGGGTTATCGTACTGTTGATTGGTTATATCCAATGGACATAGAAATATATATGTCTGTCTCTTATACACATCTAGATGTGTATAAGAGACAGTTATAATTGTGGCTGGTTATTTTCTCCTTTAACCGTGAAGGTGGGAAGTTTTTTTCAATTTTGAATAACTGAAGGATAAAATGAAAAGTGTTTTTATTTTTGTTAAACGATCGCTTCATAATTGTGAATTACTAATCATTTTGCTCACAATAGCCCTCTAGCGAGAGACTAAAGGATCGTGTAAAGTGAGATACTAAATGATTTTGTAAAGGGAGAGACTAAATGATCATGTAGAGCGAGATTTACTAAACGATCAAGTACTCTCAGTCTATGAGATAGACAGAACCGTTCTCCCACTTATTTGATTGGAAGTTCAGTCATTTTCTTCCTCCTGCCCTCTACCAAATTCACATAGAGCCCACACCTTCTGGATTCTCACTCTGAGAATACCAAGATTGCTAAGTGGTAGTGTCGAAGGGTGCTTGTTCAAGTAGCAGACTGTTCGTGATCTGAACGACAGCGAGAGATTGGCCAGACGATTGTAGCGACAGGGAGATGTTGTTGTTCAATTGCTCACGAGAGTGAGAGATTGATGCCCAATTGTTCACGAGAGCGAGAGATTTACAGAAGAAAAGTTCTTCAAATGTATGTCTCTTATTCCTTTTGTATTTGATTAAGAAAGCATGTTGTAATTTTGTTTAAGATGCATAACTGTTCTTGTATGTTTGTGAATAAGTTTAATTCTTTCACAATGAGTTTGGAAAGATCTTACTTCCGTTCACTAGCAATTAGGGGCAGTTTGGTCATTTCCTCTCCTTTGAAGTCGGAATACTCAAATCACCTCCAAATTGCTTCAAATTAACCCCATTTGACTCCAATTGCTCGGTTCTACCTTTTCGGTGCTCAATACCTACAAAATTAGATGATTAACATTAAAAATCCATTAACGAGCCTAAATTAAGCTAGAAATTATAGCTCTTTTTGAAAGCTATTAATCACCAGGATAAGATATCCAGCCATATCTATCTACTACAGACCATTTAGATGATTCACTTGTACGTCAACCACATACATGTTTTAAGTTACATAAAATAATTTTGCATCTTAGTTTATTGGATTGAACTAATGCAGTCTAAATGTTAATAAAATACCTTTTATTTTATTAATATATTATTCATATTTACAAACTACAAGATATATGAGATTTAGGATACCAAATCCAACAAACTTTTCCTCCAAAATATAACCATTTGAAAAGACATTTTTCACATCCATTTAATATAAAAATGAAATTCTTACAAGAGACAAAAGCAAGCAACATTCTAATAGCTTCTAATCTAGAAATTGGTGCAAAAGTCTCTGCATAATCTATACCTTCCTCCTGACAATAACCTTAGCTATGAGCCTAGCTTTATTTCTAGTTATATTTCCATTTTCATCCATCTTATTTCTAAAGACTCATCTAGTCCCAGAAGACCTAGGGACTAATTTCCAAACTTTGTTCCTTTCAAATTAGTTTAACTCTTCTTGCATAGCTAAAATGCAGAACTCATCACAATCAGCATCTTTAAAACTTTTATGTTCTATTTGAGAAACAAAAGCAAGATTACTAAATAGATTAAGAGAATAACGAGTTTTCACACCTTGTTCGAGATTACCAAGAATCAAATCCTTGGGATGAGTTGTAGTATATATCCATTCTTTGGGCACTGATGAATAATCATCTTCCTTCTTTTCATTGATGCTTATTCTTACGTACTTGAATCTATTTCTTTGCCTTTGTCACTAACAAGTAAATCTCAAAAAAATCTTTCTCTAAATCATCACTACAATAGACTCATTAGAAATATTTTTTATAAGATTCATCCAACACAACATGCATAGATTCTTTAATAACGAATGTCCTCTTATTGGAAACTTTTATATGCTTTACTAGTAGAGAAAGTTTGCCATGCCAAAGCTCATATAACCAGACTTTTGAAATACCCAATATTTGGATTTTTGTCATGTCAAAGCTCATAAGAAGTTTTATCTAAATATTGTCTAATTAAACTCTATTTAAAACATAGCAAACGGTGTCAATAGTTTCCACCTAAAAATATTTAGGTAAACCAAACCATGCAACATTGACCTAGTAAATTCTTACAAAGTACAATTTTTTTTTCAACTACACCATTTTGTTGAGGAGTTCTTGAAGTGGAAACATCATGGAAAAACTATTTTTTCTCATAAAAAAGTTTTGAAAGCACCATATCAAATTCTCTTCAATGATCAATCCTAATTTTAGAAATAAATAATTAATTTTTATTTTGAACTCTAGTTGCAAAACTAATAAAAATTTTCAAAGTATCATCCTTATGTTTTATCATCAAAACCCACGTAAATGTTGAAAAAGCATCAACTATCACAAAGGCATAATAGTTTCCTCCAAAGCTAGCCATTCTAGAAGGGTTAAATAAGTCCATATATAATAGTTATATGGGTCTAGTAATAGAGATCACATTTTTAGATTTGAAAGAGTATCTTAGTTTGCTTACCCATTTGCAAGCATCACAAACTTTGCCTTTTTCAATTTAAATTTGGAAAGACCTCTAACCAAAAAATTCTTGAAAATATTTGAATTTAAGTGCATAACCAAGAATCGTCATGCAAAGTTGAAAGACATTTATCACTAATTGGGCAATCACTCAAATCAATAGTGTACACATTTTCATCCCTATTTCTAACAAATAAGACTTTTCTATCACTACTGTTTTTAGTGATGCAATTCTTTTTATCAAATACAATTTTCAATCCTTTATCACATAATTGACTAATACTAAGTAAATTATAATGCTTTAAACCATCAACTAAAAGCACATTTTCAATCAAAATAGAATAATCATTATCTATATTACCCTTAGCAATGATTTTACCTTTCTTGTTGTTACCAAAGATTACCTTGTCTTCATTTTTTTTTTTTTTTTGTAGAAAGAGATAAACTTAGATTCGTCTCTCGTCATGTGCCTTGAGCAACCACTATCCAAGTACCATTTTTTTCTTGGATACTTTCAAACAAACCTACAAACAACAAAGTTCAAGTTTGATTATTTGGTACCCATACTTGGTTGGGTCCAAGAGTACGGTTAGCATTTACAAACTTGATCTATTTCATTTGTGCATTGACATTAAAAGTATTAGATTTAAACAAGTAACAAGAATAATTTTTATGTTCATACTTTCCACAAGAAAAACAAAACAATATTAAGCAAAAAAAATTATCTCTTACGACAAGCACTCCATTTTTCTTGAAGAAATTCTTTTTTGGACTATTGTAATACTTTTCTCTTTGAGAAAATTTTTCTCTTGAAGAAGTAGTATGATCATACTTTAATTTAAAGCATTTAGGTCTAATATGACCTTCAACACCACAATTATGACACATAGACTCAAAGCTAAATTTAGCATGATTAGACACAATATTAGGCATATTAAGCTTAGGCATAATAAGAGATGTTTTAACAAATATAGTTTTAGAACATGAAGGAGTAGCATCAATATAGCCTAAACCTCACTTATCATGATAAGACTTGCCTACTTCAATATTTTGTCCAACCTTTGTGCATCTATTCTCATCTTTTTGATAGACTCTTTAGCCCGATCAAGTTCTTGGAAAAATATTTAATTCTTTTTCTTAAAGAAATTTAATCAAATTCTTTTTCACGACCATCATGTTTAAGAAATCTAACTTTATCTAGCAAAATATTTTTATCCTCACATTCACAAACATGCTTATCACAAGAGACATTCAATTCTTCAATTTGCACAACATGCTCATTTTCTTTCAAGCAATCAATTTCATCAAATAAAGACTTATTTTCACTAGTCAATGCACTGTATTTCTTCTTAAGCACAACATATTTTTGAACTAAGTTTTTCCAAGTCATTTTACATACTTTCAAAATATTCAAATAATTCTTCATAAGAAAGGGGTTCTAAATTTACCTCATCATCGAGTTTATCATCTTTGTCACTATGAGTTCAAAGACAAATTGTGTACCACTTCTTCAACATCACTTCCACTTTCACTTTCACTACTATGATATAAAGTTATTTTCTACATATATAATATAACATTTTAATTATTTGGTAAATTTAACTTGGAGTACGTTAGTTTATTAATTATATTTTATAAAACTCCAAAATTTTGGATCAACTAGAAAAGAATACAATATATAGATAAATTTAGTAACTTTTTTAAAAACTGAATATACAATAATTCTTACTTTAAAAAACGTTAAAATAGTAAAAATTAACTTAATCATCTATTAAACCTTAGCATAAAAAATTAGGATAATTATTTTAAAGGGTAAAACTGTTGAAAATATATCCAAGTATAGCAAAATGTCACTGTCTATCCATGATAGACCACGATAGACATCTACTAGTGAGCGATAGACCGCGATATACATTTATAAGATATTGATAGATTTCTATTGTGGTTTATTCTAATAGATAATGATATTTTATTATATTTGTAAATAAGATGACTCATTTTTCTTTATTTGAAAACATAAAAAAAAAAATTATAATTTTAAACAATTTCAAATTAAAATAATAGAGATTTAAATACACTCATAATTATTAGTAAATAAAGAAATATAAAGATAGAATATGAAAAGTTTTGTTGGAATGTAATAAGTTTCTTTTGGACTTTAATCTGGAATTTCAAAAAGTGAGGAAACTCTTAAATAAGTGGTTCTTTTTTCTTTTTCTTTTTCATTTTCTTTCTTTCTTTTTTTTTTTTTTTTTGGGAAGATTATATCGAACTAATGAAAATTTAAATGTCAAAAAAGTTACAAATTTGAATGTGCCAATAATAATTGATAAATGAAATGAATATAATTCTTTTAAAGCATTCATTAATAGAATTTTAAAGGTATCTAATAGAATTTTTATAATAAACTTGGGGCATTATAAAAGTTTACCACTCCATAAGTGATAACATGAGTATATAATAAGACTTAAATTTAGAAAAACTCCAACTTCAATTCACAATGACACGTGTAATATCCATTTCCACCAGTTACAAACTCACATTTGAATTATACCTAATAAAGTTGGATTTCAACCATCTAAACATTATATTTTCAAATTTATTAACCACGTGCATTGCCCATGGTTTTAAACTAGTACTACTTAAAAGGGTTATAGGAGAAAAACTTTTAATTTCGCCTTTTGCCTCATATAAATGATGTTCATAGGAGTATTTTAGGTAATATCTGTAACATCATGAAGTTCAGGAAAATTTAAGTTAGTTATATAAAATTATTTAATTTTAATTTCCCTTTCGTTTATGAAAATTGGGATTAAAATTCAATAATTTTAGATAACTAACTTAAATTTTCCTTGAAAATTGGGATTAAATTGAAATAATTGAAAAAAAATTATTGGTTAAATTAAATTTAATTGATTAGATATTTGAACTAATTATCTTGAAAATATTGAATTTTGCTTCCCTTTGATTTTGGATTTTGGAGCCAACTTAAAAGATATAATTGATTTCATGTGGTTTAAAATTAATTTAAATATTTGAAAGAATTTAATTTGTATCAAGGATTTAATTTAATTTTGGTTTTTAAAGCCTAAATTAAGGTAATTTGAGAAGTTAATTGATTAATTAATTAATAGAATCTTTGAAGATCTTGGAGATATTGTGATAAAACATTTTATTTATCTTCTACAATTTGAAAAAAAAAATGAAAGAATTGGGATTTTTCAAAATTAAAGAAGAGTTAAATGAGGTAGAAAATCGGAGAGAAATCAATTCGGTTTTTCAGCGATAGCTTCCACAAAATTGTCGATTTTTGGAGTTTAAACCCGGGATCGTGCTGAAATTTGGTCAGTCTGTTCGGGACATATAGGTTTCATTTTGAATGGTTGGCTTGTTGTTTGAAAATCTAGTTTATCCGTAATCGCTGCTAAAAATAATCGAAGGATTTTGAGGTGTTGTTCACCAAATTTTAGATCAATTTTGAGACAATTTTGGGTAAGTGTTTCTTTCTTTTTTGGGTAAGTACCACAAAGATCACTTCGGAGCACAATGTTGCTGACCCGTTTACGAAGGCTCTCACGGCTACATGTTAAGGGTCACTTTCAGAGCATAGGTCTACAAGATCGCCCGCGGCTGGATCTAGGGCAAGGTGGGAGATTTTTATTTATGTATGGACTTTTATGCCTAGTTATTATTTGTACTAGTTTTATATACACCCCACTTTATTTAGGACAAATGGGAGATTGTTGGGGTTTGATGCCCTAAATCTTGTATCCTGTAGTTTGTAAACAGTTTGTATGAATGCTTGTGATGTATAATATATGATATTTTATTTCACTTCTTGATTTTGCTTAGTGTTTGTTTTATTTGCTTTACCACAAACCAATAAACATAAAATCCCTGGTTATCAATATGTAACTTAAGCATGTATGTGGTGACATACAAGTAGATCATGTCTTAAGTGATAACCAAAAATGGTTTGTAGTATATGGATATATGAGGGAAACCTTATCCTGGTAACGCTATGGATGCGGCCCGCTTTGTGGAATGGTCACAAGTGTTGTGACTTGTCATAAATGGTCTGACTCTGATCATTCGTATAGGGAACATGCAAGCGGGGGCGTCCTCTACGAAGAGTTTGTATAAGACCTAACCACAAGTGTTAACCTCTCGTTATATAACACCGTTCATGACAGAGACTTCACTTCACTAGGATGACCATAGGTAACATAACCTCAATCCTGAGTGAGTTGGGAACTCCTGCCATTGAGGCGTTTTCTTTGATTTTTATGGGTGCGAGTGCCAGGTCGCCGACTCAAACCTACCATTTTGGGGAGGATTCGTCTGATTTGAGAGCTAGGAACTCAGCTACACAAGATGGAATTCACTTCTTCCCCAAAGTAGGGGCAAGTAGATAGATAGCTCCCTTAAGAGCTGATTCCAAGGTTTGACGATGTGGCACACACCACCTTCTCTTGGCCTGAGAGGTGTTCACACATAGTTGGACTATTTTGTATTGTTCATTAGAGGAATCAGTGGTACTTAAGGGTGAAAATGTAACATTAGGGACAAAAACGGTAAATTGGCCCAGCTGTACTTACGAGCATCTATGAAGGGTCATCGTACTCATGATTGGTTATATCCAATGGACATATAAATATATCTGTAGTAAGAGAGTTCAACTGTTGGTTCTTTAGTGGAATGCCTAGCAGTTAACCAATGGTGGATCTCGTGGCTAAAGAGTTTTAATTAGCTATTCGCGTACCGTTGGAGCTTCGAGCCACAGGTCCATAAGGTCCCCTAGGTAGCTTGGATAAAGTCGAGAATCAGTTTTTGGGTCAGTTTGAAATGTTCAAATTGACAAGAGAGAGTTCGCATTATATATGATATAATTTAATAGGGCTAATTATATATGATATCATTGACTAAATGTACGAGATACATTATTTTGGAGGAAATTTAGAAAATAAAATATGATTTGTATCAAATAGAGGAGAAATTACTATAGTTGATATATGATATCAAACTATAGGTTAAGAATATAATATGATTATATTCATTTACTAATTAATTAAGGCGATTATGTGATAATTGGTCAGAAATTTCTCTTAAATCGTACGTTAGTGGGAAAATCATTTTTGGTAATTGTAACTGAAGAATAAAATGAAAATTGGTTTCATTTTGCAAAGAGTTCGAAAAAATTACTCAAGGTGTGGAAACGTAACGATCGCTTAGTTGAAAGCCTATACGATAGCGTGTTATCGCTTAAACGATCGCACACTCCGCATACTAAACGATCGCACCCGTTCTCTAAACGATCACTCAGCTTTTCTAAACGATCGCTTAGCGCACCGAGTTTTCTAAACGATCGCTTACTAATTACTAGAAGATTGCTTAGTAAAACCTATACGATCATGTACCTTTCTGTAAGCAACAAGCATCTGCTATACGATAACTATCTCCCACTTGCTTGTCGTTCTACACGATCCTCCTCTCCTCATTCCTCTACCAATTCCATCAAAGTCCACTCTTTGGATTCTCACTCCGAGAATACCAAGGGCTCCAAGTGGTGGTGTCGTCCCCGGTCCTACTTGTTCGTGCGCTGCCATTCGTGTAGATGATCGTGCTGCTGGTAGCCAACTGATTGGTGGGCGATAAAGGTCGTAGAAGGTTTGCTTCGGCTGGGTTGAGTTCGAATTGAAGACAATCTTCAACTGGTACGTTAACTCAATCTATTGTATTTTATTTGTGAAAGCATGTCTATAATTAGTGTTAAATTGCATACCTGTTTGTTAGAATGTATGTGTGGTTATTCAGTCATAATGAAATATAAAAGATTTGAACGCACTCATGGATACTTTTGTTTAAGAGTTCCTTCATTTCCTTCAGGATTCACCAGAAGTTTGTGGGTACATATAATCTACGGTAGTATGGGTTCAACTAACCACTAGTTAGCCATCCCATGGAAAGTAGAGGTTTATAAAGGATACTCGACATAAGGAGATCCTTAAGCGGAAGTGAATCGTCCAAATTCCATTAATTATTAAATACAAAAATTTACGGTAAACATACAATAGACATGCATTTAACATTAAATTACAACATGTTTTAAACAAGAAACAAGTTCAAGAGATATCACCTTTGAAGAACCTTTCTTCACGAACCCCTCGAACAATCACGAATGGAACTCCTTCCTCACGAATCTCCTTCTTCTCACATGGACACTACCAATCGAGAACCCTTTGTATTCTCTTTTTGGGATTCAAAGACTCAAGTAGGAGTTGTGAGCTTAGCTTGAGTCCTAGGAAGAGGGAAGGAGATGGAAAAGATGAGACAGGAGTTTTTTCTCAGAGAAGTTTTTCTCTGTGTGAATGTTGAAAGAAGATGATTCTCTGCAACCCACACCTAACCCACGTTAGTTATGGAGAGAATATATGGGGAGGGAGTTATAACTCCTTCCCTTTTATTAATTTCAAATAAATTAATAAAATAAAATATATAATAACTACTTTATTGTATATATACTATATGTTATATCAAATATAACATATAGCCTATAG
Organism: Benincasa hispida; assembly: GCF_009727055.1. Classification (NCBI taxonomy): domain Eukaryota; kingdom Viridiplantae; phylum Streptophyta; class Magnoliopsida; order Cucurbitales; family Cucurbitaceae; genus Benincasa; species Benincasa hispida. The sequence continues at coordinate 1,866,658 of NC_052355.1, forward strand.
TTTTTTATTGCATCAAATACAACATAAACTATAGATTTTATTCTCTCTTAACTATACGTGACATTTAATATAAATCACATTTATATTCAATCCATTTATATGAATCTCATCCATATAAATGATATTTGAATCATATCCAAATATTTTATTCCTCCCAATATAAATCATATTTATATTTAATTACATGAATCTTATTCATATGATTGGTATCTGAATCATATTCAAATTCCTCTCATAATGTATCAAATACATTATAATTAATTATATCATATATAATTAACTCCCTCAATTAATTTGAACACTTCAAATTAATCCAAAGATTAAATCCCTATTGAGCTACAATGGGGACCTTATGGACCTGTAGATTGAAGCTCCAACGGTACTCGAATAATTAATTAAACTCTTTAGTTAAATTACCCAACATCCGCTAACTGTCAGTCACTCTATTAAAGATCGACAGCTGCACTCTTCGTACTACATATAAATTTCTGTGTCCATTCGATATAACCAATCAATAGCGCGATGTGAAGGAAATCGGAAGCATGATTTTCATTAGCAGCGAAATCAAGACTATTCCAAATTACAATCATGAATCAACAAATCATTTACAGTCGACTTCAAACAAACGGTTATACAATTATACAGAGAAATTACAGTATGAACAATACAAAAGAAAGAGATCAAACTTTATAAGAACATCGAAAGAAGCGTCTTCATGCTCCAATGCGCAACTCTGATCAAACAACAGTAACCACGAGCGCTCAAACTACACGACCGCAACACTGCACGAACTCTTCGCGCTTGTCCTTAACGATCTCCTCGGTCACAAACTCCTCCCACCAGCGAACGAACACCGCACTCGTCCTCAGCGACACGAACGGCCTCCACAGCACCACGAACGGCCCCCAAAAAACCTCGACGGTGTCGAGTTAAGTCTGACACCAATAAGAAGACCTTGGTATTCTCGGTGTGAGAATCCAGAGGGTGGGATCTGTTCGTACTTGGTGTGAGGCAGGCGAAGGGAGGAAACCACGATTGCATACACGACTGGGCAAATGGGAGAAGTCGGAGACCTATCGTATAGGTCGATGCCCAATCGTTTAGATAAAACTATACGATCGTTTAGCTCTATCGTTTAGCTTGGTCTATCGCGTATAGACTCTACATGATCGTGTACCGTGGGCCAACGATCATCTAGCAAAGCAATGCAATCGTTTAGTAAACACTGCACGATCGTTTAACTCGCACCTGCACGATTGTTTAGCTCGCCCAGTCGTCGTTTAGTAAATCTATATTTACCTGACGACTTACGTGAGTTTCTATACACCGAGAGAAAACTCAAAATTCTTTTCAAACTTTTGTAAAAAAAAACTTATTTTCAAAATAGGAAACCACTTTCCTTTTAAACTCACGGTTACCATGATCCAATAACCAACCACTACTTTGGTTATTTAAAAGAAAAAGAATTAATTATCTCATAACTAATATTATTATAAAAATAAATGATAACCAACTTATCATACTATATTTATAACCTATAGTTTTAATATTTCATCTCATGAAACATATAAACCATAGTTCTTTTTCTATTCCATGGTACTTAATGTAAATCTCATTTACATCAATCCTCCAATAGATGTATCTTATACATCATACCGGTTATATCATATATAATTAAAATACCTCTTGTCAATTTTAATATTTCAAATCAACACCAAGAACCGATCCTCAATAGAATCCAAGCTACCATGGGGACCTCATGGACCTGTAGATCCGAAGCTCCAATGGTACGTGAATAACTGATTAAACTCTTTAGTCACGGGATCCACCATTCGTTAACTGCCAAGCACTCCATTAACGACTGACAGCTGAACTCTTCTCACTACAGATATATTATGTGTCCATCTTAACCGATCAGTAGTGCGACAACCCTTCACAGATCGCTCGTAAGTACAGCTGGGCTAATAACCGTTTTGCCCCTATAGTTCCATCTATCTCCTTAAGTACCATTGATCCCTCTAATGAACATAAGTCATAGTCCTACTATGACTGAGTCTTCTCTTCCAAAGAGAAGAAGTGTGGCCACTATGATTTCAATCCTCGGAAATCATCCTTAAGGGAGCAATCTCTCTACTTATCCCTGCTCGGCAAAGGAATGAATTCCATCTTGTGGATTGAGTTCCAGCTACCAGATTAGACAAGTCCCCAAAAGGTAGGCATGTTAGTTGGAAATCTGGCCACTCTCCACCATACTATCAAAGGACCGCCTTCAAAGGCAGGAGTTCCCAAAACACTCAGGATTGAGGTGTGTCACTATGGTCGTTTAGGTGAGATGCAAGTCTCTAGTATCAACGGCGTATATACAGAGTCTAGACATCTCGTGGTCCAGGTCTTTACTAACTCTTTGTATAGGAACCCTGCTCCATGTCTCCACATGAATGGTCAGGATCTACCTTCTGTAGTAGTTTACATACAATTGCAAATCTCTACAAAGCGGGCTATATCTATAGTCTCACCAGGATCAGGTATCCACCTTAATCCTTATACTACAGACCGGTTTAAGTTATCACTTAAGGCATGATCCACTTGTATATCACATATACATGCTTAAGTTCACATAAGATAACCAAGGAGCTTTGTTTATTGGATATGAGTAAATGCCAAGAATTAAATAACACTTATTTTATTCATTGAACAATGTGTATCTTTACAAAACAACGAGACTCCGGGAGAATTAGGGACACCAATTCCAACAATCTCCCACTTGTCCTAATGACTCGGGAGACTAATGTCCCGCAGACCTAGACTTTCCAGGTGACCCTCGAACACTGTAGCCGTGAGGGCCTTTATAAAGGGATCCGCAACGTTTGTGCTCAATGTGATCTGCTCGACTATCAGATCAACTGCGATGCATAATCTTCCTGATCAGGTGATATTTCCATTCTATGTGCTTACCTCGACGATGACTCCGAGGCTCCTTCGAATTGCACAGCCCCGCTATTATCACAATAAAGAGTGATAGGCAATCCATATTTGGAACAACTTTCAAATCTATAAGGAACTTCCTCAGCCAAGTAGCCTCTTTAGCTATTTCACAAGTCGCTACGTATTCAGCTTTCATAGTGGAGTCGTGCGATGCATCCTTGCTTGATGCTGGCCAAATTACAACCCCTCTATTCAGAGTAAACACTGACCCCGATGTTGATTTGCAAGAATCTCGATCGGTCTGAAAGTGTCCGTGTATCTGTAAGGATCAAATCCTTATCTACATACACAAGCATGTGTCCCTCGTTTCCGAAGATACTTGAGGATCGTCTTGTCACCATACAGTGATCAAATCCTGGATTAGACTGAATCCGTGTCCACACCCCGCCCCAGACTACCCTCTGAGCCTGAGAAAGGGCATGACTGCAGCAGTTATCAACTCTTTTGTTGACACTTACTGCCTAATAACTCTTGCGGAAATAACTCTGATACCAATGTACAAATTCAACAACCAATTGATTAAGTCAAGGAGGCAAACACAATTGATTAAGTAGGCCATTTTTTAACAACAATGTAACGTTTATACAACTCCAAGACTTAACTTACAAAGTTTACAACAACAACTGTAAAACCCTCTGGAAGTGTAACTGTGGATTGTGGAAGACTTTGACCTTAGCAGCACCCTAGAACTCTTCACCTTTCACTACCTGGGAAGAAAACATGAAATACAGAATGAGCTTCATAAAGCTCAGTGAGTGGTAAGCAACTTCTGAGTCTATTGCAACTCATAAATAACAAGCATATCATAAATACGAGGTTAATTCAAACCTTAGCCTTGAATGAGTCTGTTCTTAACTCTATCTACTCGCACGGTAGATAGCTAAACTGATAACTACTTAGAATGAGTATGTTGTCTACCTACACCACATTGTAGATAGATAACTATTACTAAATACAATGCTCACTCTTTACGTTTTCCTTTTGTCTTTTATGTGCACATAACTCCCCGCTCATGGGCTCAGAAGCTAGGCCATCGGCCCTCTGACCATCCCATACAACGATCCTCCCACAGGCTCAGGAACTAGACTTCTCGGTCCCCTGACCATCCCGTGAGGTTTACTTACGGGCTCAGGAACTAGGTCTATTGACCCCCTGACCATCCCGATCACATAATCTCATTCTCATGCTAGATACTCATTCATAACATAAGCATATACACATTTACTCTAAAAGATATGTTTTAATACTTAAAGGAAAGTACCACTCACCTGGTCGTTTAGGAACCTTTCTCTCTAGAAGTTCCTTGATCTTTTGGCTCCTCTTTTGAACCCTAAATTCCAGATTCAAATTAAAGCTCAGACTACTCATAGTTCTAGGCTTTAATCTCGAGATACTTCCTTATATAAATATTCTCTAAAATGTCTCAGAAAGTTACCTTCAAATCTTAGCTCATAACTCCTCGTGATTTTGCCAGAAACATAAAAAATTCAAAGACTGGCTCAGCTTACCCGATAGCTCGACCCCTCTGTATTTTCCTCATTCTCCAGCCCAATTCCTTGGAGCTTCTTCTTTGGTAGCTCCACCATGAAAACTAGACTCTTCTATAGATTTTAAATGCTTTGAAAATCATCCAAACGCACAATTATTCTGGAGAACTTCTCGTCTCAAGTTGATGCTACTTCCTGTCCTTTCTGTCCGATAGCATCTCCCATCTTGGAACCTTTTTGACCAACGCATGGTCTTGCTATCAACGCATAGTCTCCTCCCAACACACTCTTCTTTATGTCCTTTGAAGAGAATTGAGTCTTCATTTGAAGTCCTTGGCCCTATTTATAGGCGTTTCCAAGATTTCTCTAAGGTCGACACCTCTTACTTGGCCACATGTCCAAGTGTCCTCTTCCTTACACTATTATCAGCAATCTTGCATCACGTAACCCAAAGTGTCTTGCTTCCCTTTTACCAATGCATAGCCCTCAACTTTTCGTGTCTTCTCATTCATACCACTTCATTTGCTTAAGCCTTAAGATTTCTTCCCAACAAGCCACATGTCTGGATGAACTCCTTCATATGCGTTCATCTTTCATATGCGTTCATCCTTCCTATGCGTTCATCCTTCGTATGCGTCCATCCAAACTCAATATGCGTTCACTAGGATGATGACCAACACACCTTTTCAAACGTATACTACTAGCCTCTGAATCTCAACGCATAGCATATACCAACGCATAGCAACTCTTTGGGTCAACTTGGTTCTCAACTCAACACCATCACATCTCTTATAACCAACGCAACCCACCTCATTTACCTTGTTACCCGGCAAGCCTTAGCAACAGCAAAGGACAATTCACTATGCGTACCACTTAGCTCATTCCATCGCATGGCTTAATGTCTTAGCAAGCCATTTGCATAATCCATCGTATCCATCACATCCATCGCTGCATGCCATCACATACTACCAACGCATTCCTTCGGCCGCATGCTCAATCGCATTCTTTCGGCCGCATGCCTCCCAACGCATTCATTTAGGCCGCATGCCTCACATCGCATACTACAACAATTCCTTTTGGTCGCAATGCCTTCATCGTATTCCTTCGGCCGCATGCCTCCAACGCATTCCCTTCGCCGCATAACGCATAGCACTAGTCCAATGTCATCAACGCATATTAGCACGCCGCATGTCATCAACGCATAGCGTTGCTGATAGCAATCACCATGTGACATACCAATGGCATAGTTCTAACTGTATACCATCAACACATACCTCCATCACTGCATGCATCCATCGCCGCATGCTACCAACACAACCCTTCAGTTGCAAACCATCGGTCGCATACTGTCGCGTCCAAAACGCATCCATCGTGCCTGCCTCTATCACTACATGCCTCTACCATCCATCGCAATCCAACGATCAACGTGTCCATCGCATCGACACATCCAACGTCCAGTGCCCTTGGATGCGCAACTTGAGGCTCCCAACAATCGTTTTCAAAACCTCCTCCCAATACATTTTGGCTGCCGCATTGCGTTAGTTTCTTTGGCCAACTACTTCAACCTCTTCTGTCCATGCCCAGTAACTCTAATACTTCATGGCCAACCGCATGACACCAATATCAACGCATAGTCCAACACTTTTGTCACTTTTCTCCTTGGCTTCCAACGCATGGTTTACTCTTGGACATGCCTCTTGCCAATACTTCGGCCAATCATGCGTCCAACCTTTAAAAACGCATGGCTTTCCTTTCCAACTTATGCATTAATGTCCCCTAACTTTTTACAGCATGGGTCCTTTTGACTTTACACTTAAACCAAATTTCATCAATTAAAGCTTAACTCAAAACTACTCAAGGAAAATCTATTCAACACTGAAATTTTCTCACTTTCAACATAGGATTTAACTTTTACTTAGTTAATTTCCTTAACCACCTGCTTAAGTGAGAAAATGGAAAATTTGGGTTTCAACATACCGACTGACAATCCCTACTACAAATAGCAATTGTCGGGGTCTGGTACACAAACATTGCATACATCAAGCTTCCTACAGCACAAGCATAAGGGAATCCGTCTCATCTTCTCAACCTCTTGAGGTGTTTTAGGACATTGAATCCTTATATAGAACAATTCCCATGCCTGAAAGGTAAAAAAACCCCTCTTGGAATCCTACATCCTGTACCTGATCAAATTTGATCAATGTACGATGCCTGAGAAGGCTAACCATTTGTTTCTTGTGATCCGAATGATCTGGATCCCCGAGAACATACTATGTCTCACACCAAATCTTTCATTTGGAAGCTGGGCAGCTAGCGCAACTCTTAATGGTAGTCATATATATTACATCATTCCTAATGAGTAGGATATCATCTACATACAGTACTAGGAAAGCTACTGAGCTGTTGATGGATCTTTTGTAACATATGGCTCATCAATGTTCTGGTCAAAGCCAAACGACCTCTACAGCAAATGTCAAATCTAATGTTCCAAGATCGAGATTCTTGTTTCAGCCCATAAATGAAACCTATTAAAGCTTGCAAACTCTTTGCTTCTTGATTTGGAACTACAAACCCTCTGGATTGAGTCATGTAGATGGTCTTCTCGAGATTATCATTCAGAAAGGCAGTCTTGACGTCCATTTTCCATATTTCATAAATCATAAAATGTGGCTATGGACAGGAGAATACCTGATAGACTTTAGCATGACAACAGGTGAGAAAGTTTCCTCATAGTCAACTCCTCAACCTGGGTATAACCCTTTGCCACGAGTCTAGCCTTAAAGGTTTGCACCTTTCCATCTACACCTCTCTTTCGCTTATAGATCCACTTACACCCAATAGGTTTGGCCCCATCAGGTGGATCAAACAAGCTCCCAGACGTTATTGAGTACATAGACTTCATTTCCTGGTTCATGGCTTAACCCATTCATCCTTCATCCCATCTCTCATTACTTTTCTTAAAAGACAATGGATTCCTCGACCCCGTCATTCGTAATGTCCGTTATGGGCTTCAATCAAACCCATGTAGCGATCCCATGGGTTATATACCTCCTACAAACGTTGAGGCAGTGTCTCAACTCTTGAAGCTGGTTGACTAGACGTTCACCATCAACAACTCTTGTTGATGCTGTCGGCCTGTTCAACAACTCTTGTTGAACCCTCAGCAGTCTCAATCTCAATCTCACTTGAGATCCTCACGTAAAACGAGCTTACTTCGTGGCTTATAATTTCTCATGTGATCTTCTTCCAAGAAGATAGCATTAGTGGAAACAAACACTTTGTTCTCACTTGGATCATAGAAGTATCCTCCTCTCGTTTCCTTGGAGTAGCCCATAAAGAGGAAAATCATTGAACGCGGTTCCAACTTATTTGGGTTAGTCGCTAGCACATGTCCGGACAGCCCCAAATTCTAAAGTGGCGTAAACTACCTTTACGCCTCTCCATAACTCAATAGGTGTTTCACAAACACTTTTCAAAGAACGTTGTTCAGGATATAACATGCAGTATGCACTGCATAACCCCAAAATGAGTCTGGAAGATGAGCATTTAACTCATCATAGACCGAACCTGTCCAACAAGGTCCAGTTTTCTCCTTTCTGATACACCATTCTGCTAGGGTATACTTGGGGCCGAGAGTTGGGACGTAAATCCCAATATTCTATCATATAGTTTCTGAAATTGGTAGTCCATATAACTCTTCACCACGATCAGATCGTAGTGTTTTTAATCTTCTTTACCTAACAAGTTTTCAACTTCAGCCTTATACTCCTTGAACTGTGCAAGAGCTTCCAGATTTACGTGCATTAGGAAGAGATACCAAACAACTTTGAATAATCATCTATGAAAGAGATGAAATATCATACCCACCTCGAGCTCTAACATTCATCAGACCATAGAGGTATGAATGTACAAGCTTTCAAGGCTTCCTTGGCTCTGTAACCTTTTCCAGTAAAAGGTCGTTTGGTCATCTTGCCTTCGGAGCATGATTCACACTTTTCCAGCTAACTCTCAATCCTATTGAGCTTTCGATTGTGACTAACCTTAGATGCCCAAAGATGGGTGTTTTCCCTTTGGAGAACCTTTGGGTCTTTTTACCAGTTGTTGTCGTACTGAACATTTACACTGTTAAACAAAGGCTTTATGACTTAAGGCTTTTAGTACATATAAGTATTTTCCATTTTGAACACCAGAATCAATCTTCCATTCCATTCTATGAAAATAAACAACTTTTATTCTCAAGAAAATGAGACGTTAAATAAGCCTTTGTTCAATGAGACAAGAAACCGAGAATGTAAGTTCCTCTTAATATGAGAACTACAAAACCATTATCCAGAGATAACCAGATAATGTTTCCTTGGTCAACAGTTAATAACTTCAACCGACCTATAGCAACAGGCTGGAAACAACCTCACGTTTACCGAACTCGAAGAATCATTCTCTCCTTTGGGGCAACTTTTTACCAGAGAACATAAATCCTTGGTTAAGAAGAGACTGACATGATTGGTACACCCTGAATCAAGGAATTTTCCAGGCAAATCACATTTCTACCATACATGTCTCCAAGCAATAATATATATTTATGTCTTGTCTTCTCTTTTGGAGAGTAGTTGGGATGGAGGTCGTTTGCACGAAATTCGTTTCTAATCCGATTCTTTTCCACTGTAAATATCGATCATTTTTAAAAGCTTTAAACGGAAATTAAATAAACAAGTTGCTGAAAAGAAAAACAGGATTTAACCTACGTTAGATTTTAAGGCAATACCCGTTTTAACAATTAAACAAACATCCATAAGGTTTTAGCAAAAACTAACATGAACAACCCGTGGCATCTGTTTCGCTAATGACGCTTCAAAGGTTTTAGGACAAAAGCTGCCTTAAAGGATCAGTTATCCCTTTCCTTGAATTGAGAACTTCTCAACCAGTCATTAATCCAGGACCAACTTCTTGTTCCTATAAGAACTTTCCATTCAATTGATTTGGACAAGAGATCATTATACCTTACTTAACAATCTTCGTAAGTGTGACCTGCCATTTTAAGCCCTAGAGGTCCATCCCAAAAGGGCCAATTGTAAACGAAAATCTGATTGGGGAAAAAACCTAAAGCGACCCTATCCATTTCTAGAGCTTCACCTTGATATTAACCATTGCACAATACCTTCCTAGGACGTGTACAGAATGATCTCACGTGTGAAACAATGAGGAGCGTATAGAGATGATACTACACTGGTGTGACCAATGACATTAGACCATAGGAACGCGTTGACACATACCCTTCGCCCTACTACTATAATAATACTCTCTCCGTCCACCTTGATATTGACTCATGAAAACACCCATTCCTAAGGGGATGCATCTTGGGCATTCGAGGCCAAGCATGATCTCATCGGTTATATGGATTATGTAACATACAGGGAGAAACTGAGTGAAAATCATAGACAATCTAGATACGCCTCCTCCATCCACTGAGATATTTTATAAAACCTAGAGTTTAGCTATACTTAGAAAAAACACGATTAAGGATTTTTAACTAAGTGAGACGTGTTAAGATTTTCCCAAGTATTGTAACTTTTTACCTTGCGATAGATTGAACAATTTTCTTACCATCATCCCATTAAAACCTTCTTTAACGGAGTCTTTTACCAAAAACGTTGCAATGATTTTTTGAAAATATATCTAATTCCCTTTCCAGGTAGGTTCCCAGGTAAGGAGTGTACGTTTTCCGTCAACTTAAGAAACCCCAGCATGCAGAACCCGGCGCTTAGGACAAAGGTCCTTATAGATAAGTTTACAACCAAATTTTTATCCCAACAATTATATAATCCTATTAAACCAATTTTAAAAGATTTAGATTAGGTTAGCTAAACTCTTTACCGAACCACTTGAACTTAGGTCATCTCAATCCAATTTAAAACCCTTTTAAAAAAAACTTGAGTTCACCCTAATTCCGCATGAAAACTTCTTTGTATTATTGATCTTAGTCTAATTTCCTTTTAACATCTTATAAATGAAACAACCACAATAGGAAAAGCTACACATGCGCGAAGACCATTTCCATAAGATTATAAACACTAAGTGGTCATGCTCAATGCATTGTCCATTCCATTAAGTACTTCTTTTTATATAAACTTAATACAAAGACAGCAATGAAAATAAGCAAAACATGTCTTTTCCATTCCACCACTTTAGACATTATAACATTTATAATTAAAAGGATGTATGCATTGAATACATGCTCAAATCATGCCAAAATATAAACTCAGTATTTTCATGATGCAATGCACATGCTCTAATATATTTCTTTCATGTCAATTAATAACATTTAAAAAACATGATATGAGTAATTGCACAACCTAAAGGTGTGGTTGGAACTATATGATCAAACACCTTTGGATATGATAGTACCAGTTTAGACAATCACTTGCTATAAAATAAAGTTGGGATGAACTGTAAAATTGCCTAAAACACAAAAAAGAAAGTAACTAATACAAAGAAAGAATCTCCGGTTCAAACAGGCGAATGCGGGGTCTTGAATTCGCTCAAACAAAGCATCGCTTCTCCAACTAACCATCATGGTTACTAATGCACCCCGCGATCGTCTACACAATAAAAACAAACACTTTGTTGTATCGCTTACCAGCACTCCCAGAGTTAAATCGATCGTTTAAGCATTTACTATACGATTGGTCCTAGAAAATCCAAACGATCGTTCTAGTTTATTATTACACGATGTATACTTACTAAGCGATGAATCCTGAAGTACACAATCGCTTAGTGCGCTCCGCCACAATGCCAGCCCTTCGGTTGTGGGATTTCGGTTTTGTCGTAAGAAAGCGACTACGATGCCGCAAAGCACATCCATCGCTCCTATAGTGATCGCTTAAGCTAGCGCCTCTGTATCGCATACGCAACGATCACATAGGTAGTAACTTAAGTGATGAAGCTTGCTAACTACGCGATCATCTAGCACGCGCCTTCTACTAAATCGATGGCATCGCATGCTCCCACTACAATCAACCTACCTCCAGCGCCTACGCGATCCGCAACCACGCTACGTGATATTTGGTAAACGATTTACCCATCGCTTTAGGCATTAGCTAAACGATTCGATTAGAAATACTACACGATCGTCTAAAAATATCTAAACGATCGTTTAGTTTAAATCCCAACATCGTTTTACCTGAGGTTACACGACTCGAGCCAAATGCTTGATCTTCTTCTTCGTTGGAATGCATCGCCATGGGTGCGTCCGAAGCTTCATCACGAACGACTCGATGAACTCAAACTTTTTCGAATTACAGACTCGATTGCATAAAGTTAATTTTGCCCAAAACTAGGGGCCCTACAATAAAACTTTGTAAGAAAGCTTTTAACAAAAGGCAATTTTAAAAAAAACCTGAAACGTTCATCGCATTCATTCCACAATGCAAGAAAACGGTTAACTACAAATGCAGAAACCCACTACGGACTGAAATGGCATTCAATTCATATCTGTAATTGGAATTCAGAGAACCTAGCTCTGATACCAATTAAGAAATCTGGAAAGCGTATTTCCTTGAGCAGCGTGGAAGCAAGACTATTCAATTACAATTCATGAATCAACAAATTCATTTACAACGACTATCAAACAAACGTGATATACAATTAATACAGAGAAATTAGGCAGGCATGAACAATTACAATAAGAACAGAGATCAAACTTCTATACGAACATCGGAAAGAAGCGTCTCTCACAACCTGGCCAAATCCTGATCAGAACACAGGTTAACCAGAGACGCTCAGATCTACACGGACCGCAACACTTGCACGAATCACTAGCACGAACTCTTCAAACGCTCGTGCCTCACGATCTCCTCGTCAAACTCCTCCCAAACATGTGCACCGTCAGCAACAAACAAACGCGCTGTTCCACGGCACCACGAACGGTCCCCAGAAAAACCTCAGACGGTGTCGAATTAGTCTTGACGTACCAACCAAAGAGACTTTTGGTATTCTCGTGTGTGAGAATCCAAGGGGTGGGCTCTGTTCGTAAACTTTGGTGTGACGGAGACGAACGGAGGAGGAAACCATGATTGCATACTACGATTGGGCAATGGGGAGAAGTCGGAGACCTATCGTATAGGTCGATGCCAATCTATTTAAGATAAAACCTATACGATGTCTAGCAAAAGCTATACGATCGTTTAGCTCGGTAATCATTCAGCTGCGTCTGTCGGTATAACTCTCACAACGGTGTACCGTGGGCCAGACGTCCTAGCAAAAGCTATGCAATCGTTAGTAAACACTGCACGATCGTTATAGCTCCACAATCGGATGTGTTTAGGCTGCCCAGCCGATTGTTTAGTAAATCTATATTTTACTGAACGAATTACGTGAGAGTTTTCATACCCAAGAGAAACTCAATAATTCTTTTCAAACTTTTGTAAAAAAAAATAAAAAATCTTTTCAAAATAAGAACACTCTTCCTTTAAACTCCGGTACCTGATCAATAATAACCACTATCTTGGTTATTTAAAAGAAAAAGAATTTTAATTATCTCATAATAAAAAATATTATTATAAATAAAATTGATAATCAACTTATCATACTATATTATTTATAACCTATAGTTTAATTTTCCTCTCAAAATGAAACATATAACCATAGTTCTTTTTCTTATTCCATTGGGTACTTAAATGTAAATTCATTTAATCAATCACTCCAATAAGATGTATCTTATACATCATACCGAATTATAATCATATATAATCAAAATACCTCTTGTCAATTTGTGAATCATTTTCAAATCAAACACCAAAAAACTGATCCTAATAAAGAATCCAAGCTACCAGGCGGACCTATACGGACCTTTAGATCCGAAAGCTCCAAATGGTACATGAATAACTGACTTAAACTCTTTAGTCCACGAGACCACCATCCGTTTCCAAGGCATCATAACGAGACAGTCTGAACTTCTCACTACAGATATATTATGTGTCCATCTTTAAACCAATCAGCAGTGCGGCCAAACCCTTCACAGAATCGCTCTCGTGAAGTAACAGCTGGGCCAATTAACCGTTTTGCCCTTGATAGATTTAGATCTTCTCCTTAAGTACCATTGATCTCGTCTAAAATGAACATAAGTCATAGTCCTTCTATGACTGTCAGTCCTATCTTCAAAGAGAAGTGTGGCCACTATGTTCAAATACCCAAATCATAAGCCCTTTAAGGGAAAGTCATCTCTCTACTCTAAATCCCTGCTTCGGGAAAGGATGAAATTCATCTTGTGGATTTGAGTTCCCAGAGCATATCAATAGACAAATCCCCAAAAAGGTAGGCATGTTGAGATGGCAATCTGCCACTCTCACCCATACTATCAAGACGTCCCTTCAAAGGCAGGAGTTCCCAAAAACACTGCAAGATTGAGGTCGTGGTCCACCTATGGTAGTTTAGTGAGATGCAAGTCTCTACGTATCAACGGCGTTATATACAGAGCAGACATCTCGTGGTCCAGGGTTTTATACAAACTCATTGTATAGGAACACCCCCGCTCCACGTCTCCATATGAATGGTCGGATCCTACCATCTGTAGTAGTTTACAAACTTGCAACCTCTATAAAGCGGGTTCCGTATCCCGTAGCTCACTCATGGAATTAGGTATCACACCTTAATCCTTTACTACAGACTGTTTAGGTTATCACTTTAAGGTATATCCATTTGTAATATCACATATAGCAATGCCTTCAAGTTTCACAGTAAGTAACATAGGAGCTTTTTGTTTATTGGATATGAGTAAATGCGAGAATTAAATACACTTTATTTTTTAATTTATTGGACAATGTGTATCTTTTACAAACAACGAGACTCCAGGAGATTAAGGACACAATCCTAACACGATACTCTTTCACAAAATTACTTTCGTAAGTAAACTGGGCCAAAAACCGTTTTGTCCCTAATAGTTACAATCTAACTTCTTAAGTCCATTGATTCCTCTAATGAACAATAAGTCATAGTCCCACCTATTGAACCAAGTCCTCTCGAGCTAGGAGAGGGAGTGGGCCATTAATGTTTCAAGACCTGGAATCATCCCTTGGGAAATTTAATCTACTTTGCCCTAGCATGGGGAAGGAGTGAATTCCCGTCTTGTGTAGTTGAGTTCCCAGCCTCCCCAATCAGACGAATCCCTAAAGCGTAGGCTTATTGGTTGGATCTGGCCACTCTACAACATAAAAATCAAAGGGACCGCTTAATGAGCAGGAGTCACAACTCACTCAGGATTCAGGTCATTCACCTATGGTCATCCTAGGTGAAAATGTAAGTCTTAGAGCCTAAATCATTTCGTGATCGTCTTATACAAACTCTTTGTATAGGATCACCCCCGCTTGCCATGTCTTCACATGAATGATTAGGATCAATAATCATTTTTAGCACTTTACAACACTTTGTAACACCTACAATGCGGTCGTATTCGTAGTGCCACCAGGATACAGGTACTCAAACCATAATCCATCTAACTACAGACCATTTAGGTTATTATTTAAACAAGATCCACTTGTATGTCTCTACATACTTTTATTTAAATTACTGAAATAACCTCGGATCTTAGTTTATTAGATTGAGTTTATGCTTATAAAATAACACTTATTTATTAAATAACAATATGTTACATAGTTTTATAAATTACGAGATACAAGGAGATAGGACAACCAATTCTAACAGTTTATGAATGTCTACAGAATAGCATCGACATAGATGGTTAGCCTTACCCCGGTAGTGGTGTTACTCTAAGATTTTATACTCATCATTTTCTTATCTTTACGTTATGTTTTTCCAAGTAAGAGTAAGACGTACCTGCAAGTGGCAGAAGGAATCCCATGACCGTTGGCATTGGGACCAAAATGCTTCCGCATGTTTCCTGTTTTAAGTTTTTAAATTTCCAGCCTTGATGTGAGAATTAGAGTATCCATGGTTGATTTTTTTTTTATTCATCAGCACTTCCATGAATTTATTTTGAAAGATTTTCAGTTAATTTTGATGTACAAAAGTATTTATGTAATAAAATCTTTTGATTTAGTTAAAATTTGTGAGAGAGTCGTTTTGAGATTTATGCACGTTTTAGTGTATGTCCTAAAGAAGTTTGGATCGTTAACAATATCATTATTTAAAATTTTTCCTATTTTTAGAATCAACACTAAATAAAAAATATTTTTTAAAAAAATCACATTTTCCCTACTTTTTGGTTATTCACGGTTAAAAGGATCACATTTTATCCCATTATACACAAGAAAAAAGAAAAAAGAAAAATCAAAAATTTATCTCACATTCAAAATTTATAGAAAAAACTAATTTTAAAAAAAAATCTCATTTTATCTCTAATCACATTAAAATAAAAAATAATAAATAAAAAATAGATACATTTTTATCTCTATTTTTTTGAGCATCAACACTTAATAAACAAATAAAATAAATACATTTTTATCTCTAACTAATATCTAACTTCACATTAAAATAGAGAGAAAAATATTTTTTAAAAGATTATATTTTATTCTCTAACTAATATCTAACTTCACGTTAAATAAAGAGAAAAAATATATTTTAAAAAAATCAACATTTTATCTCTAACTAATATCTACTTCTCTTAAATAAAGTGAAAAAATATTTTTTTTTAAAAAAAAAAAGTCTTGTTTTATGGCTAGTTTAATATACTTATTTAAAAATACTGGGAAGAATTTAAAAAAAATTCATATTTTATCTCTAATTAATATCCTTTCAATGTTAAATAAATATAACATCGAAAAGTTAAGTTAAAGAAAGGAATCGGAAAAAAATGGGAGATGTTTTGAAAAGCGATTCTTTTTGTAATATTATTACATAAAATAAAAAGAGGGCAATTAAAGATTACATAGATTACAAAATTCCTAAACAATAAGGGAAGGCTAACACATGTTCAATAAGACAACGGATGATGAATTAACAACAACAACAAAAAAATTAAAATTTACATAATTAACCAGAAATATAGTAGAAAAAAGAAACTTCAATACTATTTAACATTTGTTTAAGATGGGTAAGATAGTCGAAATTTCTACTATTTAATATATATAATACACCAATATAAAGAGGGTATGAAAAATAGAGGAAAATCTCCCATC
>NC_052355.1:1883282-1884443 GCF_009727055.1 Benincasa hispida
CAACTTCTAGAGTCTATTGCAACTCATAAATAACAAGCATATCATAAATACGAAGTTACATTCAAACCTCAGCCTTGAATGAGTCTGTTCTCAATTCTATCTACTCGCACGGTAGATAGCTAAACTGATAACTACTTAGAATGAGTATGTTGTCTACCTACACACATTGTAGATAGATAACTATTACTAAATACAATGCTCACTCTTTACGTTTCCTTTGTCTTTTATGTGCACATAGCTCCCCGCTCATGGGCTCAGAAGCTAGGCCCATCGGCCCTCTGACCATCTCATACAACGATCTCCCACAGGCTCAGGAACTAGACTTCTCGGTCCCCTGACCATCCCGTGAGGTTTTACTTACGGACACAGGAACAAAGTCTATTGACCCCCTGACCATCCCGATCACATAATCTCATTCTCATGCTAGATACTCATTCATAACATAAGTATATACAATTTACTCTAAAAGATATGTTTTAATACTTAAAGGAAAGTACCACTCACCTTGGTCGTTTAGGAACCTTTCTCTCTAGAAGTTCCTTGATCTTCCTGGGCTCCTCTTTTGAACCCTAAATTCCAGATTCAAATTAAAGCTCAGACTACTCATAGTTCTAGGCTTTATCTCGAGATACTTTCTTATATAAATATTCTCTAAAATGTCTCAGAAAGATTACCTTTAAATCTTAGCTCATAACTCCTCGTGAGTTTGCCAGAAACATAAAAAATTCAAGACTGGCTCAGCTTACCCGGTAGCTCAACCCCTCTGTATTTTCCTCATTCTTCAGCCCAATTCCTTGGAGCTTCTTCTTCAATAGCTCCACCATGAAAACTAGACTCTCATAGATTTTAGATGGCTTTGAAATCACTCCAAACGCACGATTATTCTGGGAGAACTCCTCGTCCCAAGTTGATGCTACTTCCTGTCCTTTCTGTCCGATAGCATCTCCCCTCTTGGAACCTTTTGACCAACGCATGGTCTTGCTATCAACGCATAGTCTCCTCCCAATACACTCTTCTTTATGTCCTTTGAAGAGAAATTGAGTTCTCATTTGAAGTCCTTGGCCCTATTTATAGGCGTCCAAGATTGCTCTAAGGCCGACACCTCCTACTTGGCCACATGTCCAAGTGTCTCTTCCTTACACTATTATCGCAATCTTGCAT
>NC_052355.1:1884495-1886273 GCF_009727055.1 Benincasa hispida
AGACGTTATTGAAGTACATAGACTTCATTTCCTGGTTCATGGCCTTAACCCATTCATCTTTGTCAACATCTTCCATTACTTTCTTAAAAGACAATGGATCCTCGACCCCATCATTCGTAATGTCGTTATGGGCTTCAGTCAAACCCATGTAGCGATCTCATGGGTTTATAACCCTCCTACTATGTTAAGGCAGTCTCAACTCTTGAGCTGGTTGACTAGACGTTTCGACCTCAACAACTCTTGTTGATCTGTCAGCCTGTTCAACAACTCTTGTTGAACCCTCAGCAGTCTCAATCTCAATCTCACTTGAGATCTCACGTAAAACGAGCTTACTTCGTGGCTTATAATCTCTCATGTGATCTTCTTCCAAGAAGATAGCATTAGTGGAAACAAACACTTTGTTCTCACTTGGATCATAGAAGTATCCTCCTCTCGTTTCCTTGGAGTAGCCCATAAAGAGGAAAATCATTGAACGTGGTTCCAACTTATTTGGGTTAGTCGCTAGCACATGTGCCGGACAGCCCCAAATCCTAGAGTGGCGTAAACTACCTTTACGGCCTCTCCATAACTCAATAGGTGTTTCACAAACACTTTTCGAAAGAACGTTGTTCAGGATATAACATGCAGTATGCACTGCATAACCTCAAAATGAGTCTGGAAGATGAGCATAACTCATCATAGACCGAACCATGTCCAACAAGGTCCAGTTTCTTCTTTCTGATATACCATTCTGCTGAGGTGTACTTGGGGCCGAGAGTTGGGACGTAATCCCATATTCTATCATATAGTTCTGGAATTGGTGGTCCATATACTCTTCATCACGATCAGATCGTAGTGTTTTAATCTTCTTACCTGACAAGTTTTCAACTTCAGCCTTATACTTCTTGAACTTGTTAAGAGCTTCAGATTTACATTGCATTAGGAAGAGATACCCAAACCTTGAATAATCATCTATGAAAGAAATGAAATATTCATACCCACCTCGAGCTCTAACATTCATCAGACCACAAAGGTATGAATGTACAAGCTTCAAGGCTTCCTTGGCTCTGTAACCTTTTCCAGTAAAAGGTCATTTGGTCATCTTGCCTTCGAGGCATGATTCACACTTTTCACTAACTTCTCAATCCTATTGAGCTTGATGTGACCTAACCTTAGATGCCAAAGATGGGTGTTTTCCTTTGGAGAAACCCTTGGTCTTTTACCAAGTGTTGTCATACTGAACATTTCACTGTTAAACAAGGCTTTTATGACTAATGGCTTTAGTACATATAAGTTATTTTCCATTGAACCAGAATCAATCTCCATTCCATTCTTGAAAATAAACACTTTATTCTCAGAAAATGAGACGGTATAGCCTTGTTCAATGAGACAAGAAACCGAGATTAAGTTCCTCTTAATATGAGAAACTACAACAACATTATCCAGTAACAGATAATGTTTCTTGTCAACAAATAACTTCAACCTGCCTATAGCAACAGCTGAAACAACCTCACCGTTACCGACTCGAAGAGTCATCTCTCCTTGTGGCAACTTTTACCAGGAACTAAATCCTTGGTAAGAGGAACTGACATGATTGGTAGCACCTGAATCAAGGATCCATGCAGAATCATCATTCTCTACCATACATGTCTCCAAGACCAATAAATCATATTTACTGTCTTGTCTTCTCTTTTGGAGAGTAGTGGGATGGAGGTCGTTTGCCACGAAATTCGTTTCACACGATTCTTTCCACTGTAAATAATCGATCATTTTTAAAAGCTTTAAACGGAAATAATAAC
>NC_052355.1:1887493-1898838 GCF_009727055.1 Benincasa hispida
CAATGAAATAAGCAAAACATGCTTCCATTCACCCTTAGACTATAACATTTATAATAAAAGGATGATGCATGATAATGCTCAATGCATGCAAAATATAACTCGTATATTTCATGATGCATGCACATGCTTTCAAATAATTTCTTCATGCAAGATTATAACATTTATAATACATGATGCATGAGTAATTGCACAACCTAAGGTGGGTTTTGAACTATATGACAAACACTTTGGTATATAAGTACCATACATCACATGTATAAGCAATAAGTGTTGATGAACCGAGTAAAATTGCCTTAAAACACAAAAAGAAAAGCTAACTATTACAAAAACAAGGAATCTCCAGTTCAAACAGGCGAATCAGGTCTTGAATCGCTCAACAAAGCATCGCTTCTCCAACTAACCATCATGTACTATGCACCCCGCGATCGTCTACACGATAAAACAAACACTTTGTTGTATCGCTTACCAGCACTCCCAGAGTTAAATGATCGTTTAGCATTTACTATACAATTGTCTAGAAAATCCAAACGATCGTTTAGTTATTATTACACGATCGTATACCTTTACTAAGCGATGAAGCCTGAAGTACACAATCGCTTAGTGCGCTTCGCACAATGCCAGCCTTCCGTGATCGTCTAAGCGACTACGATGCCGCAAAGCACCATCGCCTAAGTGATCGCTTAGCTAGCGCCTCTGTATCGCATACGCACGATCACATAGGTAGTAACTAAGCGATGAAGCTTGCTAACTACGCGATCATCTAGCACGCGCCTTCTACTAAACGATGAGCATCGCATGCTCCCACTACAATCACCTACCTCCAGCGCCTATGCGATCGCGCAACCAACGCTACATGATATGGTAAACGATTTACCCCATCGCTTAGCATTAGCTAAACGATCGATTAGAAAATACTACACGATCGTCTAAAAAAAATATCTAAACGATCGTTTAGTTAAATCCCAACGATCGTTTACCTGAGGTTACATGACTCGACCAATGCTTGATCTTCTTCTTCATTGAGAACTGCATCGCCATGCGTCGAAGCTTCATCACGAACGACTCGACGAACTCAAACTTTTCGAATTACAGACTCGATTGCAAAGTTAATTTTGCCCAAAAACATAGAGGCCCTTATAATTAACACTTTGTAATACCGAAAGCTTTAACAAAAGGCAATTTAAACCTGAAACGTTCATCGCATTCATCCACAAATGCAGAAAACGGTTAACTACAAATGCAGAAACCCACTACGACTGAAAATTGGCATTCAAATTCATATCTGTCATTTGGGAATAAGAGAACTAGCTCTGATGAACCAATTAAAGAAATCGGAGCGGTTGATTTCCTTGAGCAGTCGAAGCGATATTTCCAATACAATCATGAATCAAAAATCATTACAACTCGACACACAAACAAAATGATTATAACAATTATACGAGAAGAATTGCAGCAAATGAAACATACAGAGAACAGAGAGATCAAACTCTATACGAATATCGAAGGAAGCGTCTCCACACTCTGATGCGCAACTACTTGATCGAACAACAGTTACCATGAACACTCGATCTACACGACCGCAACACCGCACGAAATAGCACGAACTCTTCTCCGCTCGTCTCCAACGATCTCTCGTCACGAACTCCTCTGCAACAACAAACGAACACCGCGCTCGTCCACAGCACCACGAACGGCCCTCAGAAAACCTCGACGGTGTGGAGTTGAGTCTGACACCACCAACAAGGTGACCTTGGTATTCTCGGTGTGAGAATCCAGAGGGTGGGCTTTGTTCGAACTTGGTGTGAGGCAGACGAAGGGAGGAAACCATGATCGCATACACGACTGGGCAAGTGGGAGAAGTCGGAGACCTATCGTATAGGTCGATGCCCAATCATTTAGATAAACCTATACGATCGTCTAACAAAAGCTATACGATCGTTTAGCTCTATCATTTAGCTTGGTCTGTCGCGTACAGACTCTACACAATCGTGTACCGTGGGCCAGTGATCGTCTAGCAAAGCTATGCAATCGTTTAGTAAACACTGCACGATCGTTTAGCTCACATCTGCATGATCGTTTAGCTCGCTCAGCCGTTGTTTAGTAAATCTGTATTTACTTGACGAATTACGTGAGTTTCTATACTCTGAGAGAAAACTCAAAATTCTTTTCAAACTTTTGAAAAAAAAAAAAAAAAAATCTTTTCAAAATAAGAAACCACTTTCCTTTTAAACTCACGGTTACCATGATCTAATAACAACCCACTACTTTGGTTATTTAAAAGAAAAAGAATTAATTATCTCATAATTAATATTATTATAAACATAAATGATAACCAACTTATCATACTATATTTATAACCTATAGTTAATATTTCATCTCATGAAACATATAAACCATAGTTCTTTTTCTATTCCATGGTACTTAATGTAAATCTCATTTACATCAATCCTCCACTAGATGTATCTTATACATCATACCTAGAATATGATATATAATCAAAATACCTCTTGTCAATTTGAACATTTCAAATCAACACCAAGAACTAATCCTCAACAGAATCCAAGCTACCAAGGGGACCTCATGGATCTATAGATCCGAAGCTTCAAAGGTATATGAATAACTGATTAAACTCTTTAGTCACGAGATCCACCATCCGTTAACTGTCAGGCACTCCACTAAAGACCGACAGCTGAACTCTCCTCACTACAGATATATTATGTGTCCATTTTAACCAATCAGCAGTGCGACAACCCTTCACAGATCGCTCGTAAGTACAGTTGGGCCAATAACCGTTTTGCCCCTATAGTTACATCTGTCTCCTTAAGTATCATTTATCCCTCTGATGAACATAAGTCATAGTCCTATTATGGCCGAGTCTTATCTTCCAAAGAGAAGTTGTGGCCACTATTTCAAGTCCCAGAATCAGCCCTTAAGGGATCAATCTCTCTACTTATCCCTGCTTCGGGAAAGGAGTGAATTTCATCTTGTGGATTGAGTTCCCAACTACCAGATCAGATAAGTCCCCAAAAAGGTAGGCATGTTGAATTGGCAATCTGGCCACTCTCACCCATACTAATCAAAGGACCGCCCTCAAAGGCAGGAGTTCCCAAAACACTCAAGATTTAGGTCATGTCACCTATGGTCGTTTAGGTGAGATGCAAGTCTCTAGTATCAACGGCGTTATATACAGAGTCTAGACATCTCGTGGTCCAGGTTTTATACAAACTCATTGTATAGGACACCCCGCTCCACGTCTCCATAATGAATGGTCAGGATCTACCATCTGTAGTAGTTTACAACACTTGCAAACCTCTATAAAGCGGGTCGTATCCGTAGCTCACCAGGATTAGGTATCACACCTTAATCCTTATACTACAGACTGATTTAGGTTATCACTTAAGGTATGATCCACTTGTATATCACATATACATGCTTAAGTTCATATAAGATAACCAAGGAGCTTTGTTTATTGGATATGAGTAAATGCGAGAATTAAATAACACTTATTTTATTTATTGAACAATGTGTATCTTTACAAAACAACGAGACTCCGGGAGAATTAGGACACCAATCCCAACACGATAACCTTTCACAAATTACTCGTAAGTAAAACTGGGCCAAAAACCGTTTTGCCCCTATAGTTACATCTAACTTCTTAAGTACCACTGATTCCTCTAATGAACAATAAGTCATAGTCCCACTATGACCAAGTCCTCTCGAGCTAGGAGAGGGAGTGGCCATTATGTTCAAGACCTAAAATCAGCCCTTAAGGGAGAAATTTATCTACTTGCCCTGCATCGGGGAAGAAGTGAATTCCGTCTTGTGTAGTTGAGTTCCCAGCTCCCCAATCAGACGAATTCCCAAAATGGTAGGCTTATTGAGTTGGCAATCTGGCCACTCTCACCCATACAAATCAAAGGACCGTCTTAATGAGCAGGAGTTCACAACTAACTCAGGATTCAGGTCATGTCACCTATGGTCATCCTAGTGAAATGTAAGTCTCAGAGACTAATCATTTCGTGATCCGGTCTTATACAAACTCTTTGTATAGGATACCCCCGCTTGCATGTCTTCACATGAATGATTAAGATCATATCATTTTTAGCACTTTACAACACTTGTAACACCTACAATGCGGGTCGTATTCGTAGTGCCACCAGGATAAGGTACCCAACCATATCCATCTACTACAGACCATTCAGGTTATTATTTAAACAAGATCCACTTGTATGTCTCTACATACTTATTTAAATTACATGAAATGACCTCGGATCTTAGTTTATTAGATTGAGTTTATGCTTATAAAATAACACTTATTTTATTAATAACAATATGTTACATAGTTTACAAATTACGAGATTACAAGAAGATTTAGGACACCATTTCTAACAGTTTATGCATGTCTCACTAGAAAGTAGCATCGACATAGATGGTTAGCCTTACCCCTGTAGTGGTGTTACTTACTAAGTATTTTATACTCATCATTTCTTACGTTATGTTTTTTAGGTAAGAGTAAGGACGTACCTGCAAGTGGCAGAAGGAATCCATGACCGTGCCATTGGGACCAAAAAAATGCTTCCGTTCATGTTTTCATGTTTTAGTGTTTTAAATTTCCAGCCTTGATGTGAGAATTTAGAGTTTCATGGTTGAATTTTTTTTTATTCATCAGACTTCATGAAATCTATTTTGAAAGATTTTCAGTTATTTGGATGTTACAAAAGTATTTATGTAAATAAATTCGTTTGATTTAGTTAAAATTTGTGAGAGAGTCGTTTTGAGGTTTATGCACGTATTTAGTGTATGTCCTAGAAAGTTGGATCGTTACAATATCATTATTTAAAATTTTTCCTATTTTTTAGAATCACACTAAATAAAAAATATTTTAAAAAATCACATTTTCCCCTACTTTTGGTATTCACGGTTAAAAGAGATCACATTTTATCCCATTATACACGAAAGAATAAAAGAATAAAAGAAAATCAAAATTTATCTCACATTCAAAATTATAGAAAAAATAATTTTTTTAAAAAATCTCATTTTATCTCTAATTCACATTAAAAATAATAAATAAAAAATAAAAAAATCACATTTTATCTCTATTTTTTGAGCATCACACTTAATAAAACAAATAAAAATAAATCACATTTTATCTCTAACTAATATCTACTTCACATTAAATAGAGAGAAAAATATTTTTTAAAGAATTATATTTTATCTCTAACTAATATCTACTTCACGTTAAATAAAGAGAAAATATATTTTAAAAAAAATCACATTTTATCTCTAACTAATATCTACTTCTCTTAAATAAAGTGAAAAATATTTTATTTAAAAAAAAAATCTTGTTTGATGGCTAGTTAATATATACTTCATATTAAATACTGGAAGAATTTTTTTTAAAAAAAATAATATTTTATCTCTAATTAATATCCTTTCATGTTAAATAAAGATAACATCGAAAGTTAAGTAAGAAGGATCGAAAAAATGGAGATGTTTGAAAAGCGATTCTTTGTATATTATTACATCAAAATAAAAAAGGGCCAATTAAAGATACATAGATACAAAAAGATCTAAAACACATAAGGGAAGCTACACATGTCAATAAGACAACGGATGATGATTAACAACAACAACAAAAAAATTAAATGTTACATAATTAACCACGACAGATAGTAGAAAAGAAACTTCAATACTATTTAACATTTAGTTTAGATGGGTAAGATAGGTCGAAATTTCTACTATTTATATATGTATACACCAATATAAAGAGGGTTATGATAGAGGAAAATCTCCATCTTCCTATTTTGTTTTTAATTTTTAAATAAATATATATTAGACCTTTCCGATGAATATAGTAAAGTTTTGATTTTTTTTTTTTCCTTCAAGATTAGTAAACTTAAGGATAAATTGTAAAAATTACCCCTAAAGTATGATGGTAGTTGCAATTATATCCTTAAATTTTCAATTTAAAAATTGGACCGTTGAACTTATTGAGTGTTAAATTAGACTCTCAAACTTATATAATTGTATAAATTGTAACACTTGTATAAGTTTGAGGTTTTAATTTTTATCATTTGTGGGTCCAACTTCTACAATTATTATATACTTCATGGGTGGTTTTGCAATTTACCCTAGATTTATTTGTAAACTCATGCACACATTTCTTTAATCAATTTATATATATATTTTTCTTTTTCTATCTAGAAATCGCTCTACTTCAAGAAACATGCCAAGTAATTACTCATGATCAAATAACAAGTTATCTTATTTTGTCTATTGTTCTTTTCAATTTTATTTTATAAATTTCATTTTAATTACAATCACATGTATTTTAATTTTATCCATCCCATATATTTTGTAATTTTTTTCTCTTTGTTTACTTTATGTCAAATATTTAAATTTCAACTCAATTACAAGTATGTTCATTCAAAAATCTTATTTTTGCATTAAAAATTATGTCTCAAAATTCTTTTACCACAATGTTGTTATTTATATTTTGATTTGAATAAAGAAGAAATAGATATATTTATGAGCTGTTTTTAAATATATAAAAATAAACTAAAATATTTATAAGATATAGCAAAATTTTAGAACTATCAATGATAAACGTTGGTAGACACTGATAGACTTCTATCAGTGTCTACAGTGTCTACAGTGTCTATCAATATCACTGATAGACATTAATAGAAGTCTATCAGTGTCATCAGCGTCTATCATTGATAGTTTTAAAATTTTGCTATATTTTGTAAATATTTTCAACAGTTTTACCATTTGAAATAATTTTTCTATATTTATTTTTCATAATTTTAATCTTTGTTTTAAAAAGTAGAATCATTATCAAATCGTAGTTGTTATATAAATTAGACCATTTTTGTTGTTTTCTTCTTTCACTATTATTGAACCAATTATTTAAAATTATTTCATTTTTAAATTAAATTCTTGAAAAACTAGAATTACACTAAATAATAATACAATCGTTTTATATTCACAAAAAGTATTTTAGGTACATTCTTTTTTATTTCATTTGATAACAATTGTTTACTAGTTGAATTAAAAAGAAAAATAAACTCTCAAAGAAAATTTAAATTTTATATAGAAATTATATCATAAACATTATGAACATTTGAAGGTTCGATCCTCTATACTTTTTTATTTTAATAAGATCTTATTTATGCATTTTTCGTACTAAAAAAGTATTTAGTTAATAAATTTGTAAGCTATAATATAATTATAATAATTTTTCTAAAAAAATAATAAGAAAAAATCCACACATATAGTAGTTAAATAAAAACATATTATTTTAGAAATATTGATATTTTACTTAAAAAATTAAATAATAAAAATAGTTATATGGACGAAAATTAGTAATTTCAGAAAAGATAGTTTCTTCTATACAATATGTTACCGACTAAACAATAATATATTATAAAAATATATAAAATTAAAAATTATTTTTATTTAATATGTTATCGAAATTATTTTTAAAAAATGCATAATTTCGTTTTTTGAAAAATGCACGTGGAAGTTGAACGCACTAGTACAATTACTGATTCTCGATGAATAAATAAATTAGTACAAAAAAAAATGCACCAGCCGGGAATCGAACCCGGGTCTGTACCGTGGCAGGGTACTATTCTACCACTAGACCACTGGTGCTGATATTGGGAGAAGATTTTAAAATATTATCCAAAACCCTAAAGTTTTGAAGTAATTAAGAAATTCTTATAAATAGAAAATTCCAAAAATAATCACTTTATAGCAGAATGTTTTTTTTGGAACTTTTTACTTTAGTGAATATTTTTAAATATTTTTTATATTTAAAAAGACCCCTTTAATTCAACCACCAAATTATGTTTTTTTTTTGGTTTTTTTTTTGTTTTTTGTTTTTTTTTCAATTCAATACTAAATAATTGAAAAAATCCATCCTAAGTTTTACCAATCCAGCCTATAGAATTTTTAGGCAATTTTATTTTTCTTTCGTGGCCAATCTTTTTTTTTTTTTTTTAAGTACAATTGGAGGCAGGGGATTTGAACCACGAACTCCATGGTTAATGACATTCGTAAGTCAGTTAAGCTATACTCAGTTTGTCAGTCCAATCTTCTAGTTTACCATCATTATGAAACTAAAAAAATTGGAATACTCCTTTTTTTTAAAAAAAAAAAAAAAAAAGAGTTGGATTGCATTGTATATTATATAATTTGAAGTTTCTATTATAACATTTTTTTTATATAGTTTAGAAGAGGTTTTTCACACGAAGTTTACGGAGAAACGTGTTTCATGAAGTTGAACTTATGTTTATGTTGATTTGTACGATGTGATTCAATCTCTAGTACTTGATCTTTAATTATTTCTTAGTTGAATGCGTACGCTTAATCTGTAGAAATGGANTAAAATTTTGCTATATTTTGTAAATATTTTCAACAGTTTTACCATTTGAAATAATTTTTCTATATTTATTTTTCATAATTTTAATCTTTGTTTTAAAAAGTAGAATCATTATCAAATCGTAGTTGTTATATAAATTAGACCATTTTTGTTGTTTTCTTCTTTCACTATTATTGAACCAATTATTTAAAATTATTTCATTTTTAAATTAAATTCTTGAAAAACTAGAATTACACTAAATAATAATACAATCGTTTTATATTCACAAAAAGTATTTTAGGTACATTCTTTTTTATTTCATTTGATAACAATTGTTTACTAGTTGAATTAAAAAGAAAAATAAACTCTCAAAGAAAATTTAAATTTTATATAGAAATTATATCATAAACATTATGAACATTTGAAGGTTCGATCCTCTATACTTTTTTATTTTAATAAGATCTTATTTATGCATTTTTCGTACTAAAAAAGTATTTAGTTAATAAATTTGTAAGCTATAATATAATTATAATAATTTTTCTAAAAAAATAATAAGAAAAAATCCACACATATAGTAGTTAAATAAAAACATATTATTTTAGAAATATTGATATTTTACTTAAAAAATTAAATAATAAAAATAGTTATATGGACGAAAATTAGTAATTTCAGAAAAGATAGTTTCTTCTATACAATATGTTACCGACTAAACAATAATATATTATAAAAATATATAAAATTAAAAATTATTTTTATTTAATATGTTATCGAAATTATTTTTAAAAAATGCATAATTTCGTTTTTTGAAAAATGCACGTGGAAGTTGAACGCACTAGTACAATTACTGATTCTCGATGAATAAATAAATTAGTACAAAAAAAAATGCACCAGCCGGGAATCGAACCCGGGTCTGTACCGTGGCAGGGTACTATTCTACCACTAGACCACTGGTGCTGATATTGGGAGAAGATTTTAAAATATTATCCAAAACCCTAAAGTTTTGAAGTAATTAAGAAATTCTTATAAATAGAAAATTCCAAAAATAATCACTTTATAGCAGAATGTTTTTTTTGGAACTTTTTACTTTAGTGAATATTTTTAAATATTTTTTATATTTAAAAAGACCCCTTTAATTCAACCACCAAATTATGTTTTTTTTTTGGTTTTTTTTTTGTTTTTTGTTTTTTTTTCAATTCAATACTAAATAATTGAAAAAATCCATCCTAAGTTTTACCAATCCAGCCTATAGAATTTTTAGGCAATTTTATTTTTCTTTCGTGGCCAATCTTTTTTTTTTTTTTTTAAGTACAATTGGAGGCAGGGGATTTGAACCACGAACTCCATGGTTAATGACATTCGTAAGTCAGTTAAGCTATACTCAGTTTGTCAGTCCAATCTTCTAGTTTACCATCATTATGAAACTAAAAAAATTGGAATACTCCTTTTTTTTAAAAAAAAAGAGTTGGATTGCATTGTATATTATATAATTTGAAGTTTCTATTATAACATTTTTTTTATATAGTTTAGAAGAGGTTTTTCACACGAAGTTTACGGAGAAACGTGTTTCATGAAGTTGAACTTATGTTTATGTTGATTTGTACGATGTGATTCAATCTCTAGTACTTGATCTTTAATTATTTCTTAGTTGAATGCGTACGCTTAATCTGTAGAAATGGAGCACGTGGGTGTTCTTGAACTTGGTTATCAATCCAAAAAAATTTATAAATTTCGTGACCTATAGAAATATCCATCAATATCAATATTTATATATTTTCATCTCTTTTTCTTTTCTTTTCTTTTCTTTTTTTAATTTTCACCTCACCTGTTGCACATACATTGTCGACTTGATCACTGTCATATGGTGGTTGGCAATTGGTTGTTGTTGTCTCGCTGGAGAGAATGATTGAGAGATAGAGTAAATTGAGAGATAGGAGACTTGAGGGGGAAAGGGAAAGACAAAAAGGGGGATTTTTTTAGGATTCTTTTTTTCTTATTTATTATTTAATTTTATTTTTGTTGTTGTTGTGGGTGGATTTTAGAACTAGGCATAGAATGGTCAACACACAACAATGAAGAGGAGAAGAATAAGACGGAAAGAGAGATGGGCTTGGTCAGACTTGACCCTATTAGGAGCGGCCCAAGGTTGTCTGTCCCAATATAAGCTTGGCCAAAAATGGAGGAAAGTGCCAGATAAGAATGTTGGTCAATCGTGTTGAGGTTCATGTCCTAAATCTCGTGGGTCCTATAATTTGTACTTGTATTGTACAAATAGTTTGTTTATTTATCTAATAAAATCTGAGGTATTTTATTTGACATTTAGTAGCATTAACCCACAAACCAATAAACAAACATCCAAAGATATCTTCTATGGCTTAAACATGTATGTGGAGACATACAGGTGGGTTATGTTTAAATGTTAACTTAAATAGTCTGTAGTAGATGGATAAGGTTGTATACCTTATCTTGGTGACACTATGAAGACGAACCGCTTTGTAGATGACAAGTGTTGTAAAGTTCTACAAATGATCTGATTCTGATCATTCATTTAGAGACATGTGAGTGAGGGTATTCTATAAAAAAAGAGTTTGTATAAGACCACACCATGAAATGAATAGTCTCATTATATAACAACGTTAATAATAAAGACTTACATTTCACTAGTATGAGCACAAGTGACATGACCTGAATCCTGAGTGAGTTATAAACTTTTGCCTATGAAGGCGGTCCTTTGATTTGCATGGGTAAGAGTGGTCAGTTCGCCGACTTAATATGCCTACCATTTTGGAGATTCATCTGATTAGGAAGTTGGGAACACAGCTACACAAGACGAAATTCACTCATTCCCTAATGTCGGGGTAAATAGATAAATTGTTCCCTTAAGGCTGATTCCGAGGCTGGAACAATGTGACGCCACACCTTCTCTTGGTCCTAGAAGAGATTGGTCATAGGATTGGCAACGGGGTTGAGGCGGAGCGGGGAG
>NC_052355.1:1904563-1980371 GCF_009727055.1 Benincasa hispida
CTGGTAATTATACTGGCTTCAAGAAGTTTGAGGATTTCTTTGTGCACTATCTCCTTCGTGGTTGGATTTAACCTTCTTTGAGGTTGAACGGTTGCCTTGGCTCCATCCTTTAGAACTATTCTATGCATGCAAAGGGATGGGATATCCCTTTGAAATCATCCAGAGTCCAACCAATTGTTTTTTTTTTTTTTTTTTTTTTTTTTTTTTTTGTAGATCTTCAAGGTTTCCACCAATATGCATTCTTAAGAAGATGTGAGTTCCTCTAGATATGATGACTGGAAAGGCTTTTTCATCTCCAAGAAAGACATATTTGAGGTGTGAAGGGAGAGCCTATAGCTAGATCGCTTGTACATGAGATTCAACAACATCATTATCAGAAGATTTATCATTCAAATCCAATTCATTAGAAGTAAACAAAGAATCAATTTAAGAGTCATGTGCATCAAAGTCATAAGGGGCTAATGAAACAATCCAAATTTTTTATCTATATTCAATAACAATTCATAAAAAAATATCACATGTGTTTATAGAGCAAAGGGACAAGTATTCCTCTGGAAATTTCATTGCATCATATATATTAAAATATTTACCTCTCCATCAAATTCTACTAATAAAGACCCTTTATCTAAAGGAACTCTTAAACAAGAACCGTTGAGCGGAAGTAGATCGTTCAAACCCATTGAAAGAACAACGCATTTAACAATCTAACAAGAATAGTTATGCATCATCGAATAAATTACATCATGCTTTTAAGCTAAAAAAAACAAAAGGAATCGAGTGACATACCTTTGAAGAACTATTTTTCGAGTATTCCCTTGATCAACATCAGTCCAACGTCCAAGCAAACTCGATGAAGTGCACGAATGCAAAGAATAACCAGTGAATAACACGAACTATCAGATCCTCGAATCCAATCGAGTAACACTTGATCCTCGACCCTCAAAACAACAAACTCGACACTACCAAGAGGCTACCTTGGTATTCTCGATGTGAGAATCCAAGAGGTTGGGGCTCTGTGTGGATTGGTAGAGGGAATGAGGAGCTATACAATCGAGTAAACGATTGAGTAAGTGAGAGAATGAGAAAGTCTATTATATAGACTTGGTACTTGATCGTTGGGTAGCGAGGAACTATCGTCTAGCAAACTCGATGCCTCGATTCTTGATCGTTCACCTCTCTTAAAGGCTATCGTATAGTTATTTTCTTCACCCGATTGAAATGAGTTGCATCTTTGAAAATGAAAACGGTTTTCACTTTTATTTATCAGTTATTAAAACTGATTAAAACTCCCACTCAAACGGTTAAAGGAGAAAATATTAACTAACACAATTATCTCATAATTGTTTTATTATAAATAAAACATAATAACTAATTTATCATATTATATTTATAACCTATAGTTTTAATATCACATCATATGTAATATTTAAACCATAATACTTTTTCTCTTTAATTGCATTTAAAAATCATATTTATATTAATTCCTCCAGTTCCAGATAGCCAATGGGTAAGCCCCATAAATGTGGTACCGAAGAAGACCGGCATGACTATTGTGAAGAATGAAAAATGTGAGATGATTTCCATGAGAGTGCAAAATGGTTGGAGAATGTGCATAGATTTCAGAAAACTAAACGAGGTAACAAAAAAGGATCACTTTCCTATTCCTTTTACTGATCAAATGGTTGAACGGTTAGACGGGAAGTCATATTTTTGTTTTCTTGATGATTTTTCTAGATTCTATCAAATACTTATAGCACAGGAGGACCATGAAAAGACTACATTTACTTGCACATATAGTACCTATGCATTTAGAAGAATGTCATTTGGGCCATGTAATGCCCCAGGTACGTTTCAAAGATGTATGATGAACATATTCTCTGATTATGTTAAAAAATGCATAGAAATTTTCATGGACAACTTCACTGTATATGGTAGTTCTTTTGAAGATTGTATGCACAATTTGAGCCTTATTCTTAAAAGAGGCATAGAAACAAATTTAGTTTTGAATTATGAGAAATGTCATTTTATGGTTTCTCATGGAATAGTGTTAGGACACCTTGTATCATCTAAAGGCATAGAAGTTAATAAGGCTAAGATAAATGTCATAGCTAACCATCCCTATCCTGAAAATGTTAGGGAAGTCTGCTCTTTTTTTGGTAGTGCAAGATTTTATAGGAGGTTCATTAAAGACTTTTCCAAAATTTCACTCCCTCTATCTAGCCTTCTTAAAAAAGATTCCACTTTCAATTTCAACAAAGAATGCAAGGAAGCTTTTGACACACTTTAGGAGAAGCTGACATCAACTCCAATCCTTTAACCACCCCGATGAAACTTACCATTTGATATCATGTGCGATGCTAGCAACCTAGCAGTGGGAGCGGTACTAGGACAAAGAGTTGACAAGAAATCCCATGTCATTTGTTTTGCATAAAGGACTCTCAACTCATCTCGAATCAACTATTCCACAACAAAAAAAGATATTCTTTCTATTTTTTTTTGCTTTAGATAAATTTAGATCTTATATTCTTGGTTTTCCAATTATTGATTACATTGACCATACTACTCTTAGGTACTTAATGATGAAGAAAGAATCCAAGCCCAAACTTGTGAGATGGATCCGTCTTTTACAAGAATTCAACATAACCATCAAAGATAGAAAAGGATCTGAGAATTCTGTAGCCGACCATCTAAGCCGAATCGTGCAAGAAGAAGTATTAGTTCCGATTAGAGAAGACTTCCCAGGTGAACATCTTTTCAAGGTATCTTCTTTCCTACCATGGTATGCCAACATGGTAAACTACCTTGTAACCGGTAAGTTTCCTCTTAACATGTCTTAGTCTAGAAATTCTAAACTAAAAATCAACTCTAAATATTATGTATGGGATCCTCCCTACCTATGGAAATTCTGTTATGACCAAATAATTAGGAGATGTGTCCCTGATAAAGAATTTGAGTCTATTTTGTCTTTTTGCCATGAACAAGCATGTAGAGGTCATTTTAGTCTAAAAAGAACTGCTAGAAAAATCTTAGATTCAGGACTATTCTGGGATTCTCTTTTTGTTAATTCGTATGCGTATTGCAAATCATGTGATAAGTGTAAAAAATCTAGATCTTTATCTAAAGAAATGAAATGCCACTTAATTCCATTCTTGTATGTGAAATATTTGACATCTAGGGTTTAGATTTTATGGGTTCATTTCCTTCTTTGTTTGGATACTTGTATATTTTACTTGCAGTTGATTATGTTTCCAAGTGGGTCGAACCAATCTCCACTAGAACGAATGATTCATCTATTGTTTCAAAATTTCTTAAAAATAACATCTTCTCTAGATCTGTCTCTTATACACATCTAGATGTGTATAAGAGACAGTCCCAGTAGAGGTTGAACACAAAGCCTATTGGGTCGTTAAAAATGTAATTTGAACTTAAGATGTGTATAAGAGACAGATGTAATGTGAACATAGCCCAAGTTGGAAAGGAAAGACTCTTAGAATTGCAACAATTAGAAGAACTAAGAAGAAATGCATATGAAAACTAAAAAATTTACAAAGAGAAAACCAAAATCATTCATGACAAAGGTTTGATAAGAAAGGACTTCAAAATAGGACAAAAAGTTTTGCTTTACAATTCTACGTTACAATTGATACTAGGAAAACTTAAGTCCAAATGGTTAGGTCTTTTTGAAATTACTAATGTTTTCTCTCATGGTGTAGTGGAAATCAAAAGTCTTGAAACAGAAAAGATCTTTAAGGTGAACGGGCACAGGCTCAAAATCTATAATGAAGGGCATGTAAACCAAGTCGAATTGGACTTGCGTTTAGCTAATTCCTCAAATATTACAAAATAACTTAATTTAAATTACACAAAAACTTGGGTTGTCACAAATAATCTTGTCATTCTCTAGGATTCTAAGAATGGGATGAATGGTCTCTAACCCTTGGAAGAGAAAGAGATAGAGAGATGGTAGAGAGAGTGTAGAGAGGAAATAATTGTTCGCTTTTTGGCCCTTAACCTCAAATTAGTTAATTTTAATTAATTAATTGATTGATTAATATTTTGATGATTACAAATCTGCTTTTATTCATTAATAATTTGAGTGTATTGAAGTGTCTATTATTGCATAGAGCTCAGAACAATGATTCCAATGAAATTTGAATAACTCAAATCGGAGTTCAGATGAAAAAGATATGACCAAACAAGCTTAACAAAAAAATCCCAAGTTGATGATGTGGCAGAATTTTTCTCGTCAAAGTGGACCATTTGGAATGTGCTAATTAGACCAATGGAGGAGTGAAACATGGTGGACGTTTGATTTTTGGATTGGTTTTAAAAAGAAATTGAATTTAGTATTATTTTATGTTTGTACCTAACAGCTAGTTTTGGACACATGGTGGACATTTGCTTTTTATTGGTTTTTAAAAGAAACGATTTTAAAAGATATATATTATTATATTATTTTTTGTATATATTTAACGGCTATTGAGTTCAAATCTCCACCATTCAATTTTCTTTTACCAACATCCAATGGCTAAAATTGAATTTGGTTTTCACTTTTTTCTTCTCTTTTTAAACTCTCTATCTTATCCAAAATTAAAACAATAATTTTACATCTTTTTACAATCCTCCATAATTCATTAAGTCTCCTTTGTTGCTCTATCCAAACTTCAACTTTCTTCTTTTTCATCTTATTCTTGAGAGAGATTTATGTATGTTGTTGATTTTTTGTGAGCTCAAAATTTGTAAATCCACTCTAGAGAGTTTCTCAAGTGTGTTCTTTAATTTTTCCAAACATTTTATAAAGGTTGCTCTTGATTCGTAAAAAGAGCAGTTGTAACGGTTTGATCCTAATCCGTGGTAAGAATTGAGTTTGCTCTTGAACTCACAAAAGGATCGTTGTAGTGGTTGGACTTTAATCCGTAGAAAGAGTCAGTGAGATCATTATACAAAATCCCAAAAGGCGCTTGGGAAAGTGATTGTAGGTCGAGTTTGACCAAACCGATATAAAAAAATTTTGTGTTAATTTCCTCTGTCAAATTAGAATGAATTATTATAAAAAATTTCGATGTTAATTTTCTCTATCCCTATACTACTTTAATTTTGCAATTAATGTGTTACTATAGTTTATTACGTGAAATTAATTGCAATATTTGTTCTTGAAGTTAATTATTCATAGTTTGTATATTTTAATAGGTAGTTCTTAAATTATAATATTTATTATCAATCTTGTTATTAGTACCAATTTGAGGGCTTTAAAGTAGTATTATTAGCTTCTTGGTTGTTTTGGGTTGAATTTATTTGCATAAATTTATTGTTTAAATTATTGTTAGTAAAAAGTTTTAATTAGTTTTAATACCCCTATTTACCCCTTCCCTCTAGGGTTGCCATATTGATCCTTCAATAATTCGATAACTAGGGTATGGTTTTTACAAAATAAAAAACTTACCCTAATGGGCTAAATAAGATAAATTTATATGGAGAAGGGTTTACCCTTGTCTAGGTAATTCCAGTTTTACCCTTGATACTAATTAATTAAATAAGCCCTTATTTAATTAATTAGCACATTAATTAAATAATCATATATTAAATCTATTTCTAATATATATGGTTAGTTAATTAATATATATAAACATCACATGTTTATATTCTTCCACCTCTCTATCATTAACCATTAATCAATCAATTAAATAACTATATTAAACCATATTTAATATAGAGTTAATTAACATATAAATATCACATAT
The DNA here is from genome assembly GCF_009727055.1 of Benincasa hispida. Taxonomy (NCBI): domain Eukaryota; kingdom Viridiplantae; phylum Streptophyta; class Magnoliopsida; order Cucurbitales; family Cucurbitaceae; genus Benincasa; species Benincasa hispida. The sequence continues at coordinate 1,910,305 of NC_052355.1, forward strand.
TTATATGTATACATCTCTTTAGAAATCCAATTCTTATAAATCTAATATTTGAATCTCATTCAAATATATCTCTCTTACATAATTTTGATTATAGACCGCGTCCATAATTAATTATATATTAACATATTAATATACAATTTTCTCAATTGATTTGAACAATTCAAATCATTCCTTATTAATATCCTTTAGTGAGCTAACAAGGGACCTTATGGACATACAGATCAGAAACTCCAATCATATGAGATTAATTGGCTAAACTCATTAACCAAATTGATCAATATTTGTTAACCATGGGTACACTCCACTAAAGACCCACAACTACACTCTTGTCACCGTAGATATATTTCTGTGTCCACAGATATAAACTAATAACAACAAGTTAGTCCTTCACGAGTGTTCGTAACACCAACTGGATAAAATTATCGTTTTACCCTTGGGTTACCTCTGTATCCTTAAGTATCAATACTCCTCTAATAACAACCTGGTCCAACCATTAAATAGAAACCCCTCTCGGGCCAGTGAGAGGGTAAGACCATTTGTTCAAGTGCTGCAAATACCACTTAAGGGAACACTCATCTACTTGCCATAAAATAAGAAAGGAGTGAATTACATCTTATATTATTATGTTCCCAACTCCCACTCGGTTTTGTCCGCAAAATGACAGACTTATTCTGTCGAAAATCTGGTCACTCTCACCCATACAAATAAAAGGACAATCCTTCATGAACAGGAATTTATAATATACTCAGGATTAAGACTAAGTTGCTTAAGTCATCCTATTGAAATAGAAATCTAACTAGTCAATGGTTTTACATCTAGTGATATATATTTCGCGGTCCAGTCTTATGCAAACTCATTGCATAAGATACTCCCATTTGCATGTCATCTACACGAGCGCATTGGATCATTGCATTTGTATCAAATACAAAGTGGGTCGTATCACCAGGATAAGGTACTCAACTTTATCCATATACTATAGACTATTTAGGCTATATCTTGAACATTGATTCTTATATGTCTTCACATATTGTTCAAGACACATAAGACAACTTTGGATATTATTTATTGGATTTAGGGTTATTAAGATAAAATAGTATACAACACAATCAATAACATTTATTGAAATAACATTGATAACTCTTTATTGATGATGGTCAATTAATTACATTTACTATCTACAAGTTTTAGGGCGTAACACCCAACAGTAACAATTACAAAGTGGGTCGTATCTATAGTGTCATCAGGATAAGACACCAAATCTTTATCCATATACTACAAGGTACCAAACCTTATCGATAACTCTTTTTTTGCTTATATATTTAGTGAATAATTTTGTAAAGGTTTATAATAATTTTGTAATTAGTATTACTTACTATAAACATCATATATCAATATATTAAAAACTAGTTACATTTAAATGAAAGTTAAATTACAAGTTTGGTCCTTAAGATATGAAAATTAGACTAGTAAATCCCTAATTTTTCAATTTTGATTCTCGTCCCTAAAAATGTCTAATAAATTATAAGTTCTTCCATTTTATACCTATTATATTTTAGAAATATTAAAAGTTTTAAAATTAACCATTTTATAAGACTTTAAAATTGTATCTAAATGAACTTTAAATTTTGTAGTTAATAGATACATTAATTTTAAAAAGATATCTAATTGAACCTATTAAGCACAAAGTTAAATCTAAAGTCTAATATAACATTTTCAAATAGGTAAGAGACGTAATAGATATAAAAAAAGATATTTTAGGAGTCTATTAAACACAAATTGGAAATTCTGAGATCTATTAGATATTTTTTTAAAGTTTAGGAACTATATAAATACAAATCTAGAAGTTTATGGGCTAAACTTCTAATTTAATATTCATGTGCCCCTCACGTAAAGTTTTGGATCCGCCACTGTAGACATATAATATTCTTTTTTTTTTCCGTAAGATTAACAAACTTACAACATACTTTCAAATTTATGTAAATGTACGAGTAGAATAATGTGCAAAAAAAAAAAATAAGAGGTCATCAACCAGTTGTAGGTTAGGGTTTTTGTGATTTTATGTTTGGTTGGTTTGAAGCATTTGTATGTGCTCATATATATATCTATATGTATTATATAGGTTTTTCTAATGAAATATGAAATGTTCCCTTCTTCAAAATGCTAGTGTTCCTTTTTTAACGTGTCATCTTATCTTCTTTTAACAAAAAAATAAAAATAAAAAAAATTAATTAGGGTCTATTTGGATTGCCTAAAAAAGGGTTTTACAAAAAACCATTTTTATTTTCTCATGTGTTTGAATATATTTTCTTAAAATATTTTTATACACACATTTTATTTGGTTTGATGAATTCTGAAAGTATTTCTATTAATGTTAAGTTACTATAAAACATGATTATTGAACATTATAATAATCTAAAAGTTTTGACTTTGTATTTTAAAAGCACTTTCACCTATTCGAGTGGGTTGTCAAAGATAGTTGTTGGAGATGATCGACAAGTTGTTGATTGGAATTGATCGCCCCGGAGTGAGGTAGTTGTAGTCCCAACAGTGGTCAATGAATAAAATCTTTTAATATCGGTAGATAAAATTTTAAGCTGATAATTTTTATGACTCAATCCAACTCAACCCTAACTATGTTGAACAAAAAAAAAAAGAAGAAGTTGTTTTCCCTAAAGAACCAATTAAACCAAAGCAGTTAAACAACCAAACTAGCGGAAAAAATTGTACGAATGACCCATTTTTTGGGCTCAAAATGTCAAATGACCAATTTTTTAAAAATAATGTCAATTGACCATCTGCTGACATCATCGACATACCAAATTACGTAAATTTCCCTCACAAGTGCCTCACGTTATAAGTCTCGCTCTCGTTTGCTTAAACACTCTCGCCCTCACTTTAAATTCCTTGGTTTGATATGATTACTCGTTAGTGTACGAACGATTTGACAATTTTCACGACTGAAACCTCAAATCAATAATACCTAAACACAATACAATAGTGATTTCTTTAAATTCTAAACTCCATTTCAACGGTGATTACTTTTCTGGTTTTCGATGGTGTTTTGTTGAACGGAGTTTCTTCGAATGGGGATTTCCAAGACGAGGCTTTTTCAGAACGGAATAGGTTTTTCAAAACGGTGTTTCATTATTTTGAGTCTGTTTCATTATTTTTGTTGTGTTATTTCTGGAAAGGTAGGAATTGAGCATTACGAAATTTTATATTGGGAGAGAGAGAGCGAGAGCAAGAGCAAGAGTAAGAGAGAGAGCAAGAGTAAGAGAGAACGAGATTAAGAGAGAGAGAGCGAGATTAAGAGAGAGTGAGATTAAGAGAGAACGCGAGATTAAGAGAGAGCGAAAGTACAATTCAATTGCTTGTACAACTTAATGACAAATGTTCTCTTGCTTTGTAGGATGACAGAAAAGTGTATACTTATTCGATATGGAGGTGATTGGGATGATAATGAAAGTCTGTATATTGGGGGAGAGTTGAAAAGAATCATTGTGCCTATTACATTGAAGTATGAAGAACTTAAATCTCACATTTATAAGGTTACAAATATCAGTTCTTCAGAGTTTGATCTTATAATGAGAGTTAAATATAAGCTTGAATATGAAGCCCCTCCACAATACATAAGGAATGATGATGATGTTTGCTTCCTTCTTTTTCGAGAAGAGCTTAGTAGACTTCAATCATCTGTAATGCTAAAATCGAATCAAGACAAAAATATTAGAATGGAGTTCGAAAATATGAGTTATATTGATACGACTGTGGACAGACAATATTAGGAATCATATTCGTTGGAAAGAGAATGATATTCCATTGTCTACTAACACTGTACCATCAACGTTATCACTTGACAACGACCATACTACTCCAGTAGGATTGAATTCAATGAATTATGGTGATACAAAATTGGGCGGTACTTCAGTTGTTGGTAATGAAAGATCATTTAGACTTGATTATATGGATTGTAGTCATCCAGAGCAACGTTGTGGTCCTTCAGTGGATGTTAATGAGCAACCAATAGGATTGAATGAAATGGATCGTGATCATAGAGATGTGCGATGTTCTATAGCAGCCACCATTGGTTCCAGCATCTGTGTCTTCAAGTCATAGGGGAGAGTTGATTATGCTTGGTACCTCTTCATCTAGGATAGATGTTGAAGTTGGTCAAATTTTTTTTTTTTTTAGTAAAAAGATTTGAAAATGCGATTATTTATTTTTTCCAATAAAAAATTTGAATTTAGGACCAGAAAGTCAACCAAATCTTTGTTCATTGTTAAATGTACTGGGGAGACTTGTAAGTGGAGCCTTCGTGCAGTGAAAATGGAAGGGTCTGATATATTCAAGATCACAAAGTACTATAGTTTGCACACATATTCCATCAAAATTCTAAATCACGACCATAGACAAGCAACTGCTATGGTTTTTGTTCAGTTGATTAAAGATAAGTTTACAGCCATGGGAATTATTTATAAACCTTGTCATATCGTTCAGGATATGAGGAGAGATTATGCCATGAACATAAGTTATGATAAAGCGTGGCGTGCAAGGCAAGCCGCATATGATCTCACTAGAGGTACTCTAGAATACTCATACTCCATACTACATGCTTATCGGCAAGCGTTAAAAATAGAGAATCTGGGTAAAATGTTTGAGATCGAACTTGAAGAAGATGTGCATTTCAAGTATATGTTTATGGCATTAGAGACTTGTATTAGAGGTTGCGGAAGCTATCGACCTGTGATAATTGTTGATGAGTTGCACTTGAAAGGAAAGTACAAGGGACCATGTTGGTTACAGTTTCTATAGACAAGAACAATCAATTGTAACCACTAGCATATGCAATAGTGGACAATGAAACAGATCGATCATGAAAATGGTTTATGTCGAACTTGAAATGCAGTTGGAGAACCCGATAATCTGGTGTTTGTGATTGAATGATATATATCAGCAATGCTATTCGTGCATTTTTTCTCACGACATTTCATGGATTGTGCACGTGGCACATAGAAAAGAATCTTACTACTGTTGAGGTTTATGCCCTAAAGTCTTGTGTCCTGTAGTTTGTAAACAACTTTGTAAGAATGCTTGTGATGTATAATATATAGGATATTAACTTCACTTCTTGACTTTGCACATTTAGATGTTTTTATTTTACCACAAACCAATAAACTTAATATCCCTGGTTGTCTTTATGTAACTTAAGCATGTATGTAGTGACATATAAGTGGATCAATATCTTAAGTGACAACCAAAATGGACTATAGTATATGGATTTAGGAGGGAAACCTTATCCTGGTAACACTACGAAAACGACCCGCTTTATGGAATAGTTACAAGTGTTGTGACTTGTCATAGATGGTCTGATCCTGATCATTTCGTGTAGGGGACATGCGAGCGGGGCGTCCTATACAAAGAGTTTGTATAAGACTTGACCTCGAAGTGTTAACGTCTCATCATATAACTCCGTTCATGACAGAGACTTCACTTCACTAAGATGACCATAGGTAACATGACCTCAATCTTGAGTGAGTTAGGAACTCCTGCCATTAAGGGCGGTCCTTTGATTTGCATGAGTTCGAGTGGCCAGAGCGCCAACTTAAACATACCACTTTGGGGATTCATCTGATTTGGGAGTTGGGAACTCAGCTTCACAAGATGGAGTTCACTTCTTCCCCGAAACAGGGGTAAATAGATAGATTGCTCTCTTAAGAGCTGATCCCAGGGCTTGAACAATGTGGCGCCACGCACCTTCTCATGGATCGAGAGGTGTTTACATATAGTAGGACTATGTTGTATTGTTCATTAGACGGATCAGTGGTACTTAAGAAGTAAGATGTAACTATAGGGGCAAAATGGTAAATTGGCCAGCTGTACTTATGAGCATCTATGAAAGGTCATCGTACTAATGATTGGTTATATCCAATGGATAGAGAAATATATCTATGGTAAGAAGAGTTCAACTGTCGATCTTTAATAGAATGTCTGGTAGCTAACAGATGGTGGATATCGTGGCCAAAGAGTTTAGCCAGTTATTCACGTACCGTTGGAGCTTCAAGCCATGGGTCCATAAGGTCCTCTTGATAGCTTGGATACAAGTTGAGAATCGATTTTTGGGTCAATTTGAAATGTTCAAATTGACAAGAGAGAGTTCGATTATATATAATGTAATTGAACTAGTTAATTATATATGATATAATTAACTTTATGTATGAGATACATTAATTTGAAGGAAATTGGATATAAATATGATTTATATCTAGTGGAGGAAAATATTATGATTAATATGTGATATTAATCCATAGGTTATGAATATGATGTGATTATATTCATTGTTTATTAATTGAACGGTTAAAGGGGTAATAGGATGACATCTCTTCTGTTTTCATAATAGATGAGTAAGTTAAAGAATCACTTTGACACTTAAATAGCTCACGGTGTGTTAAACATTGGATGCATAGATATTGTGTTGAAGAGTGTCATCGCTTAGCAAAACCTGTGCCTATACGGTAGTGCTTGGACGATCGCTTACCTATACGATAGCGCTGATTGATCGCTTAACGATTACACCTGCGCGCGTTATTTAATAAACGATCGTTTACCTTTTCTTAAGCGATCGTCTAGCGCCCGACATTTACTAAATGATCTTATAGACGATCGTTTAGCTTTTCCTACATGATCGTTTAGATGATCGCTTACCTTTTCCTACACGATCGTATACTTCACCTAAACGATCAAGCATTTTGTCTATACGATAGACGAGCCTATCTCCCACTTGTTTGATCGTTGTATACGATCTCCTTTCCTTCTTCCCTCTACCAAATCCAAACAAAGCCCACCCTTTGGATTCTCACTCCAAGAATGCTGAGGGCTTTGAGTGGAGGTGTTGTCCCCGTTTCCTTCTATTTGTGTGGAGACTATTCAAGAGATGATTGGGTTTTGCTGAGCGTTTGCTTACCATCTCAGCGAAAGCGAGGTTTGCTATGAAGAATAAGCTTTCAACTGGTATGGTCTCTCGATCTCTTATTTATTGTTCCATTAAACATGTCAATAATTTAGCATTATGAATGCATATTAGTATGTTTGATTGTATATGTGGGAATTTTGTCACAATGAATTGGAAAGATCTGCTTCCGCTTATAGGTACGCTTGTATAAGAGTTTCTTCAACTAAAAACTTTAAGGATAGTACGGTTGTTGGGATATTTAGAGATGCAGCAAAGGCATTTTGCATGATAGAGTTCCAGACCAAATGGGACGAACTCTGTAGTTTTTGAGACCGTACTGTCACGAAATATCTGGAAGACATTGGTCTTCAAAAGTGGGCACGGGTTTACCAAATAGAACGAAGATATGACAACATGACGCCCAACAATGCATAGTGTTTCAATTCGTTAACTAAAGTGTATCAACTATTGCCCATAGTATGCTTGGTTGAACATGTTAGAGGAATGCTCCAATCGTGGTTCTACGAATGGAGGAATTATTGGGCATCTTGAATGGCATTGCACTCTGACTACTGTGAAACCCGATTGGCAAGTGAGGAAGATAAGGGCAGACAATATTGGTGAAGAAACTCTATACAAAGAGAACAAATGAGTAGAAGCAAGATCGTTCCAAACCCCATTGTGACAGAACATACACATTTACAATCATGAAACAATAGTTATGCATAAACTCTAAATTATAACATGCTTCCAAAGGAAAATACTAAAGTTCGAATGAACTTACCCTTGAAGAACTTTTCTTCTTGCTTCTCTCGATCTAACAGCACGAACGTTAAGCCTCAGCAGACTCCTCAAACAGGAACAAATAACACTCGACCCTCAAATATTAAGCAGACACCACCACGAGACTACCTTAGTATTTTGGGTGTGAGAATTCAGAAGTTATGGGCTCTGTATGGATTTGGTAGAGGGAAGGAGGAATTGAAAGATCGTGTAGGCGATCGAGTAAGTGGGAGAAATCTGCAGTCTATTGTATAGACTGGGTACTCAATCGTTTAGAAACAAGTGTCTATCGTATAGCAAACTCGATGCACGATCATTTATGCTCTCAAGCTCTCATGTAGCTATATTCTTTTTTGTGTTCGATTATTAATCGTGTATCGATCGCATAATGAAAAAATAAAAATGATTTTCATTTTATCCATTAGTTACCATAACTGATCACAACTTCCCACTAAGTTGGTTATTAGGAGAAAAATCACAACCAATTATCCAATAATTGATTTAATTACAAATAAATAATATATTTATAACCCATAGTTTTAATATCACATCTCATGCAATATATAAACCATAGTTATTTTTCTCCTTTTGAGCATTTAATAATAATTCATCCAGTTAATGTATATAATACATCAAATCAATTATATCACATATAATTGAAGCAATTTAATTATATCATATATAATTAAATTTCCTCTTGTTAATTTGAACACTTCAAACTAACCCAAAAACTGATTCTCAAATGAATCCATTGAGCTACTAAGGGTACCTTATGGACCTATAGCTTGAATCTCCAACGGTATGTGAATAACTGACTAAACTTTTTAATCACGATATCCACCATCCATTAACTGCTAGGCACTTCATTAAAGATCGACAACTGCACTCTTTGCGCTACAAATATATTTTTGTGTCCATTGGATATAACCAATCAACAGTACGATGACCCTTCACAAATCGATCATAAGTACAGTCGGGCCAATTTACCCTTTTTCCTCTATAATTATATCTAACTCCTTAAGTACCACTGATTCCTCTAATGAACAATTCATCATAGTCTTACTATGAGTAAACCCCTTCTCGGGCCAAGAGAAGGTGTAGCGCCACATTGTTCGAGTCTTAGAATCAGCCCTTAAGGGAGCAATTTATCTACTTACCCTTGAAACGGGAAAGGAGTGAATTCTATCTTATGTAGCTGAGTTCCCAGCTCCTCAATTAGACGAATCCTAGTGGTAGGTTTGAGTCGGCGATCTGGCCACTCGCACCCATGCAAATCAAAGGACCGTTCTCATAGGCAGGAGATCCCAACTCACTTAGGATTAAGGTCATGTTACCAATGGTCATCCTTGTGAAATGAAAGTCTCTGTCATGAACGACTTTATATAACGAGATTAAACATTTCGTGGTTCGGTCTTATACAAACTCTTTTGTATAGAACATCCCCGCTCATATGTCTAATACATTAATAATTAGGATCAGACCATTTGTAACACATTACAATACTTGTAACATCTACAAAGCGGGCCACACTCGTAGCGTCATCAAGATAAGGTATCTCTCCTTTATCCATATACTACAGACCATTTAGGTTATCACTTAAAGCATGATCCACTTGTATGTCATCACATACATGCTTAAGTTACAACGATAACCAGGGATTTTAGTTTATTGGTTTATGGTTAATGCAACTAAAATATCTCATATTTCAAAGACTAGTGAATAAAATATCTCATATTATTACATCACAAATAGTTTGTTCATACAGATGCTTATAAACTATGGGACCCTACGAGATTTAGAGCATCAACCTCAACAATCAGGTTGAGTTTATTGATTGTTATTAGGTCTACGTGCGAGATAATCGATTGGATGATATTGTGAATCTTCACAAGAAGGAATGCACGTGTAAGGAATTTGACTCACTTGGTATCTCGTGATCGCATGCAATTGTGGCTGCCAAGGAATGAAACATACCCATTAAGAGTCTTTGCAGTCGATTCTATACAATGGACTCTCTAATGACTGTGTATGTGGAGCCTATAAATCCACTCGGGCACATATCTAAATGGAAGAGAGCTCCTAGATATGTAGAAAAGACTATCATTCCTCCAAAGTTTGTGGTATAAGTCGGGTGATGGAAAGTGAGAAGAATACCATTTAGAGGAGAATTTCACAAACAAATAAAATGTGGTAGGTGTGGGAATTATGGGCATAATTGCCAAAATTGTAGCGAACTGCTGACAACCGTGCGACGTATTGAAAATGGCAGAAACCGTGACTCAAATACCTCTCATCAAGTTTAGTTTATAACTAACTTTATCTTGTAACGGTCTGTTGGTATGTGTTATAAATACCATTGATCAAAAAACAAAGAAGAGTTTTTCATACTTTCTATTTTTTCTGTAAACAAAAACAAGTAGTAAGCAATCTTCAAGTGAGAAAGAAAGTGAATCTTTTTGCAAATCAGAAAAACACAATCTTATTATCAAATCAATCGATTTTAGAATATCGAGTTGAATCGCGTATCGATTTTCTTCAATCGAGTAGCATCGAGTCAAAAGTTTTTCATCTTTGAGTTGCTTCGAGTAAAGATTAATATCGAACAAAGAACAGAAACTCGTCAAGGATAGAAGGAAATTTTCATCGAGTATTGAGCAGAAACTTATCGAGTATCGAGGATTTAGCAAAGCATTACACAACCATTTCTTCATAATCTTGCTCTCTCCCAAAACCTCGCTCTCTCAATCTCCATAAGTGTTGCTTTCCCTAAAAGTCTCGCTCTCTAAATCTCGTTCTCTTTCAAAGTTTCACCCTCTCAATCTCGTTGTCAATCAAACTTTCTCTCTCAAAGTCTCTTTCTCTCAATCTCTCCCTCTTTCAAAATCTCGCTCTCTTAATGTTTGAACTTTAGACCTTCAACTTTGATATAATGTTCTATATACCATTAATATAATAAAAAGAGTAATAGCTCAATTATACATGTTTTGATAAAATGTATAATATTGAACTTTGAACTTTGAACTTTGAACTTTGATAAAATTGTTTTATACATGTTTTACATACATAAAAAACACAATAAAAAATACATGTTTTATACACATAAAAAATACGGAGTATTCACCCACAATTAACACGCTAACTGCATCCTATATTCACTCATTTTCCCCTAAGTGAGTAGTAAGGATCAACACTAGCTCACCAAAAGTTCTAGTAATTTTATTGCAAAGATGCACAATCAAGCGACCCGTGCTGTATGTCTGCATTCATAGGTCGAGTGATTTTCCAACGAGATGTGGATAGGTTCGGCTTTGAACGATCCACGTCACAGTTGTGAAGTAGGGGTGGTACTGTGACAGTCAATGGCTCCAGCTAAGTCCCCAACTTCGTCATTGGTGTGTATGATGGAAGTGAATCGAACATGAATATATGGCCTCTGTTAATGTGACCATCTAGTGCTCACTGATGCTCATTGTTGTATACACGAAATCCACATCTGCCCATTTGACATCGAATTTACTAGTGACATAGTCCTTGTACGTGTCTTCATCCTCCCATACTAGGGCAGCCTTTAGTATCGTCTTATTCTTTATTTGTTTAAATACCCATGAACATTAAGGTGACTCTGCCAAATAAAATGAGAAGTTAAGTAACGAAATATATCATAGTAAAATGACTATGCATAACAAAATAGAACAAAATTTACCGTTACTCCAATTGGAAAAATGGTGAACTTGTGCATGCATATGTCAGGTCGGGTATAAACTTTTTTTTTTTCATAAAATGAAATAAAGAATTTATGGTCTGCACAAAAATTTACTATGTCAGTCAAAGTATAAGATATCCAATTGTAAAGAAGTCAAAACTAGGAAACTTACATCGCATTCAACCCACGAACTCGGTTCAATCAATTCCTTGAAAAATTGCTTCGATAGTGGCTTAAAGGAATTCTTTCGAACTTCATTATCAGGATTCTCATTTGTGATCCAGCCCATCATTTCTGTAAAGATATTAAGTGGAACGTCATGTGCTACGTTGTACCCGACAATCGCTCTGAATAGTGACGTAGGCACACCCGGGAGAGGATACTTAACCTTTTCAAACGAAACGTGTACCCTAGAATCCACACTTTTCTTCTTTACTTGAGCTGGAGGTGTATATTTATCAATACCTTTCCTTTTACGAGTAGTTCTTCGAGATTCCTACATAAACAGATAACAAAAAATTACTCATCAAGAAATATAAAAATATAAATAAAGATTACTGATCCATAAATTACTCACCAATGTAGCTCCTTCCGTGGTCGTAACAATATTAGAAGTGTCGGCCTCTAGGCTGTCAGACATGTCGGCCTCTGTATATGGTACGTCGATCTCTATAGGTTGGACGTCAGTGGGTGATGTTGTGGTATCGAGCTCTAGAGGGGGGATGGGAGTAGGTGAAGTGGTGGTAGTTTGAGGCTCTACAGGGGGGATGAGAGTATCAAAGGCAGTCGCATTAGTGGTATCGGAATCCTGAGATGGGATGGGTGACCTCTGTCTCTTATACACATCTAGATGTGTGGGATAAGTGACATCGTGGCATCGTCACTTGTATGTGGGATAGGTCACCTTGTCGTCTCCTCAATCATCGTGGAACCCTTCAATTAGTAAACTAAAATGATGAGTTCACGAACACTTTTAGTTGGGAAAGATCATCGTGGAACCCTTCAATTAGTAAACTAAAATGATGAGTTCACGAACACATAAAAACTAAACACATAAAGACATAAAATGATAGTAAATGCAAACCTTGCACAGAGATTGCAACAGTAACAGAATGGCCAACAATTGTCCTCTCATGTCTGTCATGTTTTCCTTGATCTTGGATACACAACTATCTAAACTCGATATACGGCCATCCAACCTCGATAGTGAGCTTTCAATGGTTTGCTAGTACGAATAAATAGAATCGTTAGGATTGGCTCCCTCCATGCAGGCAACACACTCAGGATACTTTTCATCCATAGATCACTCTCTATGGGAATCCGCAAAATGGACATCATGTGGGTTCAGCTCATCCTCATCGCGTACGTCCCCCACCACATCATGGAACATATCATCACTAGGTGTGTATATCCCTCCCTCCACCCTTCCACATTAAGCATCCTCGTGCTCAGAATGCTCGTGTTCATCCCCTCCCTCCACCCTTCCACATTCATCATTGTTACCTCCATGATAATCATCACCGTCACTTTCAGAACTACCCCCACTACTCGATCTACTGCCACTTTCAACACTATCATCATTGGCACCTAGATCGAATATAGGTCGTCTGTCCATCGGGGTATCCCGAAACTCCCTCTCAGTGTCGATCATGACAAGACCTTTTTTAACCTTTGTCTGCATTAACAACCCAATAAAATGGTTAGTGTTAATTTAACAACCAAATAAACATATTATGTATAGAGTAAACGTACATTGTTAGACTCAAATATGTCTCTCTCGAGTACTTTGAAGGACACTAAGTGGGAGCATGACCATCGTAATATGCAAGGCAAAGCCACCTTACTCCTTCACTCTGCAATGTTCCCAGCTATCGATGTTGCTAGGATCTCGTACGTCCATACCTAAATAAAATTTAACATATATTAAGAACGATAGTAATGTTAAATCAAACAAAACGATTATTATGTTAAGAAAATTTACCTGAAACACTTGTGAAAATCCACGCAAAGAGTACTTCACGACATAATTTTTATTTCCTTTCACCTTCATCTTGTATAAACTACTCTTATCATTCAATGCAGTCTTTAGGGCATCGATTGTCCTCTCCCAAATAATGGTACCCAAGTCTAGACTATTATAGTACTCTATGTTCTGAACATCCTTAAAACGTTTAAGGTCCACTACATTTTTCTGCTCGTTCTTTCCCATCATTGCACCCTCCGTGTAGTAGACTAATGTGATCTTCACAGCATCCTCATCATTTTCAAACTCCAACTCCTTGTATTTTTCTTCTGGTAGAGGGACATGTAAGGTGTCCTTTGTCACTCGATTATCGAAAAACTTGATTGCAAGTTCATATGAGGACTACTCATTCTGATCAACTCGCATAGGGGATCGCCACAAATCAGTCAACAATAAAAAATCATCATTCAAAAATGTGACGACCTTTCCACCAACAGAGAATGAGATTGAGTAAGCTCTCGTGCTCTTCACTTCTCTCAACAACACATGATGGATAATTGGGCTGTTGAACACCATGCCAATGTTTACAAATCGCTCAAAAACTGTTCTCTTGAACATCTCTAACTACCTTGGAGTAAACTTCTCCTTCATAGTCTTGTTCGCATTAGCAATGTGGGTCAAACTCGTTACTTAACTGGGAAATCGGTCGACTACAGGTATTCTGAAACGTGTTGACATCTTAAATCACTCCTGCATGAAATAAAGATTCAATCAATAAACTTCTTCAGAAAAAATTGTAAAAAAACATTATGTTTAAGTCCGCTAGAACCACTATCGCTGGTCTCGTTAGTATCGCTCTTGCTGGTATCACTCTCGCTGATGTCACTATCTTCAGTGTCGCTCTCTCTAGTAACTTTCACTTATCTCGCTCACATTCTCTCTTTTTACTCGTCTTCAACCACATAACACATTGAAAAAAAAAACCATAGGTTCACAATATTTCTAAACCCCAGAACGACCCACCTTTTCCGGTGTCGCTCTTTCTAGTATCGCTCTCGTCGATTTCACTCTCACTTATCTCGCCTACATTCTCTCTCTTTACTCGTCTTCAACCACAGAACACATCAAAAACCAAAACAAAAAAAAAAAACACCATAAGTTCATAGTATTTCTAAACCTAGAACAACCCACCTTTTCCAGTGTCGCTCTCGTCGAAAAAAAAAAAAACAAAAAAACCATAGGTTCACAGGATTTATAAACCCATAATGACCCTCAAAGCCCCATTACCGATCCGTTTAAGACATTTTCAGGCACAAATTAAAATCACTTAACGATCATATTTGATTTTTAGACATTAGTGGAATCTTTTGCAAGTCCAAATGATGGATTTTAAAACGCAGCGAAACCGTCCAGAGCTTATGAGTGATATGAAGCCGTTACGCTTGGGAAATTTGAAGAGTTTTTAGTTTTGGTTGGTTTTCAGTAAAAGGGTAAGAAGACAAAGAGGTGAGAATAATTTACGTAATTTAGTACGACGATGATGTCAGAATAGAATCAATTGATATTATTTTTTAAAAATGAGTCATTTGACATTTTAGGTAAAAAAATGGTCTATCTGCACAAATTTTCCGTTTCACGAATCTTTATCCCTTCTTCTCCGTATTGCTGCGCCAATCAAACCCACTGAACGGAGGTGCGGCGGAGCTGGACGGAAGAGGCACAAAGTTCCACGAACGGAGACGGATCCACCACCTCAAACAGAGAACCCCGACGGCAGGTCTGTCACCAGCGTCGAAGACCAGCGGGGGATCTGGTACGTAGGGGCGGCGGTACCCACGAACATAAGAGCAGAGACGCACGGTGGAGGACGAGTATATCTGTAGAGGCGGCGGTGACCGGTAAACAGTAGGTTTCGCGGCAGAAAAATTTGTTTTTCTCTAGCCTCTGATACCATGTTCAATTCTGTATATTGTTGAAGATAATTGTCTGTTTACAAAGGATATTACAAGAGTGTATATATCACATAAAGGAGACTACAGGAAAGAAGAGTATAAATTAGCCGAAAAAGAAAAATTCTAATTGGCTAATTAATAGCCAACAGTATGGTAATAGACTTGATAAGAGCATACCCATGAGCCTATTCTTTTCGAGGCTTATGGAATGGCGGGGAATGGATTGGTTAAACATCTTAGGGGTGAACTTCCATTTCTTGATTCATCGCCTTTTTCCAAGCTCTTGAACCAGTGTGCTCGCTTGAAGTCGGTTAGAGACACGAGTCGTGTTCATGCTCGCATAATTAAATCGCCCTTTGCCTCCGAAACTTTTATCCAAAATAGGCTCATTGATGTATATGGGAAATGTGGATGTGTGGATGTTGCTCGCAAGTTGTTTGATAGATTGCTTGAGAGAAATATTTTCTCTTGGAACTCCATCATTTGTGCATTCACTAAGTCTGGATTTCTTGATGATGCTGTCCACATCTTTGAGAAGATGCCTCAAGTTGACCAATGCTCGTGGAATTCTATGATTTCGGGTTTTGAACAACATGATTGCTTTGGTGAAGCTTTAATTTATTTTACTCAAATGCATGGTCAGGGTTTTGTCATGAATGAATATTCATTTGGTAGTGCTCTCAGTGCTTGTGCAGGTTTACAAGATTTGAAACTAGGTTCCCAAATCCATAGTTTAATATATAGGTCAAATTATTTATCAGATGTGTATATGGGCTCTGCTCTAGTAGATATGTACTCTAAATGTGGAAGAGTTGACTATGCTCAAAGTGTTTTTGATGAAATGACTGTGAGAAGTAGAGTTTCTTGGAATAGCTTGATTACGTGTTATGAACAGAATGGTCCAGTTGATGAGGCTCTTAAGATTTTTGTTGAGATGATCGAATGTGGGGTTGAACCTGATGAGGTAACTCTTGCAAGTGTTGTTAGTGCATGTGCAACTATCTCGGCAATCAAAGAAGGTCAACAGATTCATGCTCGAGTTGTGAAATGTGATGAATTTAGAAATGATCTTATTTTAGGCAACGCATTGCTTGATATGTATGCTAAATGTAATAGGATTAGCGAGGCTAGAATAGTTTTCGATCTAATGCCAATTAGGAGTGTGGTGTCTGAAACCTCAATGGTAAGTGGGTATGCAAAAGCATCTAGAGTTAAAGTTGCAAGATATATGTTCTCAAATATGATGGTGAAAGATGTAATTACTTGGAATGCGCTTATTGCAGGGTGTACACAAAATGGAGAGAATGAAGAGGCACTTATACTCTTCCGTCTTTTGAAAAGGGAGTCTGTTTGGCCTACACACTACACATTTGGCAATCTCCTCAATGCTTGTGCAAACCTTGCTGATTTACAGCTTGGCCGACAGGCTCACTCTCATGTTTTAAAGCATGGATTTCGATTCCGGTATGGAGAAGAGTCAGATGTTTTTGTTGGGAATTCTCTAATAGATATGTATATGAAATGTGGATCAGTTGAGAATGGTTGTAGGGTGTTTGAACATATGTTGGAAAGGGATTGCGTCTCATGGAATGCTATGATAGTTGGATATGCACAAAATGGTTTTGGCAATAAGGCCCTTGAAGTTTTCAGTAAAATGTTAGAATCAGGAGAGAAACCAGATCATGTAACAATGATTGGTGTTCTTTGCGCTTGTAGTCATGCCGGACTGCTTGATGAAGGTCGTTATTACTTTCGATCAATGAGTGCACAACATGGTTTGGTGCCATTAAAAGACCATTATACATGTATGGTTGATTTACTTGGCCGAGCTGGCTACCTTGAAGAAGCAAAAAATCTAATAGAGGAAATGTCAATGCAGCCTGATGCTATCGTCTGGGGATCCTTGCTTGCCGCTTGTAAAGTCCATCGGGACATCAAATTGGGGGAGTATGTAGTAGAGAAACTTTTAGAGGTAGATCCTGAGAATTCTGGGCCATATGTTCTTCTCTCTAATATGTATGCTGAACGTAGAGATTGGAAGAATGTTGTGAGGATAAGAAAGCTGATGAGACTGAGGGGAGTGATTAAACAACCGGGTTGCAGTTGGATTGAAATTCAGGGTCAGTTGAATGTTTTCATGGTTAAAGATAAAAGGCATGCAAGGAAGAAAGAAATCTACATGCTTTTGAGAACACTCTTACAACAGATGAAACAAGCAGGATATGTCCCGTATGTTGGCAGTAATGAGATTGATGAAGAACAATAGAAAGAACATGACATAACCTCATCTTATCAAATGGAAATGCTAAACCCAGGTGACTAGATTCTTCTAGCTAATCTAAATAAGAATAGATTTTATATTGATCCAATGCTAAAGGCAAACCATAAGTAAAGAAGACATGGATTCCTCTAGCTCTGATCAATATAGTGTTAGTCTAGATTGTTAAATTAGGTATTGGGTATGATATATTCTTTTTTTTGTACTTTCATTTTGTCCAATATCGTGAAAAATATTTCTTGGCTACCCCTATTTGGATGCCACATATTTTTCCATTTAGGATACTAATGTTCTTTTAAATAACAAAACTACATGGTCTCAATTCAATCATGTAATGGCTAGTTGTGAGAACATTATGTCGTTATTTGTACTTTTCTTAACTAACAATGCATGTTATGTATGCATGGAAAAGGCATAGATCACTTACCTCATTGGATGTGTCTTAATCAATCAATCATGCAAATGACTTATATTTTTTCATCTTGTTTGATTTTTTGAAATGTTTATGATGCTGTTTTCCTTGATTTTATAGGGAAAACTGAGATTATTGAACTCCATCCAATTTGCCTGTGTTTTTGGGTGATTTAAGAAGGAACAATTGGAAATATCTTTAAATATACAGAGAATAGTTTTGAATGTTGACAGTGTGGATGACTTGTGGTTGGGAGAACCATTTTGTAGCTTCATTATGACTTCCAAATGGTGTCAAACCAAATCTGAATTTTTTAATCAAAATGTATCTCTCCCTCCATTGAGGGGAGGGAAGCCTTTATTTATAGGAAAACAGAGCATAGGTTCTGTTTACATAACATAATTACAAGCAAAACTAACAAATTTAAAACAACAATCAATTCATAACAAACAACTATTAAACTAACTAACTATCTTTCAAAGATAAAGCTTCTAATTACACCATATTCCAACCCCCTAAAATCAGACTCGTCCTCGAGGATGACAATTAGGACGCCAACCGGAAGTCATCAGGACCAAAATGAGGTTTGAGATCACCAACATTGAATATTCGATTAATATGTAGGTCACAAGGTAACTCAATGCGGTAACTTGGTTTGGCCATCTGTTTGTGAATGAGAAGAAAGGTTTAAATGCAGTTACCCATTCATCCCTCGAGCTTATTCGGATCTGGTGGTATTCATTCTTCATGTCCACTCTTGAGAATATTAAGGCTCCTCGAAGTTGGTCAAGCAAATCGTTTATTTGAGGTATTGGAAAGCGATATTTCACTGTGATTCGATTGATAGCTCTATTATTCACGCACATCCTCTAACTACCATCCTTTTTTGGTGTAAGTAGGGTTGGCACTGCACACGGTCTCAAATTTGGTTGGATATGCCCTTTTTTGAGTAACTCCTCAATGTGTTGAGGAAGGATTTCATACTCCTTAGGATTCATCCTATTATGAGGTAAATTTGGTAGTGTAGCTTCGAAATTAGATCAATATGATGTTGGATGTCTCGCAATGATGTAGTCCCTCGGGTTCCTCTCTAAGTTGAGGGAATTCCTCAAACAATCTTTGCACTTCCAGAGGAACTTCATTTTCTTGGGTTTCTTTGGACTTTTCAGCAACAAGTCCTAGAATATCAGTCTCCCTTTTCTTCATCAAAATCTGGCCATTGATTGTAGTAAACAAGTGGCTGCTGTCTTTTTTCTTTGAATTTACTCCTTCCTCATTCTTTTTGTTCAATTGGAGTAACACCACTTTCTTGTCCATCCAATGAAATTCATAAGTATTTTCTCTCCCCTCGTGCAAGGTTCGAGTGTCATATTGCCATGGTCTTCCCAGTAGTATGTGACATACATTCATTTCTAACACATCACATGCTATTTGGTCTTTATAACTACTGCCAATTGACAAAGGAATGGTGCAAATTTCATGTACTTGTGCCTTGCCACTTTTCTTCACCGAACCAATCTTGTAAGGGCTTGGACGAACTTCTACCTTGAGGTTCAAGGCTGTCACTAGCTTCTTGGAGGCGTAGTTCTCACTACTTCCATTGTCTATAATCATGTTGCACACCTTTCCATTGATTGTACATCTTGTCTTGAAAAGACAATGTCGTTGAGGGTTGGGGTTTCCTTTAGGAGTAATTAGCAACCTTCGGAGAACACAAGATACCCTCTCACCATCATCCGGTTCAATGAATTCAACTTCTTCAACTTTGTCACTATTTTCAGTTAGGATTTTTTCTTCATCTTCCATGTAAGCTACCCTCTTCTTTTGAGGGCACTCACTGGATAGATGGTCAGCTTGGCCACATTGAAAGCATTTGCCTAATGAAGGTTGGTTATAAGGGTTTTGGGACTTCTTTTTGTTTGCTGCTTCGGCGCTTTTCTCTATGGTTCCTTTAGGGTTTTCTTTCTCCTTTTCTTTGGCCGAGGGTGCTGATGTTGGTTGGTTCATGATTTTATTTGAGGAATTCATTCTCCTCGTGGATGTAGCAAGAATTTCGATACTGTGATCGTATCGTTCGAGGCACAGGAAATTGCCTCCACCCATTTTGATGCATAGTCAACATCTAGTAGGATATAGTTGTAGCCATTAGACGATGGAAATGGCCCCATGAAATCGATTGCCCAGACGTCAAATAGTTCCACTTCCAAGATGACATTCATTGTTATTTTGTTTTTTTCAGAAATGTTTCCAGTGCGTTGGCACCTATCGCATTTTATGACATAGTCGCACGCATCCTTGAATAAGGTAGGGCAATAATATCCACTTTGCAAGACCTTCACAGCAGTGCGCTGACTTCCAAAGTATCCATCGTAAGACGATTCATGGCATTGACATAGGATGCTATGAAATGCCATTTTAGGAACACATTGTCTTAGGATATGGTCAGGTCCCCTTTTATATAGGTTGGGTTCATCCAAATAATAGAATTTACAATCATGCATGAGCCTTTTCTTTTGTTGAGAGGTATAATCTTCTGGGAATTGCTTGCCAACAAGAAAGTTGACAAATTCTGCATACCAAGACAAATATTCATCAACTTTTAGCAACAGTTCGTCAGGAAATGAAGCGTTCACAGAAGGTTGTACTCGATCATTTTCATGATGTTCAAGCCTTGACAAATGATCAGCGACCTTGTTCTCTGTCCCTTTTCTATCCACAATCTCGGTGTCAAAACTCCTGTAGTAATAGGACCCACTTAATCAACCTTGGTTTTGCATCCTTCTTGGTCATCAAATATTTGATAGCAGAGTGATCAGTGTAAATGATGACCTTTGATCCTAGCAAATATGGTCGAAACTTCTCCATAGCAAAAACCACTACCAGCAACCCCTTCTCAGTGGTCATATAGTTCTCTTGGGCGCTGTTAAGGGTTTTACTTGCATATGCGATAGGATGAAGAATCCTTTTTATTCGTTGAACTAACGTTGCTCCCATCGCATATCTACTGGTGTCACACATAAGTTCAAATGGTTTTGTCCAATATGGAGAAATTAGTACAGGAGCTGAGACTAATGCTTTCTTCAATTTTTCAAACGTATTCAAACAATTGTTGTCAAAATCAAAAGGTCGATCCATCTCCAACAACATATTTAGTGGCGTGGCAATTTTTGAGAAGTCTTTGACAAATCTGCGATAAAAACCGGCATGTCCCAAAAAAATTCTCAAAGTCTTCACATTTGTTGGGGGCGGCAGCTTCTCAATGGCCTCGATCTTAGCTCGATCAACTTCTAGGCAAACCTTGTGGCTAAGAACAATTCCTTTGGTCACCATGAAATGACATTTTTCCCAATTCAAAACCAAATTTGTGTCTTCACACCTTTTTAAGATTTTCTCTAAATTCTCAAAGCATACTTCATATGTCTTCCCGTAGATTGAAAAATCGTCCATAAATATCTCAACAAAATCTTCGAGATAATCTGAGAAGATGGCCATAATGCACCTTTGAAATGTGCTAGGTGCATTGCACAATCCAAATGACATGCGAGGAAAAGCGAATGTCCCATATGGGCATGTAAACGTTGTCTTTTCATGATCTTCTAGTGCGATCATAATTTGGTTGTACCTTGCATAGTCGTCCAGAAAGCAAAAATAGTCATTCTCCGCCCATCTATCCAGCATTTGATCAATGAAAGGTAAGGGAAAGTGATCCATTTTTTGTCGCGGTGTTGAGTTTCCGGTAATCCATCAAGATTCTCCAACCGATAACTGTATGCGTTGGTATTAGTTCGTTGTTTTCATTGGGAACGACTGTCATTCCCCCTTTCTCTGGCACACATTGCATTGGGCTGACCCACGTGCTATCTAAGATGGGGTAGATAATTCCAGCATCCAGCTATTTGATGATTTCCTTTTTTACTACTTTCATTGTAGGGTTCAATATGCGTTGAGCTTCATTTTGTCCCAAGAAAGCATACTTCAGATGAGCTGGTAAACACCTTCAGTTCCAAGACGGGAGGTTGTTCCAGAGAAGTTTTATTCAATCCTTTTTCTTCCTCCATAGTCAGCGGTAGTATTCTGTATCACGGTCATTGCATTATATGATTCGACTGCGGTGTGGGCCTCCTCCTCTGATTCTTCATTTGTTCCCCAATCCCAGCTGCAGGACCATTCCTCATCCACATTGCATTAGTGTGCTTCATCCGGGTAGCTCATTGCCTTAATGATGTTGAACTTCAGCTTTTGACCGTTGACATTCATTGCAATTTCTCCTTTGTGCACGTCGATCTGAGCTCTCCCAGTGAAGAGGAATGGTCGTCCCAAGATAATAGAGACATCTTTATCAGCTTCATAGTCGAGTATGATGAAGTCTGCTGGAAGGATGAATCTATCAACCTTGACCAACACATCTTCCAACTTTCCTTCCGGATGAACAAGCGATCGGTCTGCTAATTGGAGGGTCGTTGATGTGGGCATGTGTTCTCCGATCTTCAATTGTTTAAAAGTTGACAAAGGCATTAGGTTTATGCTTGCCCCTAGATCACATAGTGCATGCCCAATATAAATTCCTCCGATTGAGCAAAGTATTGTAAAACTTTCACGATCTTTCATTTTTGGAGGAATGATCGCGTTGCTGACTTGCGTTAGAGCCAGCATCTCGTACTTCCCTATGCTTCTTTTATTGGTTATAATATCTTTCAAGAACTTAGCATACGTGGGCATTTGCTCTATTGCTTCCGTAAGGGATGTTGATATGTAGCTGTTTCAATATTTTCAAGAAGCGTTGTTATTGATTTTCATCGCTTTTCTTCTTTTTCAGCCTTTGTGGAAATGGAGGTGGTTGGGCTTCTTGTGTTGTTGATGTAGTTGATGCGGTTATTTCTTCGGGTACTTGTTCTTTCTCCTGAACACTTTCCTCAGACGCATAATCTTCGCCTTGTTGGATTTTAGATTCTTCATGCGATTTTCTTTTTACAACCTTTGCTGTCATGCGTCCACTTCTTAATGTCACCGCCTAACATTGTTCCTTGCCTTTGTCTCTCATATGGTGAGGAATTTCAGTGGTGCTGGGAAGTGCTCCTTGTTGCCTGTTCTTCAACTCGCCTGCAATTTGGCCCATTTGTACTTCCAGATTACGAACGGATGTTGCTTGATTTTGAAGAACTGTTTCATTCTTTTGAATGTATTCCTTCAATAAATTTTCTAAGGATGAGGATGACTGAGATGAATTGGTTGTCTGTTGAAATCCGTTTGGTCTTCGTTGAAATCCTGGTGGTCCATCTCCATGGGCATTGTGAGTATTGACTTGTGCTTGTTGCTGATTACTACCCACAAGAGAAATTCAAATGGTTTCTCCAGCCAGGATTGTATGTGTTAGAGAAAGGATTGTTTTTAATGAAGTAGACAGATTGAGGATTGCGCGGGCATTCCTTAAAGGAGTGAGGTTCTTTGCAAAGAACACAATTTCTGTTATTCATTTGGGCAATCGCATTCACTTGCCCGCCTTTTTCTCCCGTCTTTGTCATGCTCATCGCCTGCAACAAGTTTGTTATCACATTAACTTGTGTCTGCAGAGATGCGATAGCGTTGTTGTTCTGGGTACTGTTGGTTCTGGACCCATATTCATTTTCCTGCTAGTCGTCGTGATTCTTTGAGATCCAATCCAATATATTCTTGGCCTCAATGTAAGTTTTATCTTTAAATCCACCTGCCGCTGCAACATTCACAGCGGTTTACGATCCTGAGTTCAAGCCATTGTACAAGATTTCCATTTGGAGACAATCAGGGAGTCCATTATGCGGACAACCATTAATTAGTCTTTTGAATCTCGCCCACGCATCGCTCCTTGCTGAAAGTTTGTGATTAACCTTCTCCTCTTTGCATTTTCCGTTGGTGGGAAGTACTTTTTCATAAACTTCTCTACCACTTGTTCCCATGAAGTTATCTCCCCTGGTTCAAGTGAGTACGTCCATTTTCTAGCTTTGACGCTTGGTGAAAATGGAAATAGTGTAATTCGTACTTCTTCTGGTGTGATGTTTGAAAATACAAAGGTATTCAATATTTCGATAAAACTCCTTAGGTGAGCGTGGGGTCTTCACTGCGTCTTACCCCAAATTGCCCGGCCGCTTGAATCATTTGAAGCATTATTTCAAATCTTGTTCCATCCATACAATGTTTGCGCCCGGAGAGAAATCATACAAGTTGGGTGACGCATAGTCCTTGATGGGTCTATTACGATCATTTGCCAACAAAATTTGGTTGGCGATTGCTTCGTTGTGATTATTTTCTTCTCGTAGTTCCTCCAGGTGGTTCTACTGTTCGGCCATCTCACAAGCTCTATTTTGTCGTCTTCTTTTGTTGCCTCTTTGTCTTCTGTGAAAAGTTCTCTATTTCTGGGTCGTATACAAGCTCGGGAGTATTTCTTTCGCTCATACAGCGTTTATGCCTTTCTCGCAGTCAAGGTACAATACTCCAGAAAGTCGAAGTCTGCGAAGATCAATAAAAATAGCTTTAGCACACTTAGTTACCGCAATCCCCGACAACGGTGCCAAAAACTTGATGCGTTCTGTACATGTGATGAAATAATAATATTTATGCGATTTAACGCTCAGTTTTCTTTAGTCACACCCAATTGCAAATTTGACCAAAGTTCTTGGTGAGTCCAGGGTCGAACGCAGGGATTGCTTGTAAGCACGCGATGAAACTAAAAATATGATCTTAGCACGAGTTAAAATGTTCAAAGGATTGATCGAATAAACAAACTTAAACCTAAAAATTTAGCAGAGGATGGGGAGGAACCTGATATCTTTGAGTACAAATCAGACAGAACATCACCGGAGGACGCGAAGGAGATTGCGAATCTTTCCTTAAACTCATTGGCTGGGCTGAGCTCACCAAAAACGATCAAGGTACGGGGAGTCATTGGTGATCGGGAGGTTGTTGTATTGATTGATGGAGGAGCAACGCATAACTTCATCACCTCGGAGTTAGTCACGGAACTGCAACTGCCAATATCGCCCTTCGAAGGATATGACGTAGTGTTGGGCTCGGGGGGATCCGTTCAAACTGCCGGAGTATGTAAAGGTGTGTATATCGCCATTTTCGATTTATCAATTATACAAGATTTTCTCCCTCTACCGTTGGGCAGCGCGGACGTTATCCTGGGAGTAGTGTGGCTGGAAACTCTTGGGTAGATCATTTTCGATTATAGACTGTCAACCATGGAATTCAAAGTTGGGGAGTGGACAGTCCAATTGCAAGGAGACCGAGGCTTGGTTAAGTCACAAATATCCTTGAAATCCATGGCCAAGGCAATTAGAGGAGGGGACCATGGGGTCTTGATAGAATTAAATAGCTTGGACCTGAACCAGGATAAGGCAGTAGAAGAAGAAGACAGTACAATTGGGACCATGGGAGATAAAATTGATGTACCTCAGGAAATTCAGTAGGTACTAAGGAAGTTCGAAGCAGTTTTTCAAACACCATCTGAACTGCCTCCACAATGAAGACAGGATCACACCATTGAGCTACTTCCAGGGGCGGGGCCGATCAATGTGAGGCCTTATAGATACCCACAATTCCAGAAAGATGAAATTGAAAGGATGGTCAAGGAGATGCTAATGGCAGGGGTCATTTAGCCAAGTCGAAGTGCTTTTTCTAGTTCGGTCTTGCTGGTCAAAAAGAAAGATGGGAGCTGGCGTTTCTGTGTCGACTACCATGCCTTGAATAATGCAACCATCCCAGATAAGTACCTTATTTCCATTGTTGATGAATTATTAGATGAACTATACGGTGCCACAATCTTTTCAAAAATTGACTTAAAATCAGGGTATCATCAAATCCGAGTTCACCCAAGGGACATCCACAAAACCGCTTTTAGAACACACGAGGGCCATTATGAGTTTTTGGTAATGCCATTCGGGTTGAGGAATGCTCCATCTACTTTCCAAGCCATCATGAATGAAATCCTCAAACCATATCTTCGTTAATTCGCGTTGGTCTTCTTCGATGACATTTTGATTTATAGTAAGACATTGGAGGAACACATGAGCTATTTATCAACCATCTTGGAGGTATTGATCGAAAACCAGCTGGTAGAAAATTTGAAGAAGTGTCAATTTGGGGCAATGAGCATTGAATACTTGGGGCATATTATTTATGCACAGGGGGTATCGGCCGACCCATCCAAGTTGGAAGCAATGAGCAGTTGGCCTACACCACGTAATGTGAAGGAATTGAGGGGCTTCCTCGGCCTCACAGGCTATTACAGAAAATTTGTGACCAACTATGGTGCCATAGCCTTGCCACTGACTCAATTACTAAGGAAGGGAAGTTACCACTGAAGTGAGGAAGCAGAGGATGCATTTCAACGTCTTAAATCCGCCATGATGTCTGTACTAGTGTTGGGATTACCCAACTTCAACAAGCCTTTTGTTGTAGAGACGGATGCATCAGGTGTTGGGGTGGGGGCTGTGTTGATACACAACAAAAGACCATTGGCGTATTTCAGCCAAGTACTGCCCCCTACTCATCGTTTCAAGGCAGTATACGAGCGGGAATTAATGGCCATGGTGTTTGCGATTCAAAAATGGAGACCTTACCTTCTAGGAAGACACTTCATAGTCAGGACAGACCAAAGCCTAAAATTTCTTCTAGAACAGAGGGTAATCGCCAGAGAATACCAACGTTGGATCGCCAAACTCATGGGATATGACTTTAGCATTGAATACAAGAAGGGAACTGAAAATTCGGCCGCGGATGCTCTTTCTCAACTACCAACCTCATTGGAACTTGGAGTGCTCAGTGTAATGATGGGGTTGAATACCTCTGTTTTTGTTGAACAGGTGGGTGCGGATGAGGAATTGAGTGGGATCCGGCAAGCATTGTTAACTGATCAGCCTGCTCCTACCGGGTATAGTATTAAGGGTGAATTGCTATGCTATAAAGGAAGGATCGTACTACTGGCCACTTCACCCACAATACCCCTATTATTGCATGAGTTCCACAATAGCCCCATAGGAGGATACCAAGGAAGCTTGAAGACCTATCAAAGGCTGTCCAAGGAAGTATATTGGAAGGGAATGAAGAAAGCCGTTCAGCAGTTTGTGGCAGATTGTGGAATCTTCCAGCAGGCCAAGTACCTATCCCTTTCACCAATGGGCCTCCTAAAGTCCTACCCATTCCTGACAGAGTATGGGTGGATATCTCCATGGACTTCATTGAAGGGCTTCCAAAATCTGAAGGATTTGATACCATCATGGTAGTGGTAGACCGACTGTCCAAGTACGCCCATTTCATCACCCTAAAACATCCATTTTCTGCTAAATCTGTGGCTGAAGTATTTGTTAAAGAACTCGTGCACTTACATGGTTACCCTCGAAGCATCATGTCCGATCGTGACAAAATCTTTACTAGTTTATTTTGGGAAGAGCTCTTCCATATGATGGGAACTCAGTTATGCAGAAGTACAGCTTACCATCCCCAGACGGATGGACAAATGGAGGTAATTAATAAAGGCGTCGAAACTTATTTGAGATGTTTTACTATGAGCAACGCTAAACAATGGGCTAAGTGGATGCCTTGGGTCGAGTTCTGTTATAATACCTCATTTCACACAGCTACCCAAGCCACTCCCTTCGAAGTTCTGTATGGTTGCCCCCCCACCTATACTCGGATACATGAATGGTTCTAGCTCAGTCAGCGAGGTTGACATTTAGCTGCGAGATAGAGATATGATGATAGCCAAGCTTAAGGACTCGCTACACAAGGCGCAACAAAGAATGATTAAGACGGCTAATGCAAAGAGGAGGGATGTGGAATTTGGAATAGGAGACTGGGTCTGCCTTAAGCTTAAACCATACAGACAGTCATCTATAGCCAAGCACAAGCATCCAAAGCTGGCACCACGGTTTATAGGGCCGTTTTAGGTGACTGATCGCATCGGGAAGACAGCATATAAGCTTGCATTGCTAGTCGGAACAGGTATCCACCTTGTGTTTCACATATCAGTCCATCGAAAGGTAGTCGGCTGCAATCTGCCTAACATACCGATTCCTCCTAATGTGACCGACGAGTTGAGTTTCATAACACAACCTACTGAGTTGTTAGGCATCAGAACTTCACCTTCCGGAGATCAACAAACAGAGGTATTAATTTGTTGGGAGAATGGAGATAAAACCGAGGCAACATGGGAGCTTCCAGACGTAATCAATGACTAATTTCCTGATTTCCACCTTGAGGACAAGGTGGCTCTTTGGGGTGCGAGTATTGATAGACCCTTAATAACCAAAGTATATGAAAGAAGAAAGAAAGGGAAGGAAAATATTGAGAGAATATAAGGGCTAGGGAATATTGTTAGTTAGAGGAGGAAAAACATAAAAGAGAGAGAGAGGGGCCCACGGGAAGGGGGGAGTTATTTGTAAGGGTCATTGAGGCCATGAGAGTCATTGGTAATTTTGTATCAATTCTCATATGTTGAGACTGATGGGAGAGAAGGGAAGCTCTCAAAATCTTCCCTACTGTTAATAAAATAAGGAAAGGCATTCCAACCTTATAACTTTGGTCTTCAATGAGCGTTTTCACATTCAACTAGAGCTAATGTTTTGCAACTTTTGTGTGGCCCTTGCATATCTTCGAAGGTCTATATTTTGTGGACTAATGCAGTTAAAGCTATTCTTTCTGAGTTGTGGATGGAAAGAAACCAAGGTATTTATCAGGGGGAAGCTTGTTTATGCGTTTGATTGTTTGAGTCAGCTCGCTTGAAGTCCTCTTGGTGTTCTCTTTCCAAAAGATTCAAACTGTTTACCATTCAAGATATTACCCGTAGTTAGGAGAGTTCCATAACTCCTTTTTACTACTTCTCTTCTTTGTTTCTTTGTCTACTTTATGCTTCATTGTGTTGTTACTTCTTATGGTTCTTTTTGTTCTCTTATATGTTGTATTTTGGAGCATTAGCCTCTTTTCATTGAGATTTTATTCTCTTAATGCAATTCTATTGTTTCAGAAGATTGAAGGTGCAGAGAAGTGTGCCCATTTGGCATGTATGTTCAAGAATTTGGGTCTGAGTGTCAGTTTCCTAATCAGCATTATGTTTCTCTCTCATACCTTGACTCAACGAAGTATTTTAGACCTGAGATTAAGACGTACACTGGAGAGGCTCTCCTTTTGTTTACCATGAAATTTTGGTGGTCAGTTTTATTATTTCAAATAGTCTTATCTAAACAAGTATTATTTCACATACCTGTGAGTGATTTTAGTCATGTTCTTTGCTATCGAGTTATCTACAAGGAGCTATTGTATTTTATCCCTATTTTTTCCCCTTTCAGATAGGATACTTGAATATTGCAAGAAACAGGGCTTCACAAGCTGCTATATATGGGCTTGTCCTCCATTGAAGGGTGAAGTTTCTAAATCTTTTATTATACTCACCCAGAAATCCTGAAAATGCCAAAATCTGATAAACATTTATGGATGCTATGACTATTTTCTCACGACCTTACTTGAAGAGGGTCAGTACGATTGTCCTTGAATTCTAAGGATGTCATTACTATTTTCTCTAGTTTAAGATATAATCATTTTTTTTTCTAACTCCTTATTTGCCATGTTTAAATTTCAGGTATTTATCAATGTTGAAAAAAGCTGTCAAGGCAGGCTATTTTGATGCACTTGAATCTCAATAGAGACAAAACTACTTTAAAGTGAGGGAATGAAGTCTCTACCTCCTTTTGACACGATGGTTGGCTTAGTGATAATCCTCTCTCCGAACTTTTTCTCCGGATCTACTCATTAGCCATACAAAAATTTTCTACTATTCTTGAGTTATGGAACGAAGAACATGGATGGACTATTACTTACGGAAGGAACTTTACTGAAGAGGAGATTGAAGAATAACTTGCTCTTATGGAATAGCCTTGTTGAAACTAGGGGCGCCTTTTCTCTAGTCACTGTCTCTTGATATGTGAATCGACCTGTCTGCCCCTTTACATCCTTGCCATGAAGCAATTTGGTCCGATTTTTATCCAAAAATTGATAAAATTCTTCCTTGCCACAATGCCAGTAGTACTGTGCTTCCCTCACATGGCTCTTTCCGTTCATTGTTGTGTCATCTATCATGTCGCCTTTGAGACATCGAGACGCCTTTTCATCGAGTGTCTTTGCAAAGCATATTGGCCTTCTTGGATACACTCATTGGCCAATCCATTCATTGTGGAGAAGAGGATTCTCTAGATGAATCCGGTCAGAGCTACCTTATGTTGGAAGGAAAGGAACAATATTCTTTTCAATGAAAAGGGAAGATCTTTCTTCAACTTTTTTGAACATATCCTACCTAGATTTGCCTATGACTTTCTTTAGTTCTTTTAATCATACATCTCTTTTACCCTTCCTTTATAAATTTCATACTAGAATGAAATTTGTTTCTTAAAAGAAATCTACCAAAGAAAAAATCGTTGTTGATCTCACTAATCTATACAATCATTTCTTTGACTAAAAAGACTAACAAAGAGTCTTATAGATATGGTATGTGAATGCTACAATTTGATAATGATGAATCTTAAAGCATCTTTAAGAAAATTCCAAATGCAACTCCTAATAGTTTAATAGTATAATTATTTTTTTTAATGATAAATAGCAAAATAAAATTTGGATGGGGCATAGAATTGGAAGAATGTAACTATTTCTTTCTTACAAAATTTAAGTCCAATTGCAAAATCCACTTTACAAGTACAATAGGTAACGATTGTACTTTGTAAAAATAATCCTTAAGTCTCATTGATTATAGCTTTTATTTCCTTTTAAAAGAACATTTAAAAGTATAATAATTGTGATAATTGTATAGATCAAACCTTCAAGCTCCCTAAAGTTTCAAGCACAAATTGAACTCTAAAGCTATGATAAATGTATAAATCAAACCTCAAACTCTCATAGATATGAAAATAAAATCCATTTTACTCTATATTTCTTTTTGTATTTTTTTTCTTTGATTTCTCTCTCTACCCTTCATCAAGAGGTTTAACGATGCCTGAAAAATCATCTTTTAAGAGGTATTTGATAAATGAGTATGAGTTCTTGGATTGAGTGGGCATTTATTACTCATGTTTGTTAAGCCCATCAAGAAAACCTATGGGTTATTAAACCCCTTTTTTACCCACTCAAAACTCCCCTTTTTTATCCCCTCAAAACTAACCCTAAAAATTAATATATTTTCATTTATTTCTCTCTTCCCCATCTTTGTCGTTTGGATCCAGATCTGTTTTATTTTTTTTTTTATCGTCAAACCTTTGGATTCTATCTTCATTTCTTTCTCGCTTCCCTTGTCTTTATCGTTTGGATCCAGATTTGATTCTTTTTTTTTTTCGTTAAACCTTTGGATTCTATTTTCATTTCTTTCTCTCTTCCCTCATCTTTGTCGTTTGGATCCAGATCTGATTTTTTTTTATCGTCAAACCTTTGGATTTGCCTAGATCGTCAAACCTTTGCTTCCTTGCAGTACCAGAACACTCACGGAAGAGGTACTGTCTCCGTCTACTAGGAAGAAACATGTAGACTGACCACACCCTTGTATTTTGTTTATAGTTCTTTTGGATAACAGCAAATGGACAATGAACTGTCATGTCGAAAAGAATGATAACTTTTTCATACATTTTTGTGTTTGTATTATGACATGGATATTATAAGTATCGAAAAGAACATATATTTTGTGAATTTTTTTTGGAAATTGCCATATGTTCGGTCGGTTCATATTATTTTTGTGATCTTATGAAAAATGTTACTGTACTACATCATGTTCTCATCATCATAATCAAATGAAAGGTAATTATCTTATGTACAATTTTAATTCTAAATATACTATCCATATTATATAAAAATAAACTGTATGATATGTGAAATAATAAAGTTAAGTTAGCAAGATTCAATATATATATATATATGTAATATACCAATTAGTAATTGGGATAACTACCTTTAATATATATACATACATTCAATATATATACATACAATATACAATATATCAATTAATTGAGCAGCAATATGAAATATATTTTGTTGGTATGTTTAACCGATTGAAGAGAACTAGAATTATTACAGTTTTTGAAAAGAATATATGAAAATAATCTATTATGTTCTACAAATTGAGAAAAAAATTGAGATTGTCCAGTTTATGTCATAAATGATTTGAGAAAATCCGTGTATATTTGAAAATTAATCAACAATAGCAAAACATAAAACTAAAAAATAAAATAATGAAATAAAAAACAAACAGAAAAAAATAGAACTAATCTCATTAACAAAAAACTGCATCAGATCCCTAATTCAACTCAATCCAACTCTGCACAACAAACAAACAATAATTATCAACTCAACTTTGCAAACAAACACAGACAATTTAACTCCCCAGATAATTTAACTCTCTAGATAATAATTACCAACTCAACTCAACAACAACTCAACTCAACAACTCTCTACTTTTATCACGCACCAAACACACCCTTAAAGTTAACCTATTAATCCTGTAATTTATTTGAAGAATATTATAAACAAATGAGACATGTTACTTGAAAAGAAATGCCACAAATTTTTCTATTTTTTTTAAACAATATATACGAGGCAAGAGGGGTTTCAGTAGATGCACAAAAATATCTCAACTAGGTTAACATATCCTTAGCACTCTCATCATGCCAAAAAATGTTATAAATTTCTCATTTCAAACTAGTCGCTTACATTAAAAGTATCCCACTAAAATGATGCTAATGGACTATGTATTTTGAAGGTACGATAACTGAAGGAATGGAATGACTAAGGGAGCAGAGATGGAAGGTACGTAGAAAAATTAGAGGGAAAAAAAAGAAATATAAGAGAAATATTGAGTAAAATGAATTTACTTTTCACATCCACGAGAGTTTTAAGGTATTTTTTCCATTTATTACAGTTTGAGGGTTTAATTTATACATTTGAAAGTTTAAGGAGCAGAAATTTCTCTATTTTGGCTGTTAAAATATTATGGAAACTTAAAATTTCAAACAACAAAATAGAGACGAGGAATTTATTGAAGTGGTGAAATCACAAAATAAGTGAAAGTGCCAGTTCACGAACTTCCTATGGGATGAATGACAGAGTTGTTTTGGAATAAGTAGAGCTCAGAATAGGGATGATTGTTCTTTGTTAGAGGTAGTTTTGAGCTCCCCTTTCCGACTACAGGGTTCTGTTTTATGGCAAGCTAGTTTCTTTGCTATTTTATGGGGTATTTGGTTGGAACATAGTATTCATATTTTTAGAGATGTGCAGAAGCCTAGAGAGGAGATTTGGGAGTTGGTGAGGTCATTAGAACGTTTTGTAATTATAATATCTTTTTTTTGGATAAGAAACAATTTCATTGATGTATGAAATGTCTAAAGGGGAGCCCAAAGAAGGGGTTACAAAATGGTTTTCCAATTAGATACAAGGAAAATCAAGCTGAAAGTCTGAAATGGTTGATAGTTTTTACACCAGGAAAAAAAAGAAGATATTATTCTGTGTTTCTTCACTCTTTTTGAAAATGCAGTACCATGATGGTGAGATTTGGAGCCTCATAGTATTTAAGCATGAATGGATCATCTCCCATAAATGGAATTCAACTCTTTTAGGCCATGGAAATTTCCATAAAGAGATGAAGAGGTTTTTTCATAGGAGATTCAGTGCCTTGTTCAAGGTGAGAAATAAGAGATTTGACAGAAAATAAGGCACCGCTATCCAATTTCCAGACCCAAATATCCTCCTTCTGTGTAAGATGGATTGAAGGAATAAGGTGTGGGTGAGAGCAGCCCATTCAACAATGTCATCATCCTTCAGGTTTCTTCTGAACTTTCCAGACACCAAACATCAGCAGCATTGATATCAGTCTCGTTCTTTTGGATTGGAGTCCTTTTTGTAGTTAGTTTTGGAGCCCTATTTTTTAGTTTGCCCTTGTATTCAATATTCTTTCATTTTTTAAAAGAAAGTTCGGTTTCTTCCAAAAGAAAAAAATATCCTTCCACATCAAGGAAAAAATTAGAGGGCTTCGTAGGGGAGGGATGGGTCAAACCAACAGAAAAAGGAGCTTCTTAGTAGTTGGTCTTTTTTTGTATGCTCGTGTATTCTTTAATTTTTTTTTTTTTAATAAAAGTTATGTTTCTCTAAAAAAAAATTCCTATTCTTCGGGATATAGTATGGGTAATTCATCTAAAATATCTTTATTGTGCCATTGGAATGACGTTGAAAAATTGTCCAATGCCTTTAGAATAAACACTAGCACTAGTTATGAGGCTAATAAGTTGAAATTCTACAACTTTAGTTGCTCTCATTTTCTTCCAAGATGCCAACATTGGCTTATAATTTATAAGTTATATGTTTTCTGTCTGTTATTATGTTGTAGGGCACCATTTTATTTTTTATTTGAAAAAACAAGATTGGTATAAGAACTATTCTTATAAACATTTGATAATCAATATGTTAATGGTTGGATTAAATACAATAGATCGTATTTGACTTAAGGGTCAAGCATATTTGTTTAGTTTTTGGATTTATGTAAATTTTATCGTCCTATCTCATAAATTCCAGAGTTTATAAATACATTTTCAATCAAACTTTGTCTAAATTTAGATTTGGAACACCTTCCAACAAGTAGAAATCCAAAATTTGTCTTTTTCGGACTCTTTATTGACTTTTTGTGTCAAAATTTGTCCACACTGGTACAAAACTCCTTTTCAGAATTCATAAGTAACTCTTGGAGTACATTCCGACAAGTAAATACTTACAAATTTTTGCTTGGTAGCATGAACTTCAGTTGAGTGCGACTAAATTTGTGAGAGGATAAGGAGTGGTGTATGTTTGAGACTTGTCCCTCCTATCGAATTTTAAAGTATTTTGTATTATTTCTATGCATAGAACATAGAAGATATATATATATATGTATATATATATATATATTACTAATTCAACCTATTTGTGTCAATCAAATTTGAATGTTTTTCTCATTAGCATTTCGATTCATTTGGATTGCAGAAGCAAAAGGAAATAACATTGCAAAGGTTTAAACTCAAGATATTTTGAAGCAACCTGTTCTGATACATCTTAAATCACTAATTGATCTAAAAGCTTAAACTAATGGTAATGATAAATTTAATTATATATCACTAACTAGAGGTATTAAAAAAACCCTATGACCCGAAAAAATAGATCAACCCATCCCAATCTGTGCGATTTGGGTAGGGTTATCAACTCATTTGGGTTGGGTTGGGTTCAAATAAATGATAATTTTATGAATTGGGTTGATTTATGGGTTCACCTAATATAACCCAAACCAACCCGAACCAACCCAAATTTATTATTAACTTTAAAAAATATTTTTTTGTTACTTATAACACAATTATTTATACATATATTGATTTTAATTTTATTTAATTCCAATATATTTTTTTGAATAATTTATTCTTTAACAACTCCTAAAAATAGTTTCATTGCACTTTAGAAAGAAAATTTTCACTATATAAATTGAAATTGAGTTGTTAATCTTAATTCAATATATGAAAATAATTAAATTAGATTTTTACACCTTTTTAAACAAAATTTTAAATAAGACCCGATTAACCCAAACAAACCTAACCTAAATATTTCATGGTTGGGTTGAGTTGGGTTCATTTTTTAATAAGAGTTATTTGGGTTGAAGAAATTTACAACCTGAACAATTGAGGTGGGTCTAAAATGTCTTTCAACCCAATCCAACCCAACCCATAAACACCCCTATCACTAACCCTTATTTTGATTATATGATTCGATCTACTTTTCTAAAGAATGAATATTGGGCAAATGGTGTAGATGATACGAATATATACTAATCTTTAATTGATTTGTCCCTTCTCTCAATATTGCAAGAAAAGATTTTCAATAAAGTTTAGGGTATAAATAACAAACTTCTCTCTAGTTTTTCTCTCTCTTCATGATAGTAAGGCCTTTCCAATTCAAAAGTGTTGGTGTTGAAATGGTAAATAATATATATATATATATATATATATATTTTAATATATATAACGAAAACAAACTTTTCATTGATAAAATGAAAAGAGCGTAATGCTCGAGTTACAAGGAGACCTAGTGGTGTAAAACCTAGAAAAAACTCTCAAATGATTTTATTATGTCCAAAATACTGACCCAACCTATTCTTTATAGGCATGGGTTAAAAACAAACTGTTTTACAAAGACTACCTACAAATAAAAGGTAGTTGGTTAAGGTCTATTAGTTACAATACTTAAAAATTAACTAACTAACTAAACATTCTTATAACTGATACATCATATTCCTCCCCCCTTACAGAAAACTCGTCCTCGAGTTGTCTTGCCTAAATAAAAAGAATCTAAAAGAATTATTAAAGGATCGGTAATTGCACCCGGATATCTCAACTAGATTGACACCCACTTAACACTATCATCATATCCACTATCGTTTTAAGTTGCCAAGTGAAAGTCATTTGGTGCATGGTAAGGATGCAAGTCTGATACGTTGAATGATAGCTGGTAGAAATACAAGTTATTGTAGCCTTCTATTTAGAATAATGAGGGCTAACAAGTAAAATATGTAGTGATTATACTAAGAATTCATGTGAAAAATGAGCTTGCGTCGATCAGCATGGAAAATCTCTGCTAACCTAATATTATGCGTATTCTACGTCAAAATGTCTATTTTTGTAGTTATCGCAGGAATCGGTCGCATGCGGTGAATCCCAGACCATTGCAAAGGTGCTCGCATACATTCATCGCATGGATGTTGCGGCTATTGATCGCATGCGTTCATCGCATGGATGTTGCAGTTATTGATCGCATGCGTTCATCGTATGGAGATTGTGGCTACAAAGTAATAACCATGATAGAAAGGTGATCGCAAGGTAGGTAGAATGTGATGGTACTTCGAAAACCAAGCATGAACATACACCCTGGGAGTATAAAAAAGATGATGTTGACATTTCACCTACCGCGCCGTTAGTGGCAGAGATTCAGAGCAGGACCATCGCACCATTAGTGGCAGAGATTCAGAGCACGACCATTAATGCTGTCGGCGATTGAGCTTTATAAATAGAGCCTTAGAGCCCAAATTCAAGGCATTCGAGCTTCTGCCTTAAGGCAGATCCTTATGATCACAAATGAGAGCGTGAGAAGACATTCTTTGAGAGTTCTTTATTCCTTCAACCTATTCCGAGTGACGACCAAAGTTTTTCCAGAGATAGATCTCGAGAGAGACTACTCCACCGCCCATCCATGGCACCACTGACGCCCTTGATATACATCTGATGGAAGCAAGAGATTGCCTACTTTGTATTGTACTATATTTTGGCTTAAGACATTAATACATTTTGTAATCAATGCATCTCTTCATTTCCTTCGGCTCCATCATCATTAACTTCTTCTTTATCATCCCTTACTTTCATTGCAACGAACTAAGTAAAGAATACAAGAGTTATCGCATACTCAATCATGCGGCATAGACATATGAAGCATGTAGCAAACCACCGAGAGGTGTGCGTTGCGTGAGTATAGTGAATTACTCCTCTTTGCTTAGTGTGAGGCTATTGCAACGCTTGTCTATGAGCGGTCTCAATGCTTGTCTATGAGCTGATCAACGGCGACTAACTGTCCGAGAGGGTAAATAGTGGAACTCACTAAGCAAAGTAAACAGTGTTCCTAGAGATAGGAATAATCTTATGTTCAACACAACCATGCCTATGTGATCATCTTGTCTTATGTTTGCATCATTCACCCTTTGGATGTACGCGAGAGTGTAGTCTAAAGATAGAATCTAGGCTTGAGAGAGTCATATTAGAATCTAGGCTTGAGAGAGTCGGATTAGATCGCATAAGCAAGAGTAGAAACTTAGACATAAGTTCAATCTGCTATTTACACATCGCGTGCGCCTTAGAAATAGGAATGATGGTATGCGGTCATCTTGTCTTATGTGCGCGTAAGCAAAAATAGAAACTTAGAAATACGTTCTATCGACTGTTTCGCATATGCATCACATGCATATATTTATGTATAGCATGATCACATACCTATTCTTTAATAGCTGGGATTACCCTTGAGATCAAGCTTAATGATGTGGTGAATTTATACCCTCCACCATTTTTTCTATTTTTCCATGCATCTTATTACGCGTTAACAGTTGTCGTGTCTCTACCAATTCTCATAGTCATACTTCCATTGCTTAATCTGTTTAGTTAGAAGTAGAAGTAGCGCATAGTCTTTTAACTTCATTATTCTTTTATTCATCGCCGCAAGCACATTACTTCACAACATTTAGTTACAAGTCCCTGAGTTTGACCTCGGACCACCCCGAGAAACTTGCGATCTCGTTATACTTGAAGAGAGAGTAAGAAAACTTGTGATAGGAATGAATGATCATCGCATACACGATTAATGCATATTCTTCAGTTCAACGCATGATCATCAACGCATGGAGATCAACGTATAACATAAGATGTACGCATATTTACTCTCCATTTTCCACACATCATTGAACCCTGGATTGATGTGTAAATCTGGAGGCAATTTCAAACGATAGGCATTAAAACCCTAAGCTCGAAGGAATTTGAAAGGACCGAGCTTTCTATATTTTTGTTTATTATAGGTGCTAACTGGGAATCTGTTTTTTTGAAGATGAACCATAACCAAATCCCCTATTTGAAATTGTTGGAGTCGTCAATATGTGTCAGCTTCCTTTTTGTATGAAATGTTTACTTTCTCGATGTTTGCTTGTACTTCTTGATGGAATTGGACAATCTTGTCAGCCATCTCTTCAACATCGCTGTTAAGATCAACATAATAAGGAAGTTGAGCGAGATCAACAATTAAAGAGGGATATTTAGCATATACAATTTCAAATGGACACTTCCCTGTAGATCTGTTCTTCATAAAGTTGAAGGAAAATTCAGCTTGTGCAAGCACTAGATCCCATTGTTTTGGATGTTCTCCATATAGGTAGTGTATTAAATTGCCCAAAGTTTGATTAATAACCTTAATTTGACTATTTGTTTAAGAGTGACTGGTATTGTCGTATTAAAGGGAAGTATGGAACTTTCGCCAAAGTGTTTTCCAAAAATGACTAAGAAATTTTACATCCTATCTTAAACGATAGTTTTTGGGATGCCATGAAGTTGAATATATCCCTGAAAAATAGGTTAGCTATGTATACAACATCATGAGATTTTTTACACGGTATAAAGTGACTCATTTTACTGAACCTATCTACAACTACCATTACAAAATCATGTCCCATTTGAGTTGTTGGTAGTCCAAGGACAAAGTCCATAAGCAAATGGTAGAAAATAAAGAGAAGCATGCACAACGAAAGCAAGGA
This sequence comes from Benincasa hispida, assembly GCF_009727055.1. Classification (NCBI taxonomy): domain Eukaryota; kingdom Viridiplantae; phylum Streptophyta; class Magnoliopsida; order Cucurbitales; family Cucurbitaceae; genus Benincasa; species Benincasa hispida. Next base: position 1,949,703 of record NC_052355.1, read on the forward strand.
TCGATAACGTTCTAATTACATAAAACAAGAATAAGTATGCATAAAGGGTTAGAAATTACAACCGTTGTAGAATCCACCGCAATCTTCCTCTCCCGAGCTCGATCGACACCACCAACAAAAAATTCTCGCTATTCTTGGGTTGAAGAACATGGTTGTGGGACCGTTTTATTAGTGAAAACAAGGGAATTTCACTTTAGTAAAAGGAGAGTAAAGAGATTTTGATTGAAGAGTTTAAGTCAAAGGTCAAAGAAGCATTAGTTTTTCACACATTTGAAAAACAAAATTATTTGAAGACAAATTACATGCAAAATCCTATCTTGCATGTCTTCCACCTCAAACTCCACTAGCATGTAATCTTTAGGTGTCAAGCTTGGGAAGTGCCACTTCAAAGTTCACTTAATTAGTGGGAAAATCCAACAATTGGATTTTCCCACTAACTAATTTTAATATAAATAAAACAAACTTTTATGAAAACTTATTTTCATAATTTAGAAAATATTTAAAAATAAATTTAATATCACATATTAAATTATTTTTGACACCTAACTTTGATTAATCATATTAATCAATTTTAACAAATACTTTCATCCTAATGTTCAAGAATACTTTAAAAAATAATTAATAAATTAATTATTAATTGTAAATTATATCTCATATAAAATACAATTTTTTCTTAAGGCCGAATTTGAACATTTCAAATTCTCACTTCACCTAGTTCTTCAATTTTGTCTGTATTGAGCTAGCAAGGAGACCCGATGGACCTACAGATCATGGACTCCAATGATCCGAGACTATCCGTTCAAACTCTTTAACCTAATTAATCAATATTCGTTAACTAATAAGGCTGTCCACTATAGCCTGTAGTTACACTCCCTTCACTGTAGATATATTATGTGTTCATTTGATATAACCATGATAAATAAGTCAACCCTTCACAAGTTATTCGTAATAACGACTAGGTCAAAAGCTGTTTTACCCTCGAGATTATATCTTGCTCCTTAAGTCCCAATGATCCTCTAATGAACAATTGATTTGTGATCCAATCACTAAACTGAGTCCCTCTCAGGCCAATGAAAGGATGGGACCCCTTGTTCAAGACCCAGAGTCAGCACTTAAGGGAACGACCTCTTTACTATCCCTAAAAGAGGGTAGGAGTGAATTCCGTCTTGCATCCTATGTCTCTAGCTATCTGCCCGGTTTTACCCTTGAAATGGGAGGCTTATTGAGTCGGTGCTGTTAAGCCAACCCTCACCCATGCAAATCTAAGTGTAATCTCAAATAAATAGGAGTTCATAGTTAGCTCAGGATTAAGGTCACGTTACCTAGGTCATCGTTTTGAAATAGTCAGTCTTAAACAGTAAACAACGTTATAAAGTAAGAGTGACTTAATTCTTGGTCCGATCTTATGCAAACTCATTGCATAGGACACCCCCACTCCTCATGTCAATACATGAACGAATCAGGATCACTTCGTTTGTAGCATTTTACAACAAATTATAACAACTACAGAGTGGGCCGCATTCGATAGTGTTACCAGAATAAGATACCCAGCCTTATTCGTATACTATAGACTATTTTGGCTATTTACTGAACTTGATCCACTATTATATCTCCACATAAAGTTCATGTATTCATATAATAGTTATGGATCTTTATTTTATTGGATTTAGACTTTACAAGTGCAATTCACATATTCAATAACAGTTTTATTGAATAAACGTCAATAATAGAATATGTTTAACATTACTAACTACAAGTTTTAGGACATACAACCCAACAACAAATCCTCCCATATAGAAGTTGGAGTGGGTAAAGGTGTGTAGAGATCGACATTAGTCGATGTTCCTTTGGCAGTTTGGCAAACAAAACATCTTTTCACAAAGTTTTGTACATCATGTTTTAATTGGGGCCAAAAGAATTAAGTTGAAAGAAGGTAAATCGTTTTAGAAATACTAAAGTGACCAGCTAGGCCTCCAGAATGGAGATCTATTATTAGAGATTCTCGAAATGAAGTACTAGGGATATACAAGCGGTCATTTTTTAACAGAAAATTATCAAAAATGTGGAAGTCATCGGAGGTAATATTATTAGAGCATTTGTACCAAATCTATTGAAAGTGAGGGTCAGTTGGATATAGATTAGGGATATGGTGAAAAACAGTAACCTCACCAGCTAGGATAATTAATAGTTCTCCCTTTCTACTTAATGCATCTGCTGCTTTGTTGTCTTTACCAGCTTGATGGTAGATAACAAAGTCAAACCTTTGTAGAAACGAGAGCCATCTAGCATGTATCCTGCTGATTTGGTTCTGAGATTGAAGATACTTCAAAGAAAAATGGTCAGTAAGTAAAATAAATTCCTTATAAATTAAATAATGCTCCCATTGTTTGAGAGCTCTCACGAGAGCATATAATTCTTGTTCATATGTGCTCCAATTTTATTTGGAAGGACTAAGTTTTTCACTAAAATATTCAATAGGGCGACCATTTTGGGATAAATCTGCTCCTATTCCTATGCCACATGCGTTGACTGCCACTTGAAAAGGTTTGGTAAAGTCGGGGAGTTTGAGTAGAGGACTATGGCTTAAGAGGTGTTTGATTTCCTTAAAACTATATGCCTGTTTTGTGCCACATTTGAAGTTGTTTTTGCATAAGCAATCTGTTAAGGGAGTTGTCACATTGCTAAGTTTTTTTAATGAATTTCCTATAGAAGGATGCTAGATCTATGAAAGATTGGATTTGTTTAATTGTTGATGGGGTTGGCCAACTAGAAATGACTTCTACCTTCTTTGGATCAACTTTGATTTCGTTCTTTCCTATTATAAATCCTAGAAAAGAAATTTCATGAACCAAAAGGACACACTTTTTTTTTTTTTTTTTTTTTTTTTTTTTTTATAATGTTTAAGTAGAATTGATTTTAGGATAAAGTAGAAATAATAGTGTGTAAATGGTTCAAGTGCTCCTGAATAGTCTTATTAAAAATCGTATGTCATCAAAATAAAGAACAAAAAATTTATTGAGGAAAGGAAGAAAAACTTTGTTCATTAGGCGCATGAATGTATTGGGGTTGATGTCCTAAATCTTGTAGGGCCTTATAGTTTGTAAACGTTGTATGAACAAACTTTTATGTGATTAATAATATATGATATTTTATTCACTTTGTCTATAAAATATGTGATAATTTAGTTGCATTAACCAAAAACCAATAAACTAACATCCAAGGTTATCGTAACTTAAACATGTATGTGGAGACATACAGGTGGATTATGTTTAAGTGATAACCTAAATGGTCTGTAGTATATGGATAAGGCTGGGTACCTTATCTTGGAGACACTACGAGTATGACCTGCTTTGTAGGTATTACAATTGTTGTAAAGTGTTACAAATGATCCAATCCTTATCATTCATGTATTAGACATGCAAGCGGATATATTCTATACAAAGGAGTTTGTATATGGCCGGACCACGAATGTTTAGTCTCATTATATAACACCATTTATAATAGGGACTTTCATTTCACTAGGATGACTATAGGTAACATGATCTTAATCCTAAGTGAGTTGTGAACTTCTACTTATAAGAGCGGTCCTTTGATTTGTATGAGTGAGAGTGGTCAGATCGCCGACTCAACAAGCCTACCATTTTGAGTATTCATCTGATTGGGGAGCTGAGAACACAACTACACAAGATGAAATTCACTTCTCCCCCGAAGCAGGGGTAAGTAGATAAATTTCTCCTTTAAAGGCTGATTCCAAGTCTTGAACAATGTGGCGCCACACCCTCTCCTGGTCCGAGAGGGATTTAGTCATGGTAAGACTATGACTTATTGTTCATTAGAGGAATCAATAGTACTTAAGGAGTTAGATGTAACTACAGGGGAAAAATGATAATTTGGCCTAGCTATACTTACGAGTAATTTGTGAAGGATCATGGTACTATTGATTGGTTATATCCAATGGATACAAAAATATATCTATAGTGCGAAGAGTGCAACTGTCGGTCTTTAGTGGAGTGCCCGACAGTAAACGAATGGTGGATAATGTAATCAAAGAGTTTAATTAATTATTCACGTACCGTTAGAGCTTCAAGCTACAGGTCCATAAGGTCGCCTTGGTAGCTTAAAAGAGTTGAGAATAAGTTTTTGGGTCAATTTGAATTGTTCAAATTAGGAAGAGAGAATTTAATTATGTATGATATAATTAAATCGATTCAATTATATATGATATAATTGTTATAATGTATTTTAAACATTACACTTTATTTGGAGGAAATAAATATTTGAATGTGATTTATATATATTTTCTATGAATATGATTCATAGTTGTTAAATTTAATATAAATCAAATTTAATATAAATATGATTTATATTAAATGTCATAAAATAGAAAAAAAAACTATAATTTATATTGTAAATGATACAATATTAAAACTATAGGTTATGTGTTATATATGATATAACATATAGTTTAATATAAATAAGATATGATAAGTTAGTTATCATATTTATTTATATTATTTTTATTATTTTGAATAATAAATTCCTATTTTCTCTCCAACCACGTTTGTGGTGGTTAATTGGTTTTATGGAAAAAGGAATAAAAGAAATTAATTTCTATTCTTCCTAATATAAAACTTATGTGAAATACTACACGATTGGACAGATTGTCTATACGATAGAAATTTGCAGAATCGTTATGTTCTTCAATCTTCTTCCTTCCCCAAACTCAAATAAACCCTCCAAACCAAAATGGTCAGAGCCCACCACTCATGGGTTCTCACTCTGAGAATACTAAAGGCTCCTTGTGGTAGTGTCTCCTTATATTTTGTATTGACATATCATATTTTTAATCTATTTTTTCACTTTTTATATAATATTTTGTATTCATTAAAATTAAAATTACTAATGTTCAGCTTAATTAATTAAAAATGATTAGGTATTAGATTATAATTAAATGTCATTCATTAAATATATTGATTGGTTGATTTTAATTATAAATTACTCCATTTTTAAATATTTATAATTAAAATTATTATTGATTTTTAATTAATTAATTTTTTTATCAATTGAATAATATTTATTATTTAATTAATTAATCTATTGAAATTATATAAGATCGTCTTGCTTAATTTCATAAACTAAATATAAACAAAAATTTTTGTTCTTAAAATTATGATAATATTTTTCATGCACAACCAATCTTTCTAGAAGAATTGATAGTAAAAGAGAGAAAAATGTGTGAGTGAGGGAAAATTAATTGAAGGAGATGGTGAGACCTTGGCCGAAGAATCTTTGGATCATTTTTCTCTTCCATCTTAATTCACACAATTAGTTTCGTTGGTTGTAATTTCTGTACATCTCTCTCGCAACTTTGTAGTGACCTTTTGGATTTTCATTTTATCAAACTCATCTTCAATCTATTGTTTAACCACGAAGAGTACCTAAAAACTTAGATCGGCCGAGGTGAATACCACTCTTCCGATGATTTTTTTATTAAATATTGGACACTTAAAAGGGAACGTTTGACCCGATAAATTGGGTTAATAAGTCTAGGTCAATATGTTAGAGTTACTAAGTTTACATTTAGGGTGTAGAATTGTAAGATTAAATTTCTTGATAATTATGAAAAGTAGGTTAAGAAAGTAGGAGTTATTTGGTAAATGTGAAAAGTATAAAAGAAATGGAAAAATAGAGTTATTCGACAAATGTGCAAGTTCAAAAGTGTTTACTATTGAAGTCGAGTTATTTATAAATTGATGGACCCATTAACTTCGGTTAGTTAAATTGCCTAATTTAGTTTAGCCAACTAAAGAAGGTACCAACAATTATATCACTTGTGGAAAAAACATCAATAGAATGAAGACGACAACTGTTAGATTCTTCTAGACATACAACAATCTCCTATAAGTATAAGGTAATATAAGGTGTGATTTTTGTTCCGTTTGAAGTTTTTCACGTAAATTTTTGTATTTTTTTTTAATTTTTTATTTACAAACCAAGTCTCGCTTAGCATAGTGTATGCCTTTTATGACCAAATCTTTGCTAATGCCTTTTATGACCAAATCTTTATGTTTTTAGAAGGGCTCAACGAAGCCTTCTTAATTAATTTATTTTTTTCTTTTTTGTTCTTATTAACTAATTACTCACCTTTTATCTCTCGCTTCATCCCCTGCCCGCTGGCCCTATCGCTAGGTTGATATGATCTTCAGCGTTATATTGAAATTTAAAATTATAGATAGATAACATATTTTAGATTTGAATATGTATTTGAAATATATGAACATGGATATTTGGATACAAAGATTTTAATTAAAGAAAACAAAAAATCAAAGATACATTTGGAAGATCTTAATTTTGCGGTCATTCTTGATGTATTGAGAACATGAGTTGGCGTGTGAGTGCTATTTTTCTAATGTTTTTTTTTATTTGCCTATTTTTCAAAATGAAAACTAAGAACGTGTTATATGATCCAATTCCCCATTTCAAAACGAGTTTGGAAATAATGTTGAATATCTAAATATTATGTTTTAAAAAAACAACTTTTAGCTATTTTCCAATTATCTGTTTCTCGAGTTTGCCTCTACTCTTCAACCTTGGAGGACAAGACTAGGACTACAATACAAGTTATGAGAAAGCAAAGATTTCATATCGTGTTGGGGCCATTACTTTTACTATACAACAATTCTAATTTCTTTAAGATTCGGTAGATAAGTAGTTCGACTCGAAGAGTTCTTTCTCGAAAAAGCCCTCGTAGCCGAATATGAAAATTCAATCTCTTTGGAACTGGCCAAATCTTCCAAATGAGAAGTATAGGTAAACAATTTCGAAGATACTCTGGCAAGAGGTCTTTCAATATCATTTTCAGTAGCCTTCAAGGGTCTGGTTGTCATTTGGGATGCCCTTTCGACGGCTTCTTTTCCACATTTTTTTTTTTTTAATTTGTGTCTATTATGCATGCGCTTAGTTTTAGTCACACCCTTTCTAACCACTATAAAAACCTTCTTGAAACCCAATTGAAAACATGAAGAGAAAATGAAAGAGTTCTGAAGTTGTAAGTATTCAAGATTCAATCCCTAAGTTCAACACGTGCATTAGAACACATTTCTCATCATTTCAAATCTAATTAATTGTTTATTTGGATTGATTTTTTTTTTTAAAAAAGAATGTTTCCCAAAATTCTTTTTTATTTAAACACTTTTGATAAAAACTACATAAAATAAAACACTCATATTTTTTGCAACTTCTTTTCAAAAGTGTTTTATATATAAATTTCTTTAGCTTGTTATATACTAAAATTATTTTTATTGATGTCAATTTACTATAAATGATGACTATAAAATACTATAAACTAATAATTTAAAATAATGCTCGTCACATTTATTAGAGTTGGTGGAAGTGATAGCCGAAGCTGGTCGTTGGCAGTGGTGGTCATCGGAGTTGGCCGCTAGTGATGCTGGTCATCGAAGTTGGCCGTTAGTGATGATGGCTATCGAAGTTGGCCAACAGAGGGCCATGATAGCCAATAACATAGTGGAAGTGATGCAACTTTTGAGGCATTTTCGTTCTTTTGAGAATTATACAAATTAAAGAGAGATTAACCTTTTTTTCCTAAAAAATTATTTCGAGTGTTTATCCTAAACCAATTTATATTATAAACTTACTTTTTAAAAATCCATTTTCAGTAGTTGCAAGACATTGAAACATTGAGATTTTTTCAAAATGACTTATTTTTTAAATTAAACACGTAAAAAAGTATTCCAAACACAACCTAACCCTCACACATAGTTCATAACCGAATGAAAAACTGAGGCAAATTTGTAAATTAAGGATTAGAACTGAAGGAAATGCGTACACAGGAGAGCAAGCTTACAAGTTACATCAATTACTTTACATTGCAGAATTGTGGAGAAGGTAATATAATCCTTCTCAGGTAAACATTTATGGCACAACACCTCTTCCTATAAATATCATGCGCCTAAAATTAATGAACATGAAACTAACCTCATTGGCCTTCAAACTGACTCTTTCACCTAATTCTCTCTCCCGAACCAGATCGACATAAGTTACAAGTTCCTGTGTATGGTAGAAACATCCCTTGAACCTGGCAATGATGTGGGATGTTCCCTCACACGGGATAAGAGGATAGACACTTGCTCGGTTGCAATATCGAGCCTCTCCCGGGACTTGGAAGATTCAGTAACAAGATTTGTCACCATGCTCTGCAATAACTGAATCCTTTCAGCATGATCATTTGTAGTACTTGGAAGGAGCTTTGTTGAGGGCATGCTTATCCTTCTCCATCGTACGGGAAGATAGCTATCGGGTATCTGGAAACAGTTCCCAGTCGATAGGACTCGAAGAGCATGGCGGCAAAGAATTCCTGAGAACTCAAACTGGTGGCAGCTACAACTTACGATGCCTTCGCGAGGAACCCAATACACCTTCCGACCTCCATCAGCTTTTGTATGATGTCTCACAAGAAAGCCATCATCCATTTGAAATGATGCATAATGGGCTGCCAACACGAGTTGTTCTTGGAGCTTCGAGAAGGCGAAAGGAGTGAGGATGGTGGCAGCATGCGATTCCATTGGGGCCCCTGTTTTGAGGCTGATATTTTGAAGATTTTGTTGCATTGTTTGTTGTTCTCCAGCTTGATCTTTAAAATCCACAACAACAGCTACCTGATGCACAAAACGTGATTTTATGAATAATTATCCTTACATTCTAACAATAAAACCATTCTTACATGAAGTAAACTGAATTTCTTTAGGTTTTAGTGAGATCCAGTGGTTGGATGAACGTAATATCAGCAGCACGAGCAAAACCCAAACGAGAAACTATCAAAATCAAGGTCATATGAAATATACATGAATCACACAACACCAAGCAATCAAATTCTTGGCTAGTTTTTAAATCTGATTTAGCGACTCTAGATTGAACCGAAATTCTCTTGATATTTCATCCATACTGCTGTTCCTAGGGGTGGCCTCCCTCAAGGTTGTGCAGAATTTGGCATCAGTCCAGATTATAACTTCTCACAGTTCAGTCATCGTTCATCTTACCTCAATATCTACTGAACTTGAAGATTCGGGGGGATTTACCTACAAGTCAGCCTTTATGAAGTTTAACCACCCCCTAGAGTTTGACTTGATCTAGATGTATTGGATCCCTACAACGGTGAAGTTGTAAGTCTTAATACAATGGAAATGAATAATCTGCAATGCAAAGAAAAATCCCTCAGTGGGACTAGTATCCTTCGGTTTGTGTTTTCTGCTTCAAAGAGGATAAGGACGTAAACCATCTTTTCTTGCATTGCTCTATGACCTAAAAGAGTTGGATTTTGGAATTGAATGAAGTTAGGGTCCAAACTTGCAAACAAAATAGATGAGTGGATGATGACTGAAGCTTTAGGTGGGTGGAATCTCAGAGAAAAAGCCAAGCTTACTTGGAATTGTGCAGCTAGCTTCTTCTTTGACACATCTGAAGAGAGAAACCAGACGGGTTTTGGAAGACATGTTTTTACCTTTTGATTCATTTTGTAACAGTGTGAAACATACTGCTTCTTTTGGTGGGTTTCAAACAATCCTAAATTCTTTAATAATAACAGTCATTCTATTAAATCCTAAACGAATGGAAAGTCCTTATTCATAAGCTTGCTAGGTGGGGGTTTTCTATACCTCGCGCTAAGTTGCTCTTTTGTGGTCATCTTCACCTTTCTAATATATTCCTTATTTCTTATAAATAATAATAAATAAATAAAAAAAACACACACACACACTTTTCTTCAGTTTGCCTCCCTTTGTTTTTCGGCTTGGTTTTTTTATGCCGTTGTATTCTTAAACTTTTGTTCCATACAGCTGGTCTTGGACCGTGAAACCTTCCTTCAAGATAAGTGAGGTGGGTTATTAATATATCCAAACAAGGGTAGGTTCCCATAGCCCCGTTTTTCAGTGAATATATATAACACAAGAGAACTTTGACTATGATTGCACAGTTTTTTGTGTAATTATGTCTCATTTTACATCGGTAGGTTTGCTTAAGGACCAAAACAAAAAAGAAGAAAAAAATCTTCATTATATCTACTTAACGTTTCTCCTATGGTTTTTTAGTGTTTGAAAGACTCACCCTAAAAAAAAGTATTTCGAAACTCGGTAGATCTAAGCATACCCAAGGATAGACTCAATATTTGTTCATAATACATGAGAGCAATGTTCAAATCCTATGATATGAAAATAATAATAGCACTAAAAACCAACATCAAGAATAATTGCCTGCATTGACCTAACATCGCTCATTATATGCTAACTTGGCCCTACAATTTAATCAGATAGAGGAGATGAAAGAGATGCATTATCAAACAAACAGTTATGAATTCCAAAACTGCACTGGATAAATTTTGTCATAATAGGTCAGATATATCTAATGCAATGGAAAAGGTAAGATAAATCGGCATACCTGTTCAATAAACTGAGCAAGTCGATTCTGTGCACTCAAAAATCGCTGAATAAAAGCATTGATTGCTTTTGATTGGCCAATAGTTGCCATTCCAGCAAAGAAATGGCTTCTCAAGAATGGTAATGCCCAAAGAGAACGCAAACTGTACAAGTTGGCTATGTGCCTATTAGTATGTAGACCAAATGAATTCACCATGTCCCTCCACCCTATTTCAAAATCTTCAACTGACTCTAGATTATACAGTCGACAGAATTCACTTTTCCATTCATTGTAACGTTCTCCAAGAATAGCATTAAACCATGATGGAAACTTCGCCACAATCATCCAAATGCAAAGTGCATGCTTAGTAGTTGGCAGTTCCATCGCTATTGCATCTTTGAGACACACATTCTGGTCAGTTAATATTGTCTGTGGAGCCTTCCCATTCATGAACCCCATGAATGCCTTTCATAGTGAAGAAACAAACAAATAAAATAATTGAGAGTGATGAACTATTTAAATAGATGTCATGTCCACCCCTCAGCCATAATGAATGAAGGAAATTTGATATTAAAAATGGCCATGACATGGATTTTAACTTCACTAATTCACAATAGTAGATGAAACCTGAGAGCTTGCAAGTTGACTAACATGAAAAAAGAAGGGAAAGCAGATGTTGCCAATTTCAGATTCCTCAAAACTTCTAATTGTAATTAATTTAAGAAAATGTAATGTAAGATTGAAAACCTAGTCTTAAAATTGATAAAGATGACTTTTGTATACATCATTGAAGTCCCAGTACTGATAGGCTGTTCATCCATTTTCTCGCCTAACTATTCAAATTTAAATCAAACAATCAAATACTTGCAATCTTCTACTAATTATGTTACCACTGAGAATACTTGTTTTATTTTCTAGAGTTGAATACAAGGATAAGTAATATTATAATTACCAAAAAAAGTTACATACTTAATGTGATACACTGATTGACAAAGGAATAATATTGAAAGTTTAGTACCTTCAAAGCCCATGTAAATGATCTCAAATTCTCCTCCCGAAGAAGTACACAACTTAAGAAGCAAGGCAAACCATAGTTATTAATTCCAACCCATATCCCAAGTGGCATGTCAAATGCAGTCAATCGATGTGTGGTATCGAAGACCACCGCATCACCAAATGTCTCATAGGCCTGAATGGATGATGCATATGACCAGGCAATGTTCTCTAACCTGTTGTTTGAATCGATCACATACTCGAATTTGAAATTCGGATCTTTCTCCTTAATGTTTCTGCACATCCGCAATAAGTCAATGCTCTCTTCTTCATGATCTAATTTTCTAAATGATTGAAGTAGATTTCTTACATCCTTCTCAGTGAATGGCAAATATCCTGGCTCCACACCTTTCTCTAGCTCCATGAGCCTCATCATTTGCGGCACAGAAATTCCGGATTTGGCATACATAAGAATTCGACCCTTATCTATCTCAGAAATTGTTCGATATGCTGGAAGAAAACGGACTTGGTTAGGTTCTAATAGTTCATGATTATGGTGGTTTGCAAAACCAGTGACACGCCACTCTGGTGGTCCTAGTTCCATTGTTTTGCTTATCCTCATATATGCTTGACATCCACACCGAGAGGATTTTCTATTTCTTTGAGGCTTATTTTCATTTGGTGTCTTAATAGGTGTGTTTCCAGCACGATGGCAAACAAAATAGCGCCTCGTAAGGCCTTTCCCGATCCCATCTTTTCCCTCTGTTCGGTGTCTACGGATCGAGAAGCCACATCTCTTTGCAAATTCACTATAAAAATCATAAGCAGAGTCATGAGTAGGAAACCTTTGCCCTATATATGGAGTTGCATCATTACTTGAATCCAGGGACAGCCTGGTTTCATCAGGTGACTCCTCCGTGCTGCCAGTTTCATCTAAAGACAAGGACTGTTGGTCAGAGGGATCATCATACACGACCAACAATGGTCCAGTCTCTTCAGACATCATATCTCATTTAACTTCTCGAGTTCAATTTAATATCCTGGCTTGAGCATTAGAAACCAACAAACGAGAATGAGAATGGGGCAAAACTAATCCATAAAATGAAAAGTTCAAAAGATTCAGCACTCTTCATTTTTATCTTAAGAATCTGAAGCAGTTTCTTCCTCCTCCATTTTCAGGAAGCAATAAAACCATGCCAAATGAGAAATTAAAGATTTCAAGTACAAACATTTTCAATTCAATCCCAAGAAGAACATGTCTAAGTCATTAAGAACCCATTTGGTAACATTCTCATTTCTTGCTTCTCAAATCCCGTTTATTATTTCTTGTTTCCATTTACTCTTTTTAAATAAAGAAAAATAGAACTTTAGTAACTGTTTCTTGTCTTTTGCTCTTTCTTTTATATTGAAAAAATAAATAGAAAGAGGTATGGTGATCACTTCTTGTCTCTTGTTCTTTGAACTCATGAAAGTTATTCTTTAAAAAATTAAAATACCCAAAATTTGTATGGTTATTTATTTTTAGTTACTTATTGTGTCTTTTATAAGTAAAAAAGAGGATAAAATAATGCAAGAACAAGAAGAAGAAAAAAAAAGAAACTTGATTTTATTGTTTCTAAAATGTTAACAAATTTTTAAAACGTTTCTGACAAACGAGAAATGCTACTACCAAATACTTCTGTTTTTAAAAACTGAAAAGAAAAACAAAAATGTGATCAAACAGCCTGTGAAATGCCCTCCCAGAGCTCAAATATACTGAACAAACAGTTGGTAATGGATTTTCAAAAACAAAAGTATTTTCCTTGCAACACTGTTATATCATTTATTCAGGTAACAACCAGAATTGACCAAATGAACTAAACCCTTCAAGTGCCGAGATCATAATCGAATTGGCACAAATTTTCAACAAGAACAAGGCCTACACGTCTACTTTTCATCCCAAAAAAAAAAACGAAAAAAGAATGAGCAGGAACAATTGGCAACTGGGTCAGGTGTCAATTTTCAAAAGAATCAAAGGGGCACACAGATTCCTTTGATTTCATGTTTAAGAATAGAGAGTAGGAACAAATTGGGATGCAGAAAATTATATATACAGAAACAGAGAAAGAGAGAGAGAGAGAGAGAATAATTTTACCGCGATTTAAAGGTATGGATGGCGCCACGAAGATGTGAAAGTGAAAGGAGCAGAGCCCTAATTTGCGCAGGAAGGAGATGGGAGCCAATTTATAGTTCCTGCGCACTTTCTTATCCAACGCCTTTTCTCTACGATTTCTCTTCCCCAAATAAATAAACACAAAATTATTATAAATATTAAGGGAAGTTGCATGAATATTTATTTTACAATAAATATTAGAGTTTATGTAGTAAGATAAAAGTATTTGTAAATATAGATTTTTTATATTAAAGATTTAGCCCGGAAAATGCTAAAATGGACATGGGCCCATATAAAACCGTTTGGCCACAATGTAAAGGACTATTTTATTAATTATAAATTTCATTTCGACCCTTCATCTTCTTCCAAAAAACGTGAAAACGCTTCCAACCCTTTCGAGCTTCGACAGTGCCGTCTCCTTCCGAATTTCAACCTTTTGATTTCGACAATGCTGTCTTCTTCCGCTCCGACAGTGCCGTCTTCTTCCCCATTGATTTTGCTCCAAACTTCAAAAGGTACGTTGTTCTTATTCGTTTCTTCTTTTTCCTTTATTATCTCTTCATCACTGATAGCAAGAATTCGAAAACGTAGGGCTTTGTTTTTCTTCCATTGACAATTTATATAAGAAGATAAATAGTTATTTCAAATTAGGGCTACATGCATTCTCCAGCTTTTTTATTATGCATTTTGGTCATAGTGTAGTCATCACAGCGTAGTCATCATAGACTAATAGTCATCAAAATGTTGATTATGTGAATATTATTTGTAATGTTTATTGTAATTTGCTAGTTTTTCGAGGAATATATAGATAGTTTATTGTTGACTGTGTATGATTGCTAATTATGTGAAGATTAGTACTGTGTTTCGTTGTGATTTGCTGATGTTTCAGTGAATATTATGCTAATTTAGTTATTTAATGTTGTTTAACTGAAGTTATCACTGATGCTTTAGGAAATATGTGGACAGTTCATTGATAGTTTGTTGATGGATTTATCTATCAACAAAATATGATTGATGGATGCTATCCTTAATGCTAATTTAGTTCCCTGTACTGTGATTTGATGATTGTTTATTCATAGGAAAAATATCTATCACTATTATTGCTATCAATGATATGAATGTAATGGTTCCACATGTTTGTTTTTAGGATAGAAGTTATCATTGATGCTTTAGGGAATATGTTGACAGTTCATTAATAGTTTGTTGATGGATTTTTCTATCAACAAACTATCACTGATGGATGCTATCATTGATGCTAATTTAGTTCCCTGTACTGTGATTTGATGATTGCATGATGATCCTGAAGATGAAGAGGAAGATCAAGAAGAAAAAGATAAAGAAGATATGACCAAAAAGAATGTAAGTATTGATTGATTGATGATCTTAATTATAACATTAGCATGCTATCAGTGATATCTAAAATCATTGATAACCAACTATCAATGATAACACGCTATCATTGATAGTTTGTTATCAGTGATAGTATAAATAATAGGAAGCTTTATTTACTTGACTGATATTGATAGCACATTGATGTCATGTTATATTTGATTCCATGATTTCAGGTGATTGAAAAGACTCTTAAAAAGAGTCCAAAAAAATATCGACCAAAGGTTGTTATCGAAAATATAGAGGACAACAAGAGACAAAAAAAAAAAAAGCAAAACCAACCAAGAAAATTTTGGAGAACGCAAAGAAACAAAAGAAAGACAAAAAGAAGGTCTCTCCAAATGTGTCTACCAAGGTGTCTCCAAACAAAGCTACAAGGTAGTCTCCAAGGTGGAATGACGATACTCTAAGCTTTGATCTTAAAATATCACAACTTTGATTGACAATAGATATACTTGTTTATTGACAATAGACTTTTGTTTGACAATAGTTTGGAAATTATTTTGACAATATACAGTGATTGTTATGATTTTGAAAATTACATTGTTATTTTACAAGATCAATGATAGTTATATTGAATCAATATGAATCCTTCATAAATGTGATTGATATAGTTGCAACTTTCAATTTATTTTAGAGGTTGTTTGGTTGGAGGGAAAAGAGGGCGATCGTATAGTATAAATGTGACTGATTCATAAATGTGATTGATATAGTTGCAACTTCGTATAGTATTTTGTTACTCAGTGATCGTGTAGCAGAGCTAAGCGATCGTTTAGCCGAGCACAACGATCGTGTAGAATTTGGTACACGATCGTGTAGCATTTAGTAGGCGATTGTCTAACATTGGGTAGGCGATCGTATAGTGTCACATCCCTTACCAGATTACCCTTTTATTCTGGAAAAGGATATGACCGTGGTAGTTACTAGCCCCTCCTGCCAGCACCCACCACCCAAGACTTTTAATCTAAATACCAACATGTTAAAACACTAGTAATATATACAAACAGCAAACCTCCCTTAAGGTTCTACAAAGATTACATAAATACATGCATGCAATCAAGACATTACATTTACTGAAGAATAACAGATCCCCACAAGCGACACTAGTGAGATCCTCTAGAGTGACACTAGCGAGATCCTCTAGAACGACACCAGCGATACCCTCTAGAGCGATACCAAGTTTTTCCTGTGAAATTCTTAGTGATACTCACCTCAATTCCTAGCGAGATTTCCCCCGAGAGTGATATCCTCCTTACAAAATCCCACTGTAATTCTCCATGATGAACTGCTTGCTTGTTCTTCACAAGCAGCTGTCTGTTTATGCACCAATTCCCTGGTACAACTTTAAAAATTCATAACTCACAATCCAGAGCTCTTTTTAAGAAACTTCCTTTTACAAACTTGTTTAAACACAAGCTGCACAGCTTCTATCGATAGTATGGTATCAGTAATGCTATACGATCATGTAGCATTTGGTTGGCGATTCTATCAGTGATAGAATCTATCATTGATGGATCTTCTACAAAAATGCTTATCTACTGTCAGTGATAGAATCTATCACTTCATTGTATTAATTGCTGACAGAAGCTATTACAGATAGCTTGATATCATTTCTTTCAATTGTTGTGGCTAAAGGAAAACGAAAGCTTCATAAATAAAAGCATCATATTGACTAAAGAATGGATATATCAACAACAAAGTCTGTTCCACTAACAAAACATTAGTAACAAGGTCTTTAATATATTTATGACAAACATCAATAACAAATTGTCTCACTATCTAATGGTTAAATTGATGACAACAAACAACAACTACAATCTAATTGACAAATTGGTGAAAAACATCAGCTGTCTCACTATCATTGATAAATTGATGACAAACATCAATTACAAAATAAGCTTCTTCATTACAAACATCAATTACAAATCAAGTTTCTTCATTAAACAACTGGTAGAAATTTGCATTTCCTACAATTATGGCCACGATGATGACATCGAAGTATCACGGAGCTTCACGAATGGGATTTCATGGAGACTGATTCATCGATATTTCACCGAGAAAGAAAAAGGAAAGAACGACAAAAAGGAAAGAATGACAAAAAGGAAAGCAAAAAGTATCACGAAGCTTCATTGATCTGATTTCATGGAGACGATAGATATTTCACTGTGAAAGAAGAGGAAGGTCACGAACGGCAATGTTCAAAGGAGGTCATGAACGTGAAAAAGGAAAGTTAATAAAGGGAAAGAGAGGGTAAATTTGGAATTCCGAAAAAAGGAAAGGTTTACCAGTCAATGTTTGCTATAATAGCAAATATTAAAAATGTGGTATATATAATCAGATGTTTTTCCCATTTGTATTATTCAATACAAATTTCCTATATTGTAATGGAAAAATGATATTTTGGACACTATGGGCATCTAACTCTTATTTATAATGTTCCCGTTGTACTCGTGCTCCTCAATTTCACAACACATTATCAGGATGAGCTCCTATCGCTTTCCTCGTTGAATGTAGGTCTTAAAAGTAGGTCGATTTTTTCTCTTTATTATAATTAATAAATTAAAATTTTAAAATTTAGCATATTTAGTATATATTAAATTTCTAATATATACAATGTTTTGTAATAGTGTTGCCATGACAAGCCTTACGAAATTAGAATTCGCAGCCCTTAAGATTAATGGCAATAATTATTTTTCATGGGTGCTCGATACCTAAATCCACTTAGATGCCATGAAATTGGAAGAAACAATTAAAGAAAAAAATACGACATCCAATCAGAACAAAGCAAAAACTATGATTTTCTTTCGTTATCATCTCCACGTGGGATTGAAAATGGAGTTGTTGGGGTTGATGCCTTAAATCTCATAGGTTCTGGAGTTTATAATCGTAATATACAAACATTTTATTTATTTAATAAAATATGTGATGTTTTATTCAATATTTAGTAGCATTAACTCATAAATCAATAAACTAACATCTAAGGTTATCATCTGTACCTTAAACATGTATGTAAAGACATACAGGTAAATCATGTTTAAATATCAAATGGTCTGTAGTAGATGGAGAAGGTTGGGTACCTTTTTCTGGCGACACTACGAATATGACCCACTTTGTAGATGTTACAATTGTTGTAAAGTGCTATAAATGATCTAATCCCGATCATTCATGTAAAGACATGTGAGTGGAGGTATTCTATACAAAGAAGTTTGTATAAGATTGGACTAAAAAATGACTAGTCTCATTGTATAACGTTGTTCATAATAGAGACTTACATTTGACCAAGATGACCATAGGTGACATGTCCTGAATCCTAAGTGAGTTATGAACTCCTGCACATGAAGGCGATCTTTTGATTTGTATGGGTGAGAATGGTCAGATCGCCAACTCAACAAGTCTACCATAAGGGATTCGTATAATTGGGGAGCTGGGAACACAGCTACTCATGACGAAATTCACTCCTTCACTACTACAGGAATTGGATTACGTGATGTTTTTCCAATGTCAAGTAAAGGGTATACCTGGCGCTTATAAAAGCGTCGAGTATTCGACTGTCAAGTATAGTCTGATAACTTGACTCCGAAAAAATGTCAATACAAATGTTT
The DNA here is from genome assembly GCF_009727055.1 of Benincasa hispida. NCBI lineage: Eukaryota > Viridiplantae > Streptophyta > Magnoliopsida > Cucurbitales > Cucurbitaceae > Benincasa > Benincasa hispida. The sequence continues at coordinate 1,968,270 of NC_052355.1, forward strand.
CTTGATACAATTTTGGTGTCAAGAAAGATAATACACTTAACATTGGTGGTATGTCAAGTTTATTGATTCTTGACATTAATTACATATCATATATAATAACTCTTGACGTTTTTTATTTTTCAAGTATATGGCTTTTTTTTTTTTTTTCAAATTAAATGCCCCAATTGATATTCTCATTTTCTACCTTGTATTTCAACAATACAATTATATCAACTAAATAAACATTATACATTTAAGTTCTATCAACTCAATATATTCACTAAACATTTCATATGTTCAACTATGACATTTCATATGAACACTCCTCACAAATTACAACAATATTTCTCTTTTACATATACATGCAGAAAATAAAATCTCAACTATTTTTTTTGTAAACAAAACTCAACTTTCAACAAACACAAAAGTGACAAATTGTTTAATAAGTAACCTCTCAATAAAGTACATTATTTAATCTATATATTGAGCTTTGAAGTCTAAAGATTGATAACTAAGGGTCCGACAAGCCATGTTTAAGCAAGTCAACCTGCAAAATAGAATAAAGGGCAACAACATAAAATTTCAAAATATAGAAATAAGTGTTAAGGTACAACAATTATAAAAAGTCACATACAAGGAAAAATGTACATGATTGGCTTACTTTATGCAATGTAAAAATATCACACTCGAAACTTAAAAAAATATCTACAACTTAACTCCAAATAGATTACCCAAAGTGTGGTTTTTCAAAACTACAACAAAGTAATCAAATCTACGAAAAGTTCATTAATAATGGTTACAAAACGCAAATTCTAGCAACTATGTAACAATTTCAAAAGTATTTCAAGGCCTTATTACCTATCAAAACGTCCAAACATCGTTAACTTTGTTGGGCAGTGGCTTCAATCCCTTGAAATCTTTGAATTGAACATAAAAAATTGACAATTATTAGACCAATACTTCAATGGGTAACAAAGAACTATTAATACTAACCTCCAAACTTACCATAACCTTGCTAAGATCGGTCTCAAACTTATTGGACAGCAACTCAACTCCTTCTAACACTTCAAAATCAATCTCATCATCAAACATTCAAACAAATAAAGCATTACAGAAGATGCTACATTATAGCCCAAATCATAAATTCATACCAATACATCCAAAACACTTACCCAAAGTGTTTGCATAAATCGACACTTCACTCGAGCCCCGAACAACATGCCTGAAAAGAAAAACAAAAGAGGAACAAGAACACTCATAAAAACTATGCCACAGGAAGAGGATCGAGAAGTGATGAGAAGATATCTTTCCACAAGGAAAGCTTCTACTATGCAACATAGTGTTGTGAAAGGAAAAAAAAGTAATTGTAACCATTTCAGTGTCACTCCTAAACATGAAACTGTCATTAGCCTTTAAAGCAATACTACAACTCCAATAATACATACAATTTCAATTTTTCATTCATTTATGACCTTACCCAGTCAACTTAGCAGGATTATTAGATGATTCCATTGTATATTTTCTGGCCACTTTTTCTTTACTCATCAAAACCTATATATTTTTTTAGAGTTCAGTTTGGTTTCAGAAGTTTCTTTGCATACATCTTATATCTTCAGGAAGCTACAGGAAGCTGGAGTAAACATTATTTGAAAAACATAAAATTTACCTTATCCACATCCTCACACAACATCAGACAAAAACAAAAACATCGTCCAATTCATTACCTTAAAGAAATAAAATGGAAATTCCTTTACTACTTGCAATGAAATCGAAAACGAAATGGAAATTTAGAACACCACTAGTGAATCACATCCTAAGCCATAACCCCAAAAAAATAGGAATCGAAACCCAGAACACAAATTATTTCACCCAATACAAAACATAGAGAAATTTGTAACATTTTAAGAATAATAAACTAAACTAAAATTATCCAAAATATAGATAATATACAAAATTATTCAAAAGATAATCTCATTTAACAGTTGAGAACAATAAACTGAACTTCATCTAATCAGAGAAATTAAATAACAAGAACCCACTAACAAAATAACAAGAATATGATATTAAACCAACGGCAGACCAATGGGTATAACAAAATAACAAGAACCCACTAACCTCAAACCAATTGCGCGGATCCGGTGGAGGACTTGGTTGGGCATTTGGCGCAACTCCAAACGAGGCTGGGCGTCTAGCACGAGGCTAGGTTGGGCATCTGGCGTGGATCTGGTGGAGGATTGACCAGCTCCAGCTGCTTGTCCAGTAGGGAGAGAAGAGTCGGCTAGGGCTGGTGAGGTGTTGCGAAGAGAGGGTTTGGGGGGGGGGGGGTTACGAGAGAGAAAACGAGGAATGGGGGAGGTTTTTTTTACTAGGACATTTAACCCTTTTACTTGTTTAAAATAATAAGTTAATTATTTTTTATATTTTATTTGATAATTTTGAAGGAGGGAAACCAAATTTGAGAAGGAAATAAAAATGGGGGGATGGAAACAAAAAATAAATATTAAAAAAATATTATTTTTTATATTTTACTTGACACGAAAAATATGCCAAGTAAGAGCTTCTTATACTTGACACGAAAAACGTGTCAAACAAGACTTTATATTACTTGACACGAAAAATGTGTCAAGTAATGGTTCACGTGAAAATATCCGAAACATTTTGTCAATCTCCGCTTTTTGAACTCTTTTACTTGACATTTTCTTTTCTAAAAGGTCATTACTTGACTTTTTTTCAAAGAAATATCAAGTAATTAAAAACTACAAGTGTCAAGTACTAGTTTTATGCCCTAGTTTATTATTTTGTACTAGTTTTATGTACACCCCACTTCGCTTTAGGACAAGTGGGAGATTGTTAGGGTTGATGCCCTAAAGTCTCATGTCCTATAGTTTGTAAACAATTTGTATGAACGCTTGTGATGTATAATGTATGATATTTTACTTCACTTCTTGATTTTGCTAAGTTTTTTGTTTTATTTGCTTTACCACAAACCAATGAACCTAAAATCCTTGGTTATCTGTATGTAACTTAAGCATGTATGTGGTGACATACAAGTGGATCATGTCTTAAGTGATAACCAAAATGGTCTATAGTATATGGATATAGAAGGGAAACCTTATCCTGGTAACTCTACAGAAGTGTTGTGACTTGTCACAGATGGTCTGATCCTGATCATTCGTGTAGGAGACATGTGAGCGGGGCCGTCCTATATAAAGAGTTTGTATAAGACCTGACCACGAAGTGTTAACATCTCGTTATATAACATCGTTCATGATAGAGACTTCACTTCACTAGGATGACCATAGGTAACATGACCTCAATCGTGAGTGAGTTGGGAACTTCTGACATTAAGGGCGGTCCTTTGATTTGCATGGGTGTGAGTGGCCAGGTCGACGACTGAAACCCACCATTTTGAGGATTCATCTGATTTGGGAGCTGGGAACTCAGCTACACAAGATGGAATTCACTCCTTCCCCGAAGCAACGACAAGTAGATAGATAGCTCCCTTAAGGACTGATTCTAGGGCTTGAGCGATGTGTCTCTTGGCTCGAGAGGTGTTCACACATAGTTGGACTATGTTGTATTGTTCATTAGAGGAATCAGTGGTACTTAAGAAGTGAGATATAACTACAGGGGCAAAATGGTAAATTGGCCCAACTGTACTTACGAGCATCTGTGAAGGGTCATCGTACTCCCCATGACTTGGATTATTCCGTTTATGACACAAAATATATCTGTGGTAAGAAAGAGTTCAATTGTTGGTCTTTAGTGGAATGCCTGGCAGTTAACGGATGGTGGATCTCATGGCTAAAGAGTTTAGTCAGCTATTCATGTAACGTTGGAGCTTCAAGCCACAGGTCCAGGTCCCCTAGGTAGCTTGGATAAAGTCGAGAATCAGTTTTTGGGTCAGTTTGAAATGTTCAAATTGACAAGAGGAAGTTCGATTATATATGAATAATTGAACTGGTTAATTATATATGATATATTGACTAAATGTATGAGATACATTATTTTGGAGGAAATTAGATATAAATATGATTTATATCAAGTAGAGGAGAAATTACTATAGTAGATATATGATATCAAACTATAGGTTAAGAATATAATATGATTATATTCATTTATTAATTTATTAGTCGGTTATGTGATAATTGACCCGAAATTTCTCCTAAATCGTGTGATAGTGGGAAGATTGATTTCGGTTATTGTAACTGAAGAATAAAATGAAAATTGTTTTCATTTCAGCAAAGAGTTCGAAAAAATCACTCAAGGTGCGGAAACACCACGATCACTTAGTTGAGAGCCTATACAACAGCGTCCATTAATAACGGGCAGAAATGCACGTTATCATAGTGCTAAGTTCTTAAATAATATTGGATTGTGTTGATGAAATATATTACTTTGCATCCATTAAGCAACAATTTTGTAATATTGCGATCGTATGCATTCAACGCATTAGAACTATTGATTTTTGTATTTTTGTGAAGAATATACATTAACGCAATGCAAAGATTGCGATCATAGGAAGTCATTGGTCGAGCGCAACTTCACCGCATGGCTTTGCGTTGATCGTGCTCGCAAACATTTGCCCAAGAAGGATCGTGCAACTTAGTCAGCGCAACATGGTGAGCGCATCTAGGTGAAAGGGCAATTAAGAGCGATGGGACAGAAAGCTGATGACAGTCGAATCTAAATTAAGTTGATAGCCGATAACGGTCACAAAGTACATTTAGCTTTATCAGTGATAATTATTTGACGTGTCAATCAGGAATTAAAGCTGTCCCATTTGTACAACCGGGAGAGAGAAGCCTGATAACTTGTAGAAATACAAGTTATTTTGGCTCTTAAGTTGGAATAACTAAGGTTTTTAATGATAAAATCTCCTCATTTTTAGAAGAAATGCATGGAATTACTCAAACATTAGCAAACTCATGCAAAAGAATGTTTATTACTAAATATTGCGACACTAACGCGTTATATTGCAGGATTTCAACAAGAAGCTAACGCATGATTAAGAAGTGTCGCAAAGAAAAGTTTTAATGCATGGGCCATGCATCAGAGGGATTCAACGCAAAGAAGATTTATTGATTCAGACTGTTTGTGTAAATAACACATTCCTTCATACATTTAGGAAATCCCTACAACAGCTACAACGCAAGGTTTGCATTAGCTTAACCTGAATCCCTGAGTTTGACCCTAGACTTACAAGGAACCTAAATTGGGTTTATACTTAGGTCTGATTTAGGAAAACTTGAACGTCAATAGTGGAGTGTCGTGCGTTCTGTTGCACATCTATAACGCATCAACACGTTACAAATACATAAACGCATCAAAACATTAACGCATCATTCATACTTGGAACTTATTTTTCCAAATCATTTTATACAATACACTCTTAGCGTGAATCATGATAGCAACGAACAAAGCCGCCTTTCACCATGTATGCTCTATAAATACCAAGTGCATTCTTCAGAAAAAGGGTTCACCGTTTTTACAATAAGTTGTCCAGTTTGCACGTCTTATTCTTAGTTTTCTTTCATTTTAAGGCGGATCCGAGGGAGAAAGTTGTGCTGGTAGATCGTTCTGGTAAGCTTGGGAGAGTGCCGAAAGCTCCAAATATAGAGAGAGGGCCGACGCCTGCGGAAGCGGGAATATCTTTAGATCAGAATACAGATTTTAGTGTAAAAAGCCTCGGTCAACAAGGAATTGCTACCAGGCTCTCTACCTTTAACTTCCATTGGCATTTTGTAGTCAACTCATTTATAATAATGGAATTTCTTTCTCTAGATCTATTCACTCTCTGTGATTCACGCATGAGTAGCTAAATCAATTGAATGGGTTGAGAAGAATTTAGCTAGCACAACTAGGGAATCTTCATTCTTTGCAATTATCTTGTTTATGTATGCTTCATTCGTCTATTAGGGATACTCAGGAGGGTAGTCTAAGGACAAGATCTAGACTTAGGAAGGTCAGGTCAGAATCTAGGCTCAAGAGAGTCAGATTAGAACGCATAATACAAGAGATAGGTGCTTAGGAATGAGCACTATTTGTTATCAACGCATCGCTTGCATCCTAGAGATAGGATACGATTGTATGCGGTCACCTTGCTTTCATGCATTTTGCATCATCATATAGGACAAGAGTATAGACTTAGGAATAAGCTCTATGGACAATTTACATTCAACACATGCATCCTAGATTTAGGAGCATTGCATTTACATTGGAAAATGACTTACTATGCATGGTAGTAACATGATCGCATAGTCTGACGCATTCCCGAGTAACGCTAGCTAAAGATCTTCTCAACCCGTTCATCGCATACTCATTGCATCTATCAACGCAATTTTCTTTTCTCAAATCCACCACATTTATTTATTTCTTTTTCATCAACGCAAACAACAAACAAAACACTTTATTTATCTACCCGGTTACCGCAAAGTTTTCATCAAAATTACCAACGCAATCTATTTTCACAAGTCCCTGTGTTCGACCCTGGACTTACTAGGAAACTCAGAGGAAGTTACACTTGAATTCTGCTGGGGAAACTTGAGTGCACAACACAAATCCACCAACGCATAACATCCATATTTCCACTTCATAAAATATTGCATCAATTTTTGGCGTCGTTTCCGGGGACTTCGGCTAAATAGTTTGTTAACGGTAATTTTTTTTTAATTTCTTTGCAGAACTCTCAATCTCTGGTGAATTATGACCCAGAGATTGAGAGGACTTTTAGAAGAAGATTGAGAGACCGCCAACAGCAACCAAAATCCCATAAAGAAGAGATGGCGGAGCAGCCTAAAAATGGAGCACCAAACGATAACAATGTCATGATGAATCCAATTCTGTTGGCAAACGATCGTAATAGGCCCATCAGGGACTATGCATCGCCAAACCTCTATGATTTCTCTCCGGGAATCATGATGCCTGCCCTCGACGGAAGCAGATTTGAAATGAAACTGATGATGCTGCAAATGATATAGATTGCAGGTCAATTCAGAGGAAGGCGTGGCGAGGACCTACACGCTCACCTCCGAAGTTTTATTGAAATCTGCAATACTTTTGTGTTCCCAAACATCTCTGCTAAAGAAGTTTGACTAACGTTATTCCCATTTTCTCTTTGTGATCAAGCTAGGAAATGGGCATATTCTCTCAAACCGGGAGAGATCACTTCTTGGGAGCAGGTAGTGGAGAAATTTATGAAGAAGTATTTTCCACCTACCGAGAACGCAAGACGAAGGAAGCTTATTGCAAATTTTGAACAAGATATGGACGAATCGCTCAACGATGCTTGGGCGAGGTTTAAAAGGTTAGTTCGGGATTGTCCACATAATGGGTTACCAGACCTCCTTCAAATGGATATTTTCTATCATGGTTTGAATCCCACTTTGCAAACCGCTGCCAATGCGGCAGCCGCTGGTGGTCTGCTTGACAAAACTTATGATGAGGCGAAGAATATCCTGGATTTCATCTTTAAGAACCATGAAGACTGGAGAAAGAGTGACCAGAGATTGAGACTTAAAGACTGACGCAAACAGTGGTGCTAATGTTTCATTACAAAACCAAATGACCGCAATGATGAATTTGATCCAAGGAATGGCGATCAGCAGCCCAACACCGCAAGGTGGGCAAATTAACGCAATCAGTCAGAGCACCGCAAGGTGTGCGACTTGTGGTGATGGGCATGCGATGGAAGATTGCCCACAAAATCCACAATCTGTCTACTTTGTGAAAAATAATCCATTTTCAAACACTTACAACCCCAGGTGGAGAAACCACCCCAATTTTGCTTGAAAGAATCAACAACAAAATTTTCAACCTGTGGCGCAAAAAGAAAGGCCACCAGGATTCTTTCAACACAACAACGGTCAACCGAGTAGTCAAGCAAGTAGCTCATAGCAACCATCGCAATCCTCTTCTTTGGAGAGCCTATTGAAGCAATATATAGAGAAAAACGAGACAGTGCTTCAAAGTCAGGTCACGTCCATCCACAATCTCGAATTGCAAATGGGTCAGATTACGAGTGAGCTGAAAAGTCGACCGCAAGGGGCGTTGCCAAGTTCAACCGAACTTCCATGCAACTCGGGGGGATTAGGTAAGAAGCAATGTCAGGTTGTGACATTGTGTAGTGGGAAGACTGTGGAGGGAGAAAAGAAAGAGCATAGTAGAACAACTTCCATCGCAACTGAACCTGAGATGGCGGTAACGCAAGAAGAAGAAAGAGAAAATGAAGCAGTAGAACCTGAGGTTGCGTCGACCTCGAAGCCTAATGAAATGGGAATTGTGAAAGTCTAGTTATCACCCTTCCCAAAGAGACTAAGGAAGAAGAAAAACGAAGAGGTACAGTACCAACGCTTCTTATCTATGTTAAAGTAATTACATGTTAACATTCCTTTCAGTGAAGCGATTGAGGAAATGCCTGCCTATGCCAAGTTTCTGAAGGACATGGTAACTAAGAAGAGAGGCACTGGAAAATTTGCCACGGTGGCATTAACGCAAAGTTCCAAATCCATAATCTCACTGAAGATGAGCGATCCTAGAAGCTTTACTATTCCTTGCTCCATAGGAGGACTCTATATTGAGCAAACCTTGTGTGACTTGGGGGCCAGCATAAATTGATGCCGCTATCAATTTTTAGATAATTAAATGTGGGGCAACTTGTGCCCACATCAATGACTCTCCAATTGGCTGACAAATCTCTGGTTCATCCATAAGGTAAGGTGAAGGATGTGCTAATCACGATGATAAATTTATTTGCCAGCTGACTTCATCATTTTAGACTACGAGGCCGACAAAGATGTGCCCATCATTTTGGGGCGACCTTTTTTATCAATGAGTCGTGCTCAAATTGATGTGCACAAGGGAGAAATCACTTTGAGTATAAACGAACAAAAACTTAAATTTAATATAATTTGTGCCATAAAATTTTCGGATGAAGAAGACTTGCAAGATTCTAATGATGACCTTAATTTGATTGAAGAAGAAAAGTCTGATGAAGATTGTGAAGAAGAGGATGCCAACACATCCGTTGCTACCTGCGATGCGATCGTAGCAAAAATAAACAAAGAAGAAGAGATGATCGCAACACAAGAAGTAGAGCCAAAAGAAGAACGAAAAACAACGCAACCTTCCCTGGTGGAACCACCAACACTTGAATTGAAGACCCTACCTACCCATTTGAAGTACGCATTTCTGGGGTAGAATGAGAAGCTACCAGTGATCGTTTCCTCTGCACTCAACAAAGAATAGGAGAATGCATTGATGAACATTCTCAAGAAACATGTGCGAGTAATTGGCTAGACGCTCGCTGACATCAGAGGAATTAACCCTGCGTACTGCATGCACCACATTCGTCTTGAAGACGACCACAAAGCAACAATTGAAAATCAACGCAGACTCAACCCTACGATGAAGGAGGTCATCAAGAAAGAGATTATCAAATGGCTAGATGTGGGCATTATCTATCCCATAGCAGATAGCACGTGAGTCAGCCCTGTGCAATGTGTGCCGAAGAAGGGCGGAATGACGGTAGTCCCAAATGAGAACAACAAATTAATACTACAAAAGACCATCACTGGATGGCGCATATGCATGGATTACCGCAAACTGAATGTGGTCACAAAGAAAGATTACTTCCCTCTATCTTTTATCGACCAAATGCTAGACCGACTAGCAGGGAATGATTTTTACTGCTTCCTGGATGGATATGCCGGATACAATCAAATCATGATAGCTCTTGAAGACCAAGACAAGACCACATTCACTTGCCCATATGGGACATTCGCTTTTCGCCGCATGCCATTTGGCCTCTAAAATGCGCCAAGCACGTTCCTAATGTGCATGATGGCGATCTTTTCAGATTATCTCGAGGACTTAGTGGAAATATTTATGGATGACTTCTCCATTTATGGGAACACTTATGAAGTCTGCCTAGCCAACTTAGAGAAAATTCTGAAGAGATGTGAAGAGACGAATTTGGTGCTCAACTGGGAAAAATGTCATTTCATGGTCAAGAAGGGTATAATGTTGGGACATAAAGTTTCCCGGGATGGCTTGGAGGTGGACAAAGCAAAGATCGATGCAATCGAAAAACTTCCACCTCCAATCAGCGTGAAGGCTGTGCGAAGCTTTTTGGGGCACGCCGGATTTTACAGACGATTCGTCAAGGACTTTTCTAAGATAGCATGACCACTGAGTGCGTTGTTAGAGGCTAACAAAAAATTTGAGTTCGACAACAACTGCCTCAATGCATTCAGAGTTTTAAAAGATGCACTGTTTACTGCACCCGTACTGATTTTGCCGGACTGAACATTGCCATTTGAAATCATGTGCGATGCAAGCGGGTATGCGATGGGGGCAGCTTTAGCACAAAAGAGAAAAACAATTTTGCATCCCATCGCATATGCGAGTAAAATTTTAAACCTTGCTCAAACAAATTATACCACAACAGAGAAAGAACTCCTGACAGTGATTTTTGCGTTGGAGAAATTCCGTGCATATCTGTTGGGAACCAAGATACTCATCCACACCGATCACTCGGCCATCAAATACTTAATGACAAAGAAGGATGCAAAGCCAAGGTTGATCAGATGGGTTCTCCTCCTTCAAGATTTTGATATCGAAATAATTGACCGGAAAGGGACAGAGAATCGAGTTGCAGATCATTTATCTAGACTGAAAAATCCTGAAGTTGACCGTAATGAGACTGAGGTGAGTGCTGTGTTCCCAGATGAGCAGCTGTTCCACATAGAAGACTTGTCCTGGTATGAGGACATCATCAATTATTTGGTTTGCAAACAATTCCCTGAAGATTACACCTATCACTAACAAAAGAAGCTCAAGCATGAATGCAGGCATTATTATTGAGATGAGCCAAATCTGTATAAAAGAGGTGTAGACCAGATTATTCGATTATGCGTACCAAATGCTGCTGAATAATGCATATTGTCACAATACCACAACTCATCATATGGTGGGCACTTCGGAGGGCAGTGCACTACAGCCAAAGTTTTGCAAAGTGGATTCTTTTGGCCTACATGATACAAGGATGCTGCTGACTTCGCAATGAAATGTGATTGGTGTCAACGCATAGGCAACATTTCATGGAAAAACGCAATGCCAATGAACACTATCTTGTAGCTGGAATTATTCAACGTATGGGGGATTGATTTCATGGGGCCATTCCCTCCCTCGAATGGTAAGCACTATATTTTATTAGTCGTCGATTATGTTTCCAAGTGGATAGAGGCAATAGCATGCACCGCAAGTGATGCGGCGGTATCTTCTAGTTCCTGAAGAAATATATTTTCACTCGTTTTGGCATTCCTTATGCCATCATAAGTGATGAAGGATCCCATTTTATCAATCACAATATCAAGAAGTTGCTGTATAAGTACAATATCCTCCACAAAGTGGCCATTGCATACCATCCATAAACGAATTGTCAAGCTGAAGTGTCCAATCGAGAAATTAAGTTGATACTTGAGAAGGTAGTAAAGCCTTCACGAAAAGACTGGGCGACAAAGCTTTACGATGCGTTGTGGGCATACCGAACTGCATTTAAAACACCCATAGGTATGTCCCCATATGTGCTGGTATTTGGTAAGGCGTGTCACTTGGCTTTGGAGCGAGAATATTAGGCACTGTGGGTGGTAAAGAAGCTAAATTTTGATTTGAAGAAGGTAGGAGAAGCGCGAAAAATGCAACTGGTCGAGCTAGAAGAATGGAGGAACAATGCATATCAAAATGCAAAGATTTATAAAGAGTGCACCAAGTGCTGGCATGATCAACGCATATGCGGTAAGAACCTCCAAGTTGGGCAAAAGCTCTTACTCTTCAATTCAAGACTGCGGCTCTTCCCGGGAAAATTAAAATCACGTTGGCCCGATCCCTTCATCATTAAAGGAATATTTCCACATGGTGCGGTGGAGCTGATCACTGAGGATGGCAGCTGGACATTTAAGGTCAATGGACAACGAGTTAAAGCATATTGCGGAAGTGATTTCCAGCCAGAAAAATTCTTCGTGAAGCTGAAAAACCCGGACTACCCCCCTACATGATTCTTGAACTCTTATTCCTTCGTCACTTTTACTAGTATTTAGCTATCTGAATCTTACTTACTTTTTC